>NC_133422.1:80074021-80385000 GCF_049350105.2 Macaca mulatta
TCTACTTCACAAAAGTTAACTAAAAAAAATATATATATATATTTTTTTGAAAGGGAGTCTTGTACTGTCGCCCAGACTGGAGTGCAGTGGCGTGATCTCGGCTCACTGCAAGCTCCGCCTCCCGGGTTCATGCCATTCTCCTGCCTCAGCCTCCAGGTGCCCCCCACCACACCTGGCTAGTTTTTTGTATTTTTGGCAGAGACGGAGTTTCATCGTGTTAAGCCAGGATGGTTTTGATCTCCTGACCTCGTGATCCGCCCGCCTAGGTCTCCCAAAATGCTGGGATTACAGGATTTAACCAACACGCCCGACCCCAATAGAGTAAAAATTTTAATTAAATATATTTTGTTCAATATTTAAATGAGGGCAAAGAATCTTTAGGGAGTAATGATATTTGTACAAAGTTGGAGTGTGACACTTCAGTGTTTTGGCTGTAGCAGAGACTTTGCTAGGATGTTTCACAGAGAATTTCTAGGGTGCTGGTTCAATGGCCTAAGGTTCTGATTTTGGTGAGATAACTATCTCACTCACAGAATTTACACAATTGAGTGGGGAAGGGGCAAATTTTAGTCAGTCATTTGGTGAGAGTCAACAGATCCACTAACCAAACCAGCATGTAGCAATAAGAAAGTAATTGTTCCCTAGTTTCAGTTTGAAGTAGTTCTGGCTTCCTGTTCGATGGTATAGTTTTTTAATATGAATTTTAATATATGATGATGGGGTAAGGTTTAGAAAGCCATGAAGAGAGCTATAAAGAAGAAAAAGAGGCCGGGCGCGGTGGCTCAAGCCTGTAATCCCAGCACTTTGGGAGGCCGAGACGGGCGGATCACGAGGTCAGGAGTTCAAGACCATCCGGGCTAACACGGTGAAACCCCGTCTCTACTAAAAATACAAAAATTTAGCCGGGCGTGGTGGCGGGCGCCTGTAGTCCCAGCTACTCGGGAGGCTGAGGCAGGAGAATGGCGTAAACCCGGGAGGCGGAGCTTGCAGTGAGCTGAGATCCGGCCACTGTACTCCAGCCTGGGTGACAGAGCGAGACTCCGTCTCAAAAAAAAAAAAAAAAAAAAAAAGAAGAAAAAGAATAAAGTGAGCTGAGAGCAAATATGATCATGCTCTCATTTCAGTTTTCTTTTGACTCAGCATTGAGTTGGATTTATCATATCCCAGTTTTCAAAAAGGAAGTTGGTACTGTTCCAATTTCAGTGCTGCGGCAAACTTGGGGAATAATACCTGCCCTACATTTATATCTAATTCTATATCTTCTTCTTCTTCTCTTTCTCTCTCTCTCTCTATATATATATAAATAAATTTTCAGTTTCAAAAGTATATATAACCTAGCTATAGAAATACAATTTTTGCATATACAAAAACATTTCTTTTTCAGAGATAAACGACTTATTAACAGGTAAGTATATTAGAACCACAAAACAACAAAAACAGGACATTTATACTTTTCAATATAAAATTGTACTGTATTAATTTACTGAAACTATATTTTTTATCCTGTCAATTTCTACAAAAATTTAGCCTAATTAAAATGGCTTTTCTTATTTGATAAAATCAAATATATTTAAAGTAAACATATATTTAAAGTAAGATTCTTTGGGGATTTAACTATGGCTGCTTTCAAAAAGATTGAATTCTACGGTAGGGTTATACTTTTGACAATTTACTTTTGTAAAGGATGAATACAATTGATTACACATTAATGTTTTATGTTAGACAGATTGTAAGGTTGCCCTCCATTATCTCACCTTCTGTTACTCATGCCTTTCTGTATTATTCTCTAATTGAGTATAGACAAGACTTATAACTTCTAAACAATAGAATATGGCAAAAATAGCTCATATTTCACTTTTGTAATTACATCGTATTACGTAACACTCCATCTTGCCAGCATACTTGGACTTACCCTAGTGACTCTCCTCCAATGCTTGATGAGGTAAGTAGGCATGTTGGGTATACCCATGTCGCTAGGACCGTGAGCATTTTCTAGGAACTGAAAATGGCATACAGCAAAAAGCTGGGACTTTCAGTGCTACAATGGCAAGAAAAATAAATTCTGCCAACAACCTGATGGATCATGAAAGCAAGCCTCCAGATGACAGTGCAGTCCAGCCTACTCCTTAGGAAACCCTTAACAGACAACCAGATAAAGCCATGCCTGGACTCCTGAGCCATGGAATCTATATGATAAATGCTTTTATAAACAACAGTTTGCAATAACTTTTTATAGCAATGTAAAACTAATACATCTCCCAATGGAGACATTTTCAAATCTATTCATTGAACAAACCTGTTTTACATGGCTATTCTATGTGAATCAAGAACCATGATAGATGAGAATCAGAGATAAATAATATGCAACATATTAAGTGATATAATAGAATCAAGAAATGAATATTACAGGCAAAAAGGTATATGTTCATAGGAGAGGTTCTGTCAAAACTTTGCATTTGTTTATTATTTTAATTTTTACTTATTTTTTGACACAGGGTCTTGCTTTGTCACCCAGGCTAGAGTGTAGTGGCAATATTACAGCTAACTGCAGCCTCAAACTCCTGGGCTCAAGCAATTCTGCCTCAGCCTCTGGAGTAGCTGGAAGTACTGTCACATGCCACCATGCATCGCTTTTTTTATTTTTTATTTTTTTAATTTGTAATTTAGAGATGGGGTCTCGCAGTGTTGCCCAGGCTGGTCTCAAACAACAGGGATGAGACAGTCAAATGGTCTCAGCCTCCCAAAGTGCTGGGATTACAGGTGTGAGACACTGTGCTTGGCCATCTTTTTGTTTGTTTGTTTGTTTTTGTTTTGTTTTAATCAGAAGTATGATCCTATTATTTAAAAAATGTAATTGCTTTTGGAAACCAGTTCAGTTTTACTATACATCTGTTCATTCATTTTTTTTATGCTATTTAATGTTTTTGCTGTATCTTCTGTATTTCCTACATACAGGACTCAGCTTTAAACCTTATTTTGAGTCAGGTTATATTCTTTTCTGCAAGAATGCAGTCACATTGGTGCTGTGTAGTTTCTGTTGTATCATATCAAAATACAAATGTCTTGATGTCTTCTAAGTTATCTGGGAGTTAAGTGGTGACTTATCCCTTCATTATATAATTTCTCCTCAGGCTTTCATCTTCTAATTTCATCTGTTAATGATTTTTGCTTGAATCATTTATTTCACTGGTGATTGAAAAATAATGATTGTCAAATTTTCATATTCCTTCCACATTTATTAGTTGAAATTCTTTTGGCAAAGAAAACTTTCTTTCATCAACTAGAGTTATTTGATTACCTTGATATATAAGTATACAAGAAAGGCAAAATAAACACGTTAATTTTCTCTGTCTGCCAAATTTTACTAGAAGAAGTTAATACTTCAATGATGACCTTCAAATTTTAGAACTATGTTTTACTTAGGTCACCTTGGGATTTTTAAAAAAACATTATTATAAACTTCAGGAATTTTATATCCCATTTGCTTTGAATATATGAATTTATAATATTAATTTATTAATAATTGAAACATCATTTTTAAAACTATGTAATTTGTTTCATTTCTTAAAGTCATGATTGAAACTGACCCACTTCCGGGCCAGTAGGGTCCTTCCTATTGATGCCTCTCTGCTTTGACACACCTTCTTGTTTTGTCAGCTTCCTTGTCTTCTGCACAGTGGTCCTAGGATCACCATTCTTCTGAAGAGCTATTTATCTAATGGGAAACGGTATTTAGAGTTCATAGTTTTGGGTCTAGTGGTTGGGACACTTGCCATTTAGAAGTTACGGTTTTTTGACCTTCTGAGTGGGCAAATGTAAAAAATAGAAATTGCTGGAAAAAAACTAAATTTTATCTATTTCAACTTTAACATTTCAGGGCTTTTCTATAATTTCCTTTATTCTGAAAAGCTGTATTTAACCTCTTGAAAATGTTTTTCTTTATATTGATACATATAATTATATATATATAATATTATTTATTAATTTCAAAGTAATACAGCTTTTTGAATTACTAGAAAAAATAAAGAATTGACACTCAGATCTCCTCATAACTGTATCTATTCTTTGACTATATCTCACTGTGGATATACAATAAAAATACTCTGTTTTAAAGTCACTTGAAATAATATTCTCTATGTGGTTTTGTTACCACCTTAAAGCACAGGTTCATTCATTCCATGTTATTTTCAGTTGTTAGGAAGTGCTTTTTAACCTATTGCTTTAATTTTATATTTTAAAAATATTAGGATGCCTTCAAAGTCTACTTATATAATAAAATATAATCAGAGATGTATAATTTACATGCTTGGCTCCTCCACCCTGACTCCCATCATTCACAACTGATTTTCTAATTGTAATCCAGAGATCTACCGACTGCCACAAAATCTCACATGCTACACAACTTGATGTTCTTTAGACTAGCATAAGCGAAAAACCTTTTTCAATTTTAGACATAATTGGTATCACTTCTTTATTTTTTATTATTTTTATTACTATGTTCAATGTTAGTTTTTCTTTTCAGCATTTTGAAGATATTATTTACAAGGGATTTTCCTTCATGATTATTGACATATACAATGTCTAGGTTAATGGTGTTATTGAAACTTTTAATAAAATATTATGATTAAAAAGCACTAAAATCATTTTTTAAATATTCATTAAATATTCTTTTTTAAAATATAAAAGAATGGTAAACCTCTTTTGGTTTGTTTTGTCCTTTTCTTTTTTTTTTTTTTTTGAGATGGAGTTTGCTCTTGTCACCAGGCTGGAGTGTAATGGCACGATCTCGGCTCACTGCAACCTCTGCCTCCCGAATTCAAGCGATCCTCCTGCCTCAGCCTCCGGAGCAGCTGGGATCACAGGCGCCTACCACCATGCCGGGCTAATTTTTGTGTTTCTAGTAGAGACAGGGATTTACCATGTTGGCCAGACTGGTCTCAAACTCCTGACCTCAGGCGATCTACCAGCCTTGACCTTCCGAAGTGCTGGGATTACAGGGGTGAGCCACCGCACCCAACTGTTTTTTCATTTTTAAATACTTTTAAATATTTGGTCTTTTTTCTTTACTGCCATTTTAGCTAACTCCAAAATCAGGCTGTCTTTCTCTATTAAGAACATTTTGGAGGCTTTTACTTTCATAAATAACAGTTGAGGTATAATTAAGCTATGATAACAGTCATTATTTTAAAGTGCACAATTACTGGGTTTTAATTTATTTAGAGTTGTACAACCATCACCATTATCTAATTTCACAGCATTGCATTTTTTTCACCCCCCAAAGAAACTGTACCCACTAGCAGTTACTCCACAATCTCCTCCAACCCCCAGGTTCTGAAAAACACTAATCTTTCTTTCATCATAAATTTGTCTCAAAATATTCCTTTTTAATGAAACTTGGTAATTCTCTATAGATTTTACTGCCATAAAAATGGGTAGAGTTTGAAAGATCAAGGAATCAATCAAATTGTGACATTAAGGAAGAATAAACACTGAAGAAACTCAGTGATTATTAGTTGACTACAGTTAGGAAAGTCACAAGAGAGAAGAATTTTCTTTAGGGGCATATTGTCATTTGTATAAACACTACCAGCTAGTTAGGGATTGTATCATAGAAATGGCAATTTTCCCTTTGACAAAACTGAAAGTGGTTAGGGCAAATCAGTCGTCTGAGCAGCAACATTATTACGTTGGGAAAAATTTACTTTAAAAAATTTGAAACATAATAATCATACATATTTATGGGGTACAATGTGATGTTTCTCTCTACATATATTGTATAATGAGCAAATCAGGGTAATTATTATATTAACCATCTGAAACATTTATCATATCTTTGGAGTGAGAACATGCAAAATCCTCCCTCCTAGCTATTTTGATATATACCTTACATTGTTGTTAACAATAGTCACTGATACTGTTTGTCTCTGTGTCCTCCCAAATCTCATCTTGATTTGGAATTCTCATAATCCCCACTTGTCAAAGAAAGGAGCTGGTGGGAGGTGATTGGATCATGGGGGTGGCGTCCCACATGCTGTTCTTGTGATAGTGAGTGAGTTTCAAGGAGATCTGGTTATTTAATACGTGTCTGGTGCTTCCCCTTTTTGCTCTTCTGCTGTCTTCCTGCCACTTTGTGAAGACGGTACTTGATTTTCCTTCACCTTCCACTCATAGTGTAAGGTGAAGCCTGAGGCCTTTAGCCAGGTGGGACTGTGAATCAATTAAATCTTTTCCTTTACAAATTACCTAGTCTAGGTATTTCTTTGTAGCAGGATGAAAACAGACTAACACAGTCACCCTACTAAACAATCAAGCAATTGATTATTCCTTCTATCTAATTTTCCAGCTTTCCATCATTGACCAACTTCTCTTCATCCTTACCTCTCTCCTGTTATCCCCAACCCCAGCCTCTAGGTAACCGTCATTCTACTCTCTGCTTCTATAAGATCAACTTTTTTAGATTCCACGTATGAGTAAGAACATGTGATATTTGTCTTTCTGTGTCGGGCTTATTTTCCTTAACATTATGCACTCCTGTCTCATGCATTTTGTTGCAAATGATAGGATTTCATTCTTTTTCACAGACGAATAGTATTCCATTGTATAAGTATACTTTTTTTTATACATTCATCTGCTGTAGGACACTTAGGTTGATTTCATATCTTGATTATTATCATGGGAAATTTTTAATCTAAAAATGTCAGAAAAGAGAGTTTTCTAACATGAAAACATTAATATTAGTTTTAAAGAATTAGAAAAAGTCAGAATAGTTATAATGACCCAACCATGGTTTTAAAACTATTTTCTAATCAGTGTGTTTTATTATTATTAAGAAATTATCTTTTTTAACTATAAATTCTTAGTTTTCTTCTATGTTAGTTTGAATGTAACTTATATTTCCAAATTAACAGCAATGAGATTTATAGAGATTGAGTACCCAAATATTGATGGAAATATCTCATTTTCTGTCTTTTAACTTTGTCAAATAACAGTATCTTGTACCTCAATGATCTTGTGCATTAAAGAATGATAACGTTTATACTTCATTGTAAGGTAGTAGGAATAAGGGCGCAAAGTAACATTTTTTAATTCTAATAATTTTCTTTTCACATTTTACATATCTGAAACTAGGGTGCAAGTTATAACTGATAATATCTTATAATTAATTGAATAGATGTCTTCCTGGTTATTTAGATATATTTAACAAATGATAAATTTTGGTTTAGAGTGATATAGTGCATATATTGCATAATATGATACTTATCACATAGTAGGAATTCTATAAATGGCAATGAAATGATTTGGCCCCATCCAAATCTCATCTTTAATTGTAGTTTCCATTATCCCCATGTGTCATGAGAGGGACCTGGTAGGAGGTAATTGACTCATGGGAGCAGTTACCCTATGGAGTTTTCATGATAGTGAGTGAGTTCTCACAAGATCTGATGGTTTTATAAGGGAGTTTTCCACCTTTGCTTCATACTTCTCTAACCTGCCACCTCGTGAAGGAGGATCTGTTTGCTTCTCCTTCCTCCATAATGTGTTTCCTGAGGCCTTCCCAGCCGTGGAGAACTGTGAGTTAATTAAACTTCTTTCCTGTATAAGTTGCCCAATCTCAGGTATTTCTCCATAGCAGCATTAGAAGGAATTAATACAGATAATGTCTATTATGCCAGACTGTTTGTTCTTTTTCTTCTGTGAGCAGGCACCTGCTGGGGTAGTGTCAAGAAACTCCTGAACTGTTGATTTTTTACTCAAGTGTATTTAGAAATATGTGTACAACATATTTCATATAAATTAAAGAAATATGTGTACAACAAATAAACAAACCAACCAATCAAACAAAAACTGAGTTTTATTCATGTTTGCCTAAATGATTTCTAATTAAAGATCTCATCCCTAGGAATGTCCTTTTAGGAATCTCAGCCTTGGAAAACAATGTCACAGATATCTGCATATGTGTGTATTATCCTTGCTAATAAACTATAATGTCCATGAAGATAGGCATTATGATATGCATCGTTCAATCTGTAATAACACAATATTGACTTGCATATTCTAAGTAACCAATTCTAAGTAATATATATTTGAATTTAAGTTCTGAAATAAAACAAACCAATTAAGTAATGCAATCATGAAAAGACACAGAAAAAACTTCTATGCATATTACTAAGTTAAAGAAGCCTACATGAAAAGGCTCATATGTATGACACCAACTGTATAACATTCTCAGAAAGGCAAATCTATGAAGATAGTAAAAGAATCTGTGATTGTCAGGGAATAGTGAGAAGGAAGGAAGCAGAACACAGAGGATTTTCAGGGCAGTGAAAAGAATGTTCATGATACTCCATTTGTGAATACGTGTCATTATACATTTGGACAATTCATCAATTACATTCTCTGTACTTTCTGTTCACTTTTGCTGTGAACCTAAAACTGGTCTAAAAATATGTTTATTATGAAATAAAACAAATTCAGGAAAATATACTATATAAAAGTAATTTTTCAAATATTGAGCAAATACAACACAGTATTTATAAAAATAAGAAAGGCATAAAAATCATGCAATAACAGATACCCTATTCCTACCAAGCACTTTAAAAATATTTTAATTATTTTAAATACATTATGGATTCCTTATCTATTCTATTTCCTTTCTCTTTGTGTTTTATCGTAGCTTTTCTTGATTTTATCAAGCTTTTATCCATAAATAATATATTGTTCAGTTGTGCATGTTTTTAAATTCTGCATAAAAGAAATACAGTGTACGTGTATTTTGTTTCTGCCTCTGATCAAGACATTACCTTGTGCTTGTTATATATGTGTATACTTTATATACAAGTGAAACAAAGCCCTACTAGTATTATAATTTGTTTACATAATCTAGACGTATCATAATGAGTCAATTATTAGACATAGCTCATGCTATTTGTCCTCCTGTCTTAGTTTGAATGGAAGCAGGTGTCTTCTCCACCTTGGAACTAGAGAAGGGGGATGGCACTTTCTCTTGACTAAGTTCCAAGCTAGATGGCTACATGTGAGAATATACTGAGGTCTCACTTCTGCTCCTTGATGTTAGACAGTGGGGAAAACATGAACATCATCCTATTATATGTGCATTGTGAAAGGTTCAAAGAGTAATTTGTGCTTAATTTTTTTTTTTTTTATTTAACATGGGGCTAACCAATAATAGCAAGATGTTTTACTACACTTTCTCCTAGATCTTTTCTGTGGAAAGCACAACTGACTGTGTTCTCAGTGAACTCTGCTTACGTGGCATGACAATCCATGTTGACTGGCCATTGTGGAGTGGCTTCTCAAAGTGGCAGCGTATTTTTAAAAAATGATTTAATAATCAAAGTGCTAGAAAAACACCCTTCATATACCTGAATTGTTTTGAGATGCTAGAAATTTCTTCAAAATGAAGAGATGAAAAATGGCTTCTCTTTTGTCTCAGTAATTGTTTAGATTACAAGTGACAAAAAATTTCACCTCAAACTAAGAAACAAAATGGATAATGTTTCATCCCTGGACCAGTTCTCTGATGCAGACATATTAGTTACTGTAAACACCTGAATCATGTTCTCATACCTGAAGTTTAAAGGGAAAAATACTGAGTTGAAAATTACCCATTCCAACTCCATCATTGGAACAGGGGAAATAGTTCCTCGAAGTAGAGAAATGTACTGAATTGCTGGATTATCCTGGTTTAGAGGCTCAGGACCAAAGCTGTCACTTCTATTAAGATTAATGGATTGTCTTTATCCTATAACTGAATTAAAAGATGTAAACTATTTTACCCATTTGGATAAGGAATGGGGGTACACTGCAGCTGAATGTTCTTAGTTTACATTGTTTTATTTTTGTCTGTTTTGTTTTGTCAGTCTCTGGCAACAACCTTAGGTTGAATCAATTTCCAGTTTCAGATGCTCTGGTCACCCCTGTGAGCAGGAAGACAGTATTGGATTTGCTTTTAAATGTTCTCTCTCTCTTGTTCTTTCTGTTATTTACCATTCTGTACTATTATACCTTGCACTGTCTATTATGAAAGTATTATTAGTAGAAGCCCATTCCTAGATGGACAAGTAAAGACAAGGGATTAACCTAAGCAATCAATTAAAAAATGAAATCCAACTTTAAAAACACTTTTTCAAATCCTGTAGGTCAATGAGACTGACGATTCAGCTTATAGATCCAGTGTGATGACACTTCAGATAAACACAACCAGGACGGGTAGGGGCTGTTTTCTGAGATAAGCAGGGAGACAAGACTACTTTTCTTTCTCTTTTCATGCATATGAATAACCTCTTAGAGATAAGTGGAAATATGCCCATGCCAGCACGGCCTTATAAAATTAGAGAAATGGTCTCATAGACATGTAATTCAATGGTGTCTGCTTCTTGTTAATTAGCTTGGGAAAATGAGATCTGTTGACATCGTTTCTAATGGCCTTTTAAAATGGTTCTGCGGTCACTGGCCTGTTAAAGAAAGGTCTCCTCACTGACTCTGAGAGTCTGGTCTTCCCACAGACTATTAGTAACAAGTCAGTATGTCTGACTTATGTCTAACATCCTTCTACAACTTAACTAATGATCAGTAATTAGAATTATTCTTGACTTTTTAGCATCACCTTTAACTTTTGCTTAAGGCTTTTATTGTGTAGTAGAATTGTTGAGACATTCTTTATATACTTTATTAAAATAATAGAAGTAAATATTTCTGGTAGAATATAGAACCTGAATAAAATTCTACTGATGTCTCTCTCATACACACACACACACACACACACACACACAGACACACACACACAGACACACACACACACACACACACTTTAACAGGTATGTTTCATGCATTAGGAAAACTTTCAACAACACAAGAACATAGACCTAAATATGAAGGACTTCTTTTTCCAGGATTAGTGGGTATAGACTTTAATTTTGGACTTAAAATGGACTTGAATGTCTCTCGATGCATTTTTTTCTCTGTTCTTCTTTTTTTTTTTTTTTTTTTTTTTTTTTTTTTTTTTTTTTGAGACGGAGTCTCGCTCTGTCGCCCAGGCTGGATCCAGTACAGTGGCTGAATGTCGGCTCACTGCAAGCTCCACCTCCCGGGTTTACGCCATTCTCCTGCCTCAGCCTCCCTAGTAGCTGGGACTACAGGCGCCCACCCCCTCCCCCGGCTAGTTTTTTTTTTGTATTTTTTTAGTAGAGACGGGGTTTCACCGTGTTAGCCAGGCTGGTCTCGATCTCCTGACCTCGTGATCCGCCCGTCTCGGCCTCCCAAAGTGCTAGGATTACAGATTTGAGCCACCACGCCGGGCCTCTGTTCTTCTTAATGTAATAGGTTGGTCAGCTTTATTATTCTATACTCTACCTCTTTATTATTCTATATTCTACAAAATATTCTGAAAGACTTGACATTTTAACTATTCAATGTGAAGCTTAAATTGGGTGGATACAAATGTTATGTCTTCACAGTTCACGTAACTCCTGTTGTACTATTTTTTAAAATGTACTTTATACATGCTTTTAATTACTTGTTACTCTAAGTTTTTATTTTCTTGAAGAGATAGGCTTACTTTATTCTTTGTTGAGAAACTTGAAAATAACCCTAGTTAGATAAGTTAAACTTTAATTGCCTGTTGTTCCTTTAAGTAAAAACTTCATGAAAATGCTGCTAGTTCAGCCTACAGTTCAAACCATCACACAAGTTCTCCTGACACAAAAGTGCTATAGGCAGAATTCTCATTTTTATACAACAAACTTAAAACAATGTTTACTCAGGGACCAGGAATTAATGAAATTAAGTCAATAATTATTATCAATATTTTTCTGTTTAATAAATTTTCACCAAAAATATTCTTAAAGGAAATTAGTATTTTTCTCCTGGAACTGCTTAGGAGTAAGGAATTCTATGACTGGCATGGCTGTTTGGTTTCATTGCCTTGGTACTTGGTAAGTGGTGGTTTTACTCACCACTGTTTTTGCACCATCAGCGGAAATGTCAACATAGTGAAAACAAAAATATTGTCTCAGTAGTATAAGGAAAATTGTTTTGACCTTGCACCCCTGGAAGTGCCCAGCTGACAAGCAGGGATTTGCCAACAGCATATTAAGAGAAACTGGTCTGGAGACTCAGCACTATCTCTTGTTCTGCAGACTTCAGTAGTTAAATGTGAGTAACTTTTGTCTCTGCAGTTTTCTCTTTGTTGTTCATGAAAGGATCTCATCATAATCAAAAAAGAAATGTATTTCTTGCTGAAATTTAAGCCTCTTGTGGTATTGGGTGAAACTCCAGAGCAGTTGTTCTCCATTAAGTAGTGTTTCTGACTGCTTTGTTTTTGTTTACATGCCATCTCCTCCCAACACATGCTTTCAAGATCACTGTGGCAGATGCAAAAAGTGCCAGAGGGTCTTGCAATGGCAGTTACAGCCCTGGCCCGGTAGTGACACATACATTATTTCCTCTAATTATTCATTGGTTAGAAATGATCATATGACTCACACATAACTTCAAAGTTCTTGGAGATGTAATGATCCCATATACCCAGACACCCAAGAAAATCAGATAAGAACACTAAAAGACTCTATTCCATCTCATTATCATTCACACATCTGTTCAATATTTTTGGAGTTCCTATAGGTACCAAGAATCTTGCTAGACAATTTTGGTAAGAAGTCACAGGCATTTGCTGGCCTCCGTCAAGGGAAATTGAGGTAGATAAATAATAAAATATGATAAATGCTTTGATGAAGTAAGTACCTGGCAGGGTTTCAGATACTACTGAGATGTGGTATAAGAAGAGCTCAAACAGACTCATTGGCTTGGCCACCTGGAGGAGGTTGTTAACTTCAGAAGAGCTGTTTCTATGCAGCACAGGGATTAGATTTGATTCTAGTAAAATAAAGAATTTGAGAAGGTGATATAGAAGAGGTATACAGAGGGTAATTTTAAACAAATCTTGCGGATAATTTGAGGAATTGCCTGAAAGACAATGAAGACCCCTGAGGCCAATATATTTGGTAAAGTCGAGAGAGTAGCAAAAGCTGAAAGTAATTAAAATGGGGCCAAAATAAAGCTTTTTTTTTTTTTACATTGTTGGGCATTGTAGTCTTTGGTGAAATGCCAACTTGCAGATACTAATCAAATAATTTTTTTTTTAATTAAATGTTTTTTTTTTCTATTCAATATCTGCTAAGGATGCTGAATATGAACTTGAATGTCATATTCCTGCTTTACTTTGATCATGGATGGGGCATTGTTTGGCAAAAAGACTTGAAGTTTAGACTCTCAACAGAGTCTTTCTGGTGAAAGAGGAGATGTATGCTCCTCTGTCAGGCAAACAACAGAAGGGGTTTTGTGTAAGGCCACGTAAGCATAAAACTGGCAGATGCCCTTACTTTCAGCAGCTTAAAGTGTTCAGTCTGAACAAAGCATTTATCACTGAGCATACAATGAGGACTTCTAGATGTCAAAGGAAGAGATGGTTGGATGATTAGGATGCCATTTCACCAAACAAAATGGACTAGATTCATTCACTTTTGGAATAGTTGTCCTTTTTTCCCTAAATTTCATGATACCATCTCTTCACTCTCAACAAAACAAATAACAAAGCTTTGATTGTAAGCACTAGTTTTAATCATTGTCCAAACAGGAAATAAATAAGTTAATAATTGGTTAAGGAAACTTAGGTGAATAAATAAAGCTCACTTTGCTCTTCAAGTGAATTTTAAAAAGAAAAATTTCTGTATTTATAAAAAATATGTGTGAATGTTTTTAATAAAAAGCTGTCTAGTGTTATTAAAGTTTATGCCTCTATGACTTTGTATATTATGTTGAAATTGAAATAAACAGGAAAAACCTATAATGACTACATTATAATATCCTATTTCCTGAATGCTGTGTAAATGAGACATTTATTCCATGTTATTTCATGTGTGTATTTTTTGTATGTATGTTTGCATTTATAGATATTTATTAATACAAAGCGAATATTTATATATTCTCATTTCTGTATGAAATGATCCAAAATAAATAATTCCTGATTCTTGATTCTTTTTTTTTTTTGAAATGGAGTCTCACTCTTGTTGCCCAGGCTGGAGTGCAATGGTGCCATCTTGGCTCACTGCAACCTAAGCCTCCCGGGTTCAAGCGATTCTCCTGCCTAAGCCTCTTGAGTAGCTAGGATTACAGGCACCCACCACCATGCCTGGCTAAGTTTTTATATTTTTAGTAGAGATGGGGTTTCCCCATGTCGGCCAGGCTGGTCTTGAATTCCTGACCTCAGGTGATCTACACGCCTCGGCCTCTCAAAGTGCTGGGATTACAGTCATGAGCCACTGTACCCAACCCTAATTCCTGATTCTTGATACATCACCTAAGTTAAATTTGATGTAGGACCAAAGTTTTCCAATTTCAGAAAAATTATAACTTACGATCACTTTAATAATTTTTAAATTTATCTTTAACTCAACTCATACTCAACTCATTTTTTATTTTGATTTTCAGCCTTAAATTATTATATATTTATATCAATTTATTTTATTTTGCCAGAAAATAATGTTCTTTTCCAATTCCTGATGAATAACATACGCCAGTTTGTCTGTGTGCAATTTCACATGAAAATGCTGACAATTTGACAAATCAAATAATTCTTACAGAATTTATCCCTCCGTTATTGAATCACTGCTATTGCTGTTGTTTTTGATAAACCCATTTTTCTGCAAAGGTTAATATTCCTTGAATCACACAGACCTGTGTCAATACTCTGAATCCTGTACTTAATGTTTAACCCCTCATGTAAGTTACCTAATGCTGATATGTAAAGTGGCATACATTCTACCACACCAAAAAGATTACATGATTCATTGCATATAAGTATTTCAAAAAGCAGACATATTAAGCATTCAAAAAAATCATAGTTACTTTTTCTATTAGTATGGTATTTGAAACTGAAAAGCAGGCTTTCAGGATAAGACAGTGAGCAGTTAAAGATACACGAAATAAAGAGAATGGGTAAGAAAGAGTTAAAACAGATTTGCTTGAAGGTGAATATTTATCATACTCCTCAAGCATTATTAATGTGATAGAAAAATAATCGTAATAAAGTGCATACTCACAAGGGGAAAATGATAAGAAAGAACAGCTTATAGAAGCACAGTAATTGTATCAGTAAAGAATATAACAAATGAAAGCTAAGGACTTGCACAGAACAATAGTAACCAGAAGCAAGATGGTTCTCCAGAACCACAAGAGGACTTAAAACACTGAGATACCAGAAACTGTGAATATTGAGATCAATGTGGGGATAGAATAAAACTACGGATATGGAAAAGTTAGCTTTTTAAAATTACCTCAGTAATTAAAGGAGCTTCCAAATCCACACGACACCGAGTATTTATTCTCTTGAGTGTGTACTACGAGAGAAATTAGATTTAGGGACATGTAATAAAAACATTGAAGCTGACGTGCTAAATTGAAATTTGTTCCAAAACAGCAAGAAACTGAACAGTCTTCCCAAATTCGAATCTAAGAACATTGGCAGTAAGTTGCAGACAGCCAAAGAAAAGTCACATTTTTTTGTTTTCTAAACAACCTGGAATTTCCCAGAAATTTAAATAAACCTGTGCATTTAGAAATGGTATAATGGGAAAAATGTTAAGTTTTTTTATCCAGTCACTGTGGAGCACATCTTTTTTCAAACAGATAGCTAACAATAGGCTATGAAATTCTTCTTTTTGAAACATAATCAGAAAATCAGAGACCAATAAACATTCAGAAAATGATGCAAGACAAGACAGACACTAAAACATAGACACAAAAAGTGAAAATAATAACAGAGACAGTGCGAAGAGTACTAAACAAACAAAAACACATACTCACTGAGATAATAAACAATATTGAACTTGAATCATTCAGGAGAGACTGGGTCACACTGCAGTAAGGAAAAGACAAAACTGTAGTGGTTTAAAAAATGAAGATGGGTGGCCTGTAACCCCAGCACTTTGGGAGGCCAAGGCGGGAAGATCACAATGTCAAGAGATCAAAGCTATCTTGGCCAACATGGTGAAACCCCGTCTTTACTAAAAATACAAAAATTAGCTGGGTGTGGTGACGTGTACCTGTAGTCCCAGCTACTCGGGAAACTGAGGCAGGAGAATCGCTTGAACCCGGGAGGCAGAGGTTCCAGTGAGCCGAGATCTCACCATTGCACTCCATGCACTCCAGCCTGGTGACAGAGCAAGACTCTGTCTCAAAAAAAAAAAAAAAAAAGGATGAATGTATGATTGTACGTATGCATGTATGCACATATGTTTGTATGTATGCATGTATGCACGTATGTTTGTATGTATGCATGTATGCACGTATGTGTGTATGTATTGGTGGTGGTGGTGGCGGTGGTAATAGTAATAGTATAGCTTTGGAAAGTTCACTCTGGGTGCATATTACTGTCAGGATCACTCAATATCTACATTAATAAAGTACCCAGCATCCTATATCTGCACCACTTGATCACACATACTTTTTCAGTCAACTGGATGAGAAACGGCAAATAAAATGTTTTACATCAGCAATAAAATGCTGACAACGGAAAAATACATCAGTTTTCACAACAACACATTGGACAGAACAAGTCACATGTTGCCATGTGTCTTCAAAGAGAAAGAGAAAGTAGAATCCTTTCATTCACTTGGAAAGTAAAGAAAATCAGATATGATTGATCATTCCAAGTTTGTAGCATAGTCTTTAAATATGAACATGATGCTAGCAACTAAGATTTTTAAAAAAGATACAGTTTTTATATGTTGTAACTAACAGCAGATAATAAATTCAATTGTGAACATGGGATAGACAAATAAAGATATCTTAGATTGTGAAAAAAATTAAAAACCGACACCACCACTAAAAAGATTACTATAAGAAATGATAATTGGGAAATCAAAAATTTTAGAAAGAATGATAAAAATAGGCTGAGTACAGTGGCTCATGCTTGTAATCTCAGCACTTTGGAAGGCCGAGACGGGCGGATCACCTGAAGTCAGGAGTTTGAAACCAGCATGGCCAACATTGTAAAACCCTGTCTCTACTATAAATACAAAAATCAGCCAGGGGTGGTGGTGTGTACCTGTAATCCCAGCTACAAATAATACATAGAACTATTATCTCTGAATTGAACAGTCTTGCTCTTAGTAATGTATAATGACTAATGAGACGCACACTAAGATGTTACATTGTAAAATGTTAAAAACAGTTACATCCATAGAGGTAAAAAAAATTAAAATGAAAATAAAATGTCATTAGAATTCTCAAATTCAGCATTGAATTGTAGACAATTATTGAGTAATATCTTCAAATTTCTGAGAAAAATTATTTTGGGCGTTATTAAACTATTATTAATCTCCTTTGAATGTAAACTTAAGATATTTATTGCACAAAAGAAAATAAATAAAAATTTTCCATCTTATCTATTTTGCTAGGAAGCTACTAGTACTTTAACAATCATGGGGAATTAATTTTTTACAGAGAGATCAAGAGAGAAAATCCTGTAGGATAAAAATGAATCCCTCATAATGAGATTCTAAGCAGAATAAAGTAAAACCAATCTGGCAGGGAGCATGAGATGAGTATGTTGAAGAAGGCAAACCTTCTGTATTAAAAACGACAACGGAAAAAAAAATCAACAAAACAATTGGTGGGAGTGTCATGGGAAATGATACAGAGTATTAAGAATTGTATTTTACATTCAGAAACTAGCAAATATTGAAAACATGAATGGACTATATATAATAATAGAAATATTATCCTTAACATTTCACTCAACACAGTTTACTTGAATTTCTATTTTGGTGATTGGCTTTATTTCTTACTAAATCTCCTTAAATTAACAGTTAAAAAGTGAGATTTATGTGAGGTAGGGTGTTTCAAATTTTGTCTTTGTCTTGAAATCATTTCTTCGGACCAGACTTTTTTTTTTTTTTTAAGTTATCCTGTTAAAGCTTAAGCAAAGATAATGAATACAAAACAGTTTCTCCAAAATCAATCATATTAAATCCTGAAGAGAAGATATTTATTTTTGATGTGGATATATTCACAAATATAAACTTTAACTGATACATGCCAAATTGCAAATACTAAATAAAATGACAAGTTTTAAATTATTTAAGTTGTACAATTGTTGCAAATGTAAACTTTCTCATCGATAAGTTAATCTTAATAGAAGTTTTCGATACACCTTAGTATACTATCAGGTTTGTATTTACAGTGGTTTGAATGGCAAAATGTAAGTGCTCAGGAAAATATAATGTAAAATTGATTTTTAAGTGGTTGTTTGTGGACATGGCTATTCATTGTGGAATCATTCAACTGGAGATAAAACTGAATCAGTGATATCAAGAATCAAAATAGATGTACTTATTCTGAACAAAAATGGTAAGCATTTCAATAATTAGCAAAATCAGTTTCCAAACTGTTTTCATCATTTCAAATATTTCAGAAAATAATATATCTATTGGATCTCTTTGTGAGGAAGCACCACATAATTGAATGAGTTTCTAGAAGAGATAACTAATAACATTTCTTGGGTGGAGATTTCACTATCCATAATATGGGAGAAACCACAGACAGCCATTACCTTGCTGAAATACACTTCTCCTATACACATTAGAGTCCTATTAAGAAGACATTATTTTTAGCTTATTTGTCACATTCAATCAGCATTTTATTATTTTCCACTCTGTTTTCAACAACTCATTTTCAAAAGCATTTTAATCACACTAGACATATATGATTGTTACAGAACCAAGAAAGCTATTACCTAAGACTGAAAATCTGTTTGAATAAACTCTTGTCAAATTTGTGCAAGTTTTTTTCTCCAATATAATTTTAATATTTTAATATTATTTTATTATTTGTGGAAAAGTAAATAAAACAAAGTATATATATGTGTGTGTGTGTGTGTTTGTGTATACACATACAGACACTTAATTGACAAAAGCATGAAAAGTACATATAAATATAAGACGTGATATGCCAAACCTGTACTCTCAATCTATTCTGGAGCAATAGATTTTGGGAAATAAAGAAAAACTTCAAAGTAGTAAAATGTTTTCATTTTTAATTTCAATTTCAGTAAGTTACAAATTATCTAACAAAAGAAATCAGAACATTGCTGCTATATAACAAAAACAACAAAAACTCAATTAACCACTTTCTAATATACTATAAGAATTTGCAAGATGTTCAATGAATAATGGATTACTGCCTCACTGGAACTTAAACTCAATGAGCTTAGTTTACATTATCTAAATAAAATTATTAATAAATATTTGAAAAACATGCATCGAAAAAAATTTATTTTCATAAACAATTCAACCTGGCACCTGAAAAAAGACACATATGTTTAATATTAATTGTGATTAGTCTATTTTATTAAGATAAAATGAAAGATACATTTATTTACACATGCAAAACAATAAAATAAAAAACATGCAGTCTCTCATTTTCCAAAAAAATGCTATTGCACATTTAAAATATTTAGTTTACATTTTAACAGGGTTTTTCTGCTCAAATGCGTTATCATCATAACTATCTACAAAAGAAATTCATTAAGGGCTGAATTTTGCCATAAAAAATATTGTTTATGTAAAATATCTAAGAGCTTACCTATAAATAAAAAACTTCCCTATTCTTTGAAAAAAAACTGATCGTAAATTTATGTTTATTTAGAAATATATTCATTACATACTAGAAGACATAATTCTTTTGTTTTATTTTGTTTAATTTTCTTTTTGACCTGGCACTTCAGGAAGAAAGGTATTTTTTACCTGCATTCTTTCTATGACAATTCCACATGGCATCATATTATGGAAATAAAATACTTTTTTTTTTTTTTCAGGAAGCTATTATGGTGTTGATATCCATATCAAAGCTTGCTTCCCTAATTTTCTTTTCCCGATAAGACTCAGACTTATTTTTGATAAAGCATGCCTACCAAATACTGAGACTGTAATAGTGCTATATTATCTCAGTCATCAGGAAGGAAAAATCCTTTCAAAAGTATAATGAGACAGTATTTCTTATTTCCTGTCTAGCTCAATTTTTAAAGAAACTTGTTCTCACTGTATTGTTACAATGTAAAGCTTTATGATGTAAAAATTTTCACTGAAACCCCTAGGTCTGTAAAATATCTTCTATTGTAAGGCTCCAACATCTATAGAAATATGAATAGTTGAAAGCTATGACTGTTAACTTTAAATCACACAATTGCATCTTTTTTTAACGTATCAACAATGGCAAACAAATGCAAATAGGCAGAATATACCTACTTTATATAAACTTAAATATATCTAAAGCTATTCTAAATAAACTTAATCCTCTAGTTATACTCAAGCATACAGAATAAATATACTCTTTAATGAAGTGGCTATTAAAAAGTGGATGTAGGATGTCATCATCTTATTATAAGTGATTTCAGTACTGCTCATCCATTAGCAGCTTTCATTGGGTTTATATCACACATTTCCATGGGTCTAAGACCCTTCTGGAAGCATGATGAAAAAGAGGGCATGCTTTGCCTGCCCCTTTGTATGTGTATCATTTTAAATTCATCACATAGCCATGCTGCTGCACTTGAGATTTTAGAACTTGTTTTGCACACAATCCAAGCAGTGTACAACAAGCAGCCTATAATAACAATATATAAAGAAAGCAGAAAGGGCAGTAGATTTTACTAAAACTGGATGTCTTTTAGTCCAAAGGGTGTCTAGTTGAAGAACACAAACTTGGGAAACACTGACTTTTCTGAGCTGCAGGAGAGCCCTACATGAAACTGTAATTTAAGTAAATATTTTCCACTGCACATTTTTCTGAAAGCTTAGAGGTGGGAAAAATGAATTTTCATATATTTGGCCAGGTAGATCTCAATGTTGCCTGGAAATACCCTATGAAATATATACTAATTTGCTTGACTTTTTGAATAGAGTTTTCCATAACTTAATTTCTCTGTTTGTAATAAATACACATTTTTTTTTTTACCTTTCAAAGTGCCAGTCGTTTTGTGAAAAGTGCATTCAACATTGGTGTGATCTCTCATGTGAGTGATCCTTTTTCATGCCTAAGCCCCAAGATACAACCATAAATTCAGTACAACTCTAATATAAACAGATTTTACCAGAATCCACCCCGCAACAGACTAAGCTTCCACAGAAAAATCTGAGTATTACAAATTCACAATATTTCATGATTGCTTGCTAATGGAGTATGAATTTAATACTTTTTATTAAGATGAATCAAATTTTAATTACATTCAAAGAATTACTATTTAAAATCAAGGTGTGTGTGGTGTGTGTATATGTGTGTAATTTACAGTAGCAGTGTCACCAATTTTTCACAGGACACTGGAAATGAAATTTTACACTTTGTACCATTTTTCTTCTACAGCTCTTTTGCAGCAAAATGTGTTTATCCATTTATCTATATATCAATGCCATAGATATTATCTAATGGCTATGTACAAATAAAATGAGATTGAATACAAAATGCAATATCTGATAGCTACAGTCTTTTCAATAAATTTTACTTTACTAATTAAAACAAAACATAACCTTTTAATATAATAATTTATGAATCTCCTTATTTGGTTAAAAAATGTATTGATTGTCTATGTATAACTAAACACTATTATTTTGTTTTAATTGTTTCTAAACTTCATAAAACAGCTAGTTAGTGGTTAATAGGGCTTATTTTTGTAAATCCACATTGTGCATTATGTGCTGAGATTCACCCTTTGTGGTTGTCTATAATTATAGACAGAAACAGTTCAACCTTAAAACTTAATGAAGAGTCATGTCTTTCCATGTATGGGATTTATCCAGGGACCAGGAAAATGGCCTCAAGGATATTGTGTTTTCAAATTTGTGTTTTTATTTTATTTTTAAAAAGGCCCTAAATATTCTACAATATGCAAATCTTAATATCTATCTATCTATCTATCTATCTATCTATCTATCTATCTAATCTATCTTCCTCTCTTCCTATCGTATATTTATCTCTCTTTGGGGTTGGTTCTAGTAGTTTTATGTCATATGATTGTATAATAATCATTGCACATATGTTAGAAAATTTATTTACCATGTGTCCCTGGATGACTCTTTATTCTTTTATTTTTCTTTTTTTAAACGGTACTAGGATGCACATTCTCCTACATGTCTCTCCAACACGTGGACCAGGGTTTCTCTATTATTTATGCTTAGAAGTTGAACTGATGAGTCACAAACTATGTGAATTGTATATTCAATGTTACATGGAAACGCTTTTTTTTTCCTAGAGAAGTTATATCAGTTTGAATATCCAGCAGAAATGTTTAAGAGAGCCCTACTGACTCTTGAAAATTGGGTATGGCAAAATTAATAACTTTTGTAATTTTATCACAGGAAATTGCATAGACAGAAATTTATTTTATATAAAAATGCAACAATGTATATTAATTTTGAGAAGCAATTGAATATAATAAGTATAATACTGTCTATATATATAAAATCCATTAAAACATGTTTATGCTTCTATATATGCTTTAATGGGTATTATCACATGAAATGGTTCAGTAGCAGTTATTGGCCTTAAAATTCAGATTCTTCTGAAAAGTATGCTTTTGAAAAATGTTATTAACAGAATAATTTGCTTTGTCTACATTGACTCAAATTTATAAGAATATATTCATATATTTGCTATAAACACTTTAAAAAGAAAAAGAAGTATAATTCATATTACTAGTTTATTATTAATATATAGTATATAGTCAGATTTAATAGTTTTTTAAAATTTTAACCCATTCATGTTAAAGGCAGACAAATAGAGCTATTAAAATAATCAGCTCTGCAAATTTGCCTTATTATCTTCCAACAAAATTTGGTTTTATAGGATTCATTCACTGAAGCCAATTTTATTTCATGCTATACTCAAAAATGTGTTTATTAAGTTCCAAGACGTTATTGTGCTAAAATTGGATGGATTACATGTTACATCAATCCTGAAGTTGCACTGCATGTCAAATGAGATCATATAATGATTTCAGAACAACTAAATTTGCTCTGAAATACTGAATCTGAAAGTTCACATCAGTTCAGAGTCAATTATCTGTTTTTTCTTATGACGAGAACTCATTTTGTGTAATATGTAGTTCATTGTTAATTGTGAGAAATTTCTTTCTTAATTTTTATAATACTCATTTGCTTATAAAAGAGTAAATATATAGAAGAGAAAAATTATAAATGCATTTTATTTGTCATGTGGACATATTCCTCTATTAAATATAAAAGTAGAAATATTTTATCAAAACATTCTATTCTAAATTTAAATATTTGTAGTACTAAAAATAAGGAATACATATTTTATAAATTTACATTTTTGTGTTTTGTATTCTAATTACTTTTGTGTGTTTTGTTTAACTACTGCAGGCTTTAAATCAAGTCTTCTAAGTGTATTTAGTATAATAGCTATATTAAATAGCTTTGTTTTCAATACAGTTGTTGAGTATCTAATAAAGATATTATGTGTTCATGCCTAGGGAAGGAAATGTACCAATAATTGTTTCTCACTGAAACCATTCAACCTTCAAAAGAACATATTTTATTTTAATAATAAAGAGAATATACAACAGTGAACTTCCGGGGGGCGAGGGGGAACAAGGCAATACATCTAAATCAGAGGACTTCGATAATCTTCCACTCAACCAACCTTTTACTTATTACATGTGAGGAAAATAAATTGAGAGATGTTTGTTGATTGGTGAAAGACGTACAAAAGGATAGTGGAAAAGGTGAAGTTGTAAATTCCACATTTAACCTATGGACCTTTAAACAATGAAAACTGTTAAGCAATGACATGAGATTCTTTGGTAGTAATTGAATTGCACAGCAGAATTATACAACCGGGAGCTCTGTGAAAAGGTGAAGTGAAATTGATGAGGGATCCCTTGCACCAGAAGAGTATCCTCAAACCTCCTTCCAATACTAGCAACATTGTTTGGAGGGCAGTTAGAGTATCTCTACCACGAAGAAAAGTTGGATCTGAAACTGGAAATAAAGGGTGATATTTTAATAACGAATCTGTTGTGCTAGTTGTTTCAACCTTATTTATCAATGTGTCTTTTTATTCTAGGTTGAAATTTATAGCTGATCACTCCTGTCATAACCTCATCATCCATTGCTCACAGTCAGATTTAACGGCTTCCATGAAAGGACAGTACAACTGGAAAAACAAGTAACAACTCCTTAGCACGTGCAATATGTGGTAATTCTGTAAATGGATTATCTGACAATGTTCTCTTTTTCAGCTCAGGACCCCAAGACACTGAGACAGAGTGAAACATTTAGTGGCCTGTTGACATGAGAAAAATATCTGAATGTCTTTATTTCAAAAGGGCTAAATAGACCGGGCACGGTGGCTCACGCCTGTAATCCCAGCACTTTGGGAGGCACGAGGTCAGGAGATCGAGACCATCCTGGCTAACACGGTGAAACCCCTTCTCTACTAAAAATACGAAAACAAAAAATTAGCCGGGGCAGGAGAATGGCGTGAACCCGGGAGGCAGAGCTTGCCATGAGCCGAGAACACGCTACTGCACTCCAGCCTAGGTGGCAGAGTAAGGCTCCGTAAAAAAAAAAAAAAAAAAAAAAAAAAGCTAAATAAATAGAGCTGACCCTGCCATCTCTCCATCACAAGATGTCATACAACATGACTCTTACTCTAATTATTGAATTCTCAACCTGCTTCTTTGAGTTGAATGTGCGTGCAAACACACACATACTTTCTTTAAACATTCATGTTCTTAAACCACCCTTAGTAATTCTAATTGCCTAGGCTTGAACTGGAGTCTCAGATTATTGTAATCCAGTTCTCCCATTATATGAATTTTGTGGGAAAATGTCCTTTATTATACAAAGTACAATACAAACTAGTATAAATATGTTTTATGATTTCATGTTTAATTTACTCTAAAAACCACTAGATCTTCAGAGTATTTTAGCCAGGGATATGTTCAGTAATTCAGCAATTATCAGATTAAGAAAAAGTTGCTGCACATATAAATAATAGTAAGTTTACAGAAACAACAAAAAATGAGAAAATTCAAGCTGTATTTTGTAAATATCGCTTTTTGTATGAGTATAGCATTAAACTCACCTGGTAGCTTCCATGGCAAATTCTGGTTTCAAAATTTGACATCAAGAAACTGACAAAAAGGCCAAGAGCCAAAAGCCAAGTGTAGCTGAAATAATAGCTATGAGTACATTTCATCAGAAACTTCTTTAAAAACATTACTATAAAAGTCAATCTTACCTTTGCTCAGATATTCAGAATGTCAATTGCTGTGTAGTCCAATTACAATTTCTGTGTCATTACAGAAAAGTTTTAAAGAAAAATATTTTTTCTTCACAATTATTTATTAGGCATCATCCCAAGGGCAAATGTACTCTCCAGTTTAATATAAAAATATAAATATGTTGCTCCTTTGAAAGAAGAGTAAAATTAAGAAAAAAACTGTATTATGTTTATTAGTATTTAAAGATAACTTCACGGTAATGTGTACACAAAGAAAGTAATTTCAAAACTATTATACGAATAGACTATCTCCATCTTTGGCTTTAATTGTAATTTACATGTGAAATGATTTCAGTAAGAAAGCAAATCAAATTCTTAGGTAAGGCATAATTTTGTTTCCCATTACAATTATTTAATTTTTACTGAATCAAAATTTGCATATATTTGTTGTATATATCATGGTATTTTAAAATATGCATTTATTTTGGAAGTCTAAATTAAATATATGCATAACTTCATATGCTCATTTTTATGGTGAAAACACAAAATACTTCTTAGAAATTTTAAATAATATAATGCATTATTATTAAAACTTGTCAACATGTATGATAGATATCTTAAACTGATTACTGATAAGTGAAATTTTGTATCCTTTGACCAACATTCTCTTACCCTTGCCCCAGCACCTGTTAACCACAACTCTGCTCTCTGCTTCTATGAATTCAACATTTTTAGATTCCACATGTGAGATCATGTGATATTTATCTTTCTGTGCCTAGCTTATGTCACTTAATGTCTTACAAGCTCTTCCAGGTTAAAAAACAAACAAACAAACAAAAAAACCACCACAGGAGTTTCTTCCTTTTTCATGCTGAATAATATTCCATTGTGTACAAATACCATATTTTCTTTAACCATTCATTCATTATGGACACTTAGTATAATACTGTAATTACACTGTAATGTCTATAATTATCTTGGTTATAGTGAATCATGCTGCAATGAACATGGGAGTGCAGATATCTGTTCAACATATTAATTTTTGTCCTTTGAATATATACCCAGTAGTAGGATTGTTGAATCATATGGTAGTTTTATTTTTAATTTTTTGAGGACTCTCCACACTGTTTCCCATAATGGTAATACTAATCTACATTCCCACCAGTGTGCAAATTTTCCTTTTTCTCTACATTCTTGCAAATACTTATATTTGACATTTTTATATAACAGCTATATCTACATTTTCATCTTTCATGTTTGCATATTGTTTAATGAACTAGAAACAGAAAACAATCAGAGAGGTTGGAGTATACATCTTAAATATTTCACTTGTAAATGTCTACTTTGATTTTCAAAACAAATTTTTCTCAAGTCTAGTTGAGCATAGTTGGTTCAGCTGTGGCAATATCGCATCAAGCAGCAGGTAGGAAACCTCAGAAAGGTAGAAATGAGAATGAGAACAAAGATATCTTAGAAATGGGTATGAACTACTAAACAGATAATATCTGTATATCAATCTTCCTACATGTTTAGACTAATATGGATATGGTGTGGATATGCATCGTATATGCATCATATATTAAACTTCTTTATATATATTGTATAATATAAATACATCTTGCACTTTATAAAACATTATAGAGTCACATTTCACTTAATGACAGGGTTATGTTCTAAGAAATGCATTATTAGATAATTGTATCATTATGCAAACATCATAGAGTGTCCTTGAACAAAGCCACATCATATAGCCTACTACACATGTGGGCTCTGTGTTATAGCCTCCTAGGCTACAAATCTGTACAGCATGTTACTGTGCTGAATAATCTAGGCAATAGTAACACAATACTAAGTATTTATAAATCTAAATATATGCAAACATAGAAAAGATACAATAGGCTGGGTAATGGCTCACGCCTATAATCCCAGCACTTTGGGAGGTCAAGGCAGGAGGATTACTTGAGCCCAGAAGTTCAAGACCAGCCTGGACAATATAGTACAGTGAGACCCCGTCTCAGTAAAAATAATAAGAAAAGACACAGTAAAAACATGACAGCACAGTAGGTTTTCATACACCAACATCACAACAAACCCATGTGTTATGCTTTGCTTTCTGATGAAGCCACTAAGCAAAAGGAACTTTTCGGCTCCATCATAATCTTATGGGACCCTCATAGTATATGCAGCCCATCATTTACCAAAACATTGTTACATGACATGTTTCTATATATAATGAACTTTAAAAAGGTGTAAAACTATTTGGATTTTTGGCCACCAACAAAATTTTATGCCAAACAAACCATTATTTGTAGATTACTTCATAAATATTTATATAAGAATTTAAGAAAAATTAGTTGTTTTAAATTGATCAATTCAAAATGAATTAAGATCAATGGTACAATAAATCCTAAAAATGATATTTATTATAAAGGTTAGTGATGTATTTTATTTCATTTCATTTTTTTGCATTTTATTGTTAGTGACGTAAGTATTTTATTTTATTTCACTCCTGTTTTCCGACTTTTATTTTAGGTTAAGGGGATGCACGTGCAGGTTTATTACATAGGTAAATTGTGTGTCACTGAGGTTTATTGTGCAACTGATCCCGTCACCTAGGTAGTGGACATAATATTCAATAGGTAGTTTTTTAACCCTCACTTCTCTCCCAGTCTCTGCCTTGCAGTATTCCCCAGTGTCTATTGTTCCTATCTTAATGTCCATGTCTACTCAATGTTTAGGTCCCTCTTATAGTTGCCAACATGTGGTATTTGACTTTCTGTTCCTGTGTTAATCGTTAGGATAATGGCCTCCAACTGTGTCCGTGTTGCTGCAAAAGACATGATTTTATTATTTTCTATGGCTGCACAGTAATGGATTTTTTTATTAATTAATTAATTTATTTATTTATTTGAGATGGAGTTTCACTCTTGTTGCCCAGTCTGCAGTGAAATGGCACGATCTCAGCTCACTGCAACCTCCGCTTCCCAGGTTCAAGTGATTCTCCTGTCTCTGCCTCCCAAATAGCTGGAATTACAGACGTCTGCCACAACATCTGGCTAATTTTTTGTATTTTTAGTAGAGACGGGATTTCACCATGTTGGCCAGGCTGGTCTCAAACTCCTGACCTCAGATGATTCACCCATCACGGTCTCCCAAAGTGCTGGGATTACAGGCGTGAGGCACCGTGCCTGGCCAGTAATGAATTTTAGATACATGTTTAAGAAATGATTCTGTGCCATGTTTCATCACAATCAAATCATTAAAAATAAAATTCAGCCACAGCTTATTAAGAACAGTTTGTGAATAATCACTTTGTGCACTGGTGTTCATGTGCAAATGCATTACATTTAATAATTAGTATGCAAATGTATTATATTCAAAATTAGTATGTATATTAAATGTTATATATCATCCTATGTTTCTAAGCTGTTTATTAACTATGAGATTGTTCAAGTAACTTAAGTAACATGATGCAAACTCTAAAAAATAGCCACAAAGGTAAATCCAATTAGAGCTGACCAAAGAGGAAACTGGTTAGAGCTAGTCATAAAGCTTTTGGGGACATTCAAATGGAACTTTGTGAATTTTAAATACGTTTAAATATTGCTGCTGCTTCTCGGGAATATGTTAAAATGTTAAATATTTCAAATGCTAAAGAATAATTTTCTTGATTGACTCTCCACTTTTATGAACACATTCATGTACTTCATCTTTTTTAATATCAGTATTAAAGGAACATCAAGAGGTAGTTCAGACTCCCAATGGCTAATTTAATTTGGCCGTCACATAATATTTCCTAAGTAACAACCAAACCTGTTTGCACTTGAGTTTTAGTTTTTAGCAGTAGTGTTTTCACAGAAGCAAATTCTGACAGCAGTTAGTGTAACTCTTCCAGCTTAACAGTTTAAACAGTTTTTTTTTTTTTGTCTTTTTCACTGTAAATTAAACATTTATTCCTGTAGAATTTCCATTTGAATTGACCCAGCCATCCCATTACTGGGTATATACCAAAGGATTATAAATCATGATGCTATAAAGACACATGCACATATATGTTTATTGCAGCACTATTCACAATAGTGAAGACTTGGAATCAACCCAAATGTCCATCAGTGACAGACTGGATTAAGAAATTGTGGCACATATACACCACGGAATACTATGCAGCCACAAAAAAAGAATGAGTTTGTGTCCTTTTTAGGGACATGGATGCAGCTGGAAACCATCATTCTCAGAAAACTATCACAAGAAAAGAAAACCAAACACCGCATGTTCTCACTCATAGGTGGGAATTGAACAATGAGATCACTTGGACACAGGAAGGGGAACATCACACACCGAGGCCTATTGTAGGGAGGGGACAGGGGGGAGGGATAGAATTGGGAGATATACCTAATGTAAATGACGAGTTAATGGGTACAGCACACCAACATGGCACATGTATACATATGTGACAAACCTGCACGTTGTGCACATGTACCCTAGAACTTAAAGAATAATAATAAAAAAAATTAAAAAAAAAAAAGAAAGCAGTCGAACTCTTTTATATTTAGTGCCTGCATAATTTGGGAGTCCCCAAGACCACTCCCACTTCGGATGCCCACTGCACATTTGGGAATCCCCAACAGCACCCTCACTTCTGGCACAAACCACAAGTACAGAGGTTCCCAAAATTATCCTCAGATTTGGTAACTTGCTAAAGAAATCACAGAACTTTCCAAACCTGTCAAACTCATGGTGTCAGTTTATTATAGTGAAAGGATACCAATTAATATCATTCAAGGAGAGAAGTGCACAGGGTGGGACCCAAGAGGTTTTTGAGCATGAAACTCTGGTGGTCTTCTCGGTGGAGGACAACTTCTAGTTTCTCCCAGTGAAGTTATGCAAAACAGTGTCTTTTTCTCTCCTCACTGATGTGTGATGACACCCATGGAGTACTGCCAACTGGAGAAGATCATCCAGGCCTTAGTGTCCAGAGCTTCTATGAATGATCAGTCACAAACATTGGTAGACCTCCTGTATGACCAACCTTAGTCTCCATTCCCTCTGGAGGTCAAGATACTACCAGATAGTCCAAAGCCTGCCCTCTAAGTCTCATGGTTAGCATAGAGTATTTACGATTCCCCAAGTCTTGAAGGTAAACAAAGACATTCTTATCAGGCACTCTTACCTAAGCATATTCCATGTGCTTAGAGATTACCTCCCAGGAAATGAGGGAAAATGCCAGACCTCTCTTAAGCAATATTAATTTTGTATTTCACAGGACCTTAAACTTAATTTATTGAATTATACGTTGTATGTGTATGTTTAAATGAAACAAGAAAAACATTTTCGAAGTTTGCATTAAATGCAGAGCTTCGTTATTTTTCTGAAAGAGTGTTAAATAGGAAAAATTAAAGAGAATTTCATTATTTCACTGTTTTAGATTTAATTGTACTTCCTCATCAGTTTATAAAGTAGATAACAATGATCAAAAAAACCTTGAAAGTGTATACATCTAATTTAAATATACTGTCACATGAAATTTTACTCTGATCTCCTAGAATGTAGAGAGAATGGCATAAAGAAGGACAAAATCAAATAATAAGCTTTAATTTACAAATTCTGCTCTAAGAATTAGGAGACTGAGAGTGTTGTCCTGGTCGTGTGACTAATTTGTTATATGATTTGGGCTAATAGCTTAACCTTTCTAGAACTCAATTTGCCCATCTGTAATTAGTGAACAGATTGAACTACGTTGATTTTAAATTCCTTCATTACCTTCAAAATTCCACATATGTATACTTCTCAAAAATAGAGGTCTATAGAATTAACCCATCATAATGATAAAGTCAGATAATAAAAGCAGCATTCTTCCAATATTAAAAGGACCTAGAGAAATATTAAGAATTTGAGTTATTTTTATTTCTAGATCACAATTTTTGAACTTACTTTTATTAAATATCTCTCCCTAATATCTCAGCTAAATAAAAACATTCACATTTAAGACAATCATGAGCTTAATTTAATCAAATTAAATCAAATAATAAACTTATTTCAACATACAGCATCAACACATAACCCTTTGCTCAATATGCTTGAAGGATGTTGAATTTGTCTTGATTTTTCAGATTATTTGTACAATTTTAAGCTTCATTTATATTTAATAGTATAGATAAGTTAAAACAATGTAGCACAAATATACCTATTCTTTTATTATTCAAGTAAAATTTTTTGCAGTTTAAATACACTGCTGAAATATCAATCATTAGATGAATTATATTGAAAGGTATAGAGATACACAAAGTCCATTAAATCTGCATTCTTTATACATTTTGGGATCTGTCTCTAATAGCTTTTATGTTTTGTTTTGCTTTTACCTTGAAATGGCGTATTTACTCTGGCAATGATTTCTCAAGTAAAATATTTATTTCTGCTAAAAAGAACTGTTTTATTTGGGTATTTCCTAATACTTCAAATGTTTGTTTCATTAGCAAACATTTGTTCTTCCAGCAAATATTTCCAAAATGGACTATTACTTTCAAGGGTTTTGGCAACTGTGTAGTATGGGCAGTACGTTTGGCCAACTGTCTTTCCATCTGCTACTCTTGCTTCCCTGCATTTTTTTCCCAGTTAGCCAGGAACACTTTAGAGATCCCAGTGGCTTACTGGAAAAAAGCATATTTAAGCATTTTTTCCACTAAAATTCAAGCATTTACAAAACTCCACACCTAGTAAAACAAGAGATTTTATACATCACTTAATACTTTTGAAAGTTGGTGAACTTTCCATAATATTCCCTTTTAAAGTGAATAGATAACTTAAAATATAATCTATTTGAACAATACATGAAGAGAATAGTAGTTACACATTCACACATATGCACACACATATATACAGCTTTTGAATTAGAAACATAAAATTTGAAAGTTGAAAACTTGCTAATTAAATTTCCTAATAAAAATCTAAAGTAGTTTGTTTTTACTGACAGAATAAATGAACATATTCACAGAAAAAAATATTCCCCCAGATTTTTAAGGTTACAAAATAAGGGGAAAATGTGTTATAATTATATTAATTTTCAACAATTTCTCAAATAGGAAATAAAAAAGTATAAATTTTATATTATTAAAAAAGCTATTGTTCTATATGAGATTTAACTTAATTTTATTTAAATGTCTGATTTGACTACATTAATGTACAAATTAAAAGTTAATTCAGTAAATGTATTCAATCAATGAAACCTTGATAATTATATAAATAGGGGAAAAGAAAAAGAGATTCAGGGTATGTTGATTTCTATTCTCATCACAGGAAAAGGGTAGCAAGTGTTAAGTAGAAGTGAAATTGGCACCTGCTTATGTTTCTACTTCTTTAAAGCATATCTGTTAGAGCAATTTTGGCTATTGCCCTCATCTCAAGCATGTAAACAAGATCAGTCTCATTCTGGACTTCTGTCACACTGCTTCCCACTCCATATTCCTGGTTCCCTCATTCGTTGACTCTATACTTCTCTGTCATAAATTCACTTTGGCCTCTTTCCTTATGCATTCTTTTGCCTCTGACTTACTGAATTCAAAGCCCACTCTCCCACCTCCAAACCCTGACTCAGCGTGGCCTCTTGATTCTGAAGTACCTGAGGTTGCCTGCAGTGTTTGATGAGGGATTTTTTTCTTTTTCCTTTTCTTTTTTTCTTTTTTCTTTAAAAGTTGATGTGGAAGCATTGCTACTACAATTTAGACTCACAAGTAATTCTATTAGATAGTTTGTAAGTAGATATGAAGAAGTGATACCTTTGCCCAATAGTATGAAATATTCTCTTATGAGGGCTTTAAAAGCCCAATACACCTTTTCCTCATCTGAATTCTGAAACATTTGAGACATAAAAGAACAACAGCGCTAGATGGAACACATAATACTATCACAATTACTAATAAATCCGGGCTAGACTAGACTGTGAGCCAAGCTGACTTACCACCACCTACCCTACTTTAGTTCTGACCTAAAATAGAAAACGAAGGACAATTTCATTTCTGTACAGAGTAGATATCCTAATGTATTCCCTTGCTGTAGACATCCCTCATCGTCATTGCCTTTCTTTCCCTTTCTTTCTTTCTTTCTTTCTTTCTTTCTTTCTTTCTTTCTTTCTTTCTTTCTTTCATCCGCTTGCCTCGGCCTCTCAAAGTGCTGAGATTACAGTCATGAGCCACCACACCCGGACCACTTTTTTTTATACCCTTGAGCTAAGTCTTTAAATCTATGCTTAACCATGAATGGTCTGTTGCTCTCAAATGGACTCTGATGGACAGCAGAGTCCATCAGAGCAGTCCATCCCACATTTATGAAGAACTTCTCCTTTGAGCACTGGCCTAAAATGGCTAGTGAAAAACTGCTATTGAAGATTTCCCCCCTAAAAGCTCTGAAATAAATTAGAAGAATGTTTTAATAAAATTCATAAATAAAATCGATTCCAGGATTCCTTTAATTATTCTCCAATTGCCTTAATACCTACTTGTGTGAATAAAGCTTCCAAATTTTGCATCCCAACTACCTGGTAATTTCTCCAAACCCTACACACTGCAGGAATTCACCTTCGATTCTTCCTGATTCCTTGGTACTTAAATCCAAATACTCTCTAAAAGACCACAAGTTAAACTTCAGCTTTTTAAATGTATCTGCATAGGAAGGCATAAAGGATAAAGCAAGTAAAATAATAGTGCAGAATAATTGAAGACATCCTGCTTATATCCACATCATAGAAGAAAGGAAATAAATAAACCAGTCAAGATTTAAGCATTAAAGTAGGCAGCATTGATTGTAACCTGTGCTCACAAATTCATGTCTATTTGAAACACTATTTAGATATATTGCCAAAACTCATTTGTTTCAAATGACTACTGCAAAGTTCTTGCTGAAGATGCTCTGGAAGTAAATTTGACCAGATGGGCTGGGTTAAATCTCCATTTTCTCATGTAGGTAACTGATATTTTCACAGTAAACACACCTAGTACTGCCTTTCCTGCTTTTAACTAATTTTATAGCCTTTGCTTTCTAATTAGAATAATGGACATACATTGATAGTCAGCAACTGGTTGGAAAAATGCATCGTTTTACAATTTTGAAAATGCTAGTCATATGCTTTTCAGTAAGTCCTTGATCTGATAAAGACATGGTCATTTTGCATCTGTTTTATGAGGCCCTCTAAGATTTTATCAACCTCATTCTATTATGAGGTACCCTAACATTATATCCACCTCATTCTCTCCATGAATGTAGTTGACATTGTTTTTCTCGCATTCTTTACTATCCCTCTGTCCTATATATCTCGGTATTTTTCACTCTTGGACATTAGGTGTTCTGTCTGCAAGTCCTGCAAATATATATATGTAGCTGAAATGATAATAAGAAATATAACTTCTCAGGTTCTGGATCTTCAAGAGTATGGTTCCATTGAAATTTTAACTAATTTTCCATTAGAATAGCCCAATTATATTTAGTTTTTGCTTTTTCAGTATGCTTTCTATAGTCCTAGATTATGCCCTTCCCATTTTTTCTCTAACTTTAGTCATTCTGCTTGTGTCTTCCTCTATTTTTTCTAACTTCATACATCTCAGAAACACATTTCCTTAGTACCTGAATCCATGTTCATGATAACAAAGTTACTTTGAAGCCTGCCCACCAAGGACTTGAATATGTAAGGCTTATCATGTAGCCTTCCTTCTTATATCTATCCAAATATTATATAACCATTTGGTGCTGGCATCCCATTCTTCAAGGATAGTTTGCTCAATGACTTACTGCGGAATCCATCCAAATGTTGAGAGGAATCTTTGCTATGGTTTCCTGGGTCCCAGTTTCCTCTGAGAGAGTTATTGGGTTCTTCTTGCTTAAGTCTTTTCTTTTCCCAACATCTCTATTGGCTACTGGTACTTTTCTTCAACTAGTAACTTCCCAAAATTACTTTTTGTTCTAATCTTTAATAACATTCATTTTAACATATTTCAAATCATTGATTTATTCTCTCTCACTCTGTCTTCTTCTCTCCATCTCTGAATTCCATAAATATCTAGTTATCTAGCTTGTGTTTTAAAAGCTTGGGACTCCCCAAGTATAATCTACTTCTTTTTCATATTTGGGTACTTCTTGAACTAATCTGCTATCACCTGTACAACTAAGACTGTTACTTAAACTACTAACTTATGCCTGACGACATAATCTGGTGCCTTAAATGTTTGTACTGCTTCTGGAAGATTGACTTATTCCAAGTACACACTTTCCTTAAAACATGTTTGTTACAATATTGTCATCACTGTATTATATATCACAATATACATATATGTTACAGTTTTAACATTATTTTGTTCTAAGTATTAGTAATATTTTCGTAGTAGGGATCACCATTTTTAATATATTTTAAGTTTTTTAATTTACCACATACCTGTGAGACTAAAGTTCTCTGCTTTTCTAGGAATGATAAACATATATGGTACATTCTGGGGAAGTATGTTCCCAGAAGAAATGGGAAGGAGATAAGCCATACTGATTTCCTTGTAAGACCTATTTTTGTCCGTGTGTGCCCTGAATGTTTAAACCCAAGGCCAAAATATCTTCTAACTGTTTCAAGATTGTACTAAGGAACTTAACATAAAGTGTAAAAGTAATTAATCTACCAAATCCTCATTAGGTATACCCACAGGCTATTTTAAAGGAAAGATTAACAAAATCAAGAACATTCTCAAGACCAATGATCCCATGTACCCTAGCTTCACAAAAAAGGTATCTATGTCTTCTTTCCTGGCTCATGTGCCTAGAGTTGTGAGTTTAATGAGCAGATGAAAAGCACTGTCCCTCTTTGCTTTATTTTTGAATCAATATGAAATGAAGCAGCAGAAGGAGATTTGCAGCATATTTTATTAATAATAAAGCTAGACTGGAGAGCACACTTTTTCATATGCCACATGGCCTACTGTACTGCTTATCTCCTGGGTCTTATCCTGGGACTAGCACATCTGAGGAAAAATTGGAGATGCAAAGAGATATCCTTACCCAACATAACCAGGTAGTGGAAGATGGAGAAGAGAAACCAAATTACCTGTGCCCAAAACTTTTAGCAGATTTGCCCCATTCGGTTGAGCACTGTGAAACAATACCTCAACCAGGAAATGTACTCCATGTTTGCAGGGCAGAATAAGAGGCAGAGTGGTGTAAGAGGTGAAGGGTATGGAAGAAATCCATTTATTTAGAAACTGCTCCGTAATCTTTCTAAGACATTATGATTCTGCTTATCTCTTTCAAATCCTGCCTGAGTCCAGTAGGAAAAAAAAATTAAAAATAGTGTCATTATAAGGTTTTACTCTTTGAAGTATCAGCAAGCAGATTCTCCTTTATGTGGGGAAAAGCTCTGTATAACCTCCTACAAAAGGCAAGTGGTGTGAATAGGTAAACTGCCAGTGAATGGAAGGGAAGGAGTAATCTTGAGTTTACGAGTTCCACTAGTAAGACCTTGAATAAATAATAATTTATTTTTCAATGCAGTTGTTCTCCACGAGCATTCTATCCCTGGATACGATAACTCGAACATTATCTTGAAAAACTGTGAGATTAATAGAGGGGAAAAAAAAGAATTGTACAGTTTCAAGAGATGTAAGCCAAGTATCATTTTGGCACCTTTTTTCTTATTTCTTCAAGTTACTTAGCCTTGGTTTTTCAGTTTTAAAAATGGCAAAACATTTTCTGCCATTAATTACATTGTAATAAAAGAATCATATGAGGTATTTTATTTGAGAAGACTTTGTTCACTAAAAAGCAAGCTCAATAAAACAGAATATTTGTCAATTTTTTCTAAATTTTTATAACTCAGTATCTAAAACAGTTCGAGTCATGGTAGGTACTTAGGAAATATTTGCTGAAATAAAAAGAACTTGGAAATATATCTACTTAATCCAATAGCATGATCTTCAATGATCACATGACCTAATATTGAAATTATAATCTTTCAACTTATACTGTAGGAACTTTACTATGGGATATTATGAAAGATTTGGAAGAGGGAGTAAGTATAACCAAAAACAATGATACAGTATAAATTACTGAAATAATTTTGTGATATCTAATTTTGCAACTATGTGACTTATAAGATATAAAATATTTTGTGAATAGCAAAGACTTGGAATCAACCCAAATGTCCATCAGGGACAGACTGGATTAAGAAAATGTGGCACATATACACCATGGAATACTATGCAGCCATAAAAAAGGATGAGTTTATGTCCTTTGAAGGGACATGGATGCAGCTGGAAACCATCATTCTCAGCAAACTATCACAAGAACAGAAAACCAAATACCACATGTTCTCAACTCATAGGTGGGAATTGAACAATGAGATCACTTGGACACAGGAAGGGGAACATCACACACTGGGTCCTATTGGGGTGGGGGAGGGATAGCATTAGGAGATATACCTAATGTAAATGACGAGTTAATCGGTGCAACACACCAACATGGCACATGTATACATATGTAACAAACCTGCATGTTGTGCACGTGTACCCTAGAACTTAAAGTATAATAAAAATATATATACATATTTTGTGAAAAAACTTGCAATGTAAAAAATGTTGTTCTACACCAAATATTCAAAAAAGTGCTTTGGTGTATATTTTCTTATATATCAAATATTTAGAAATGTAATTTTTAAAGAAAAGAATATTATAGTAGAACTTAGATTGCTTACTCTCATATGTTTGTAGAAATAGAACATTGAAATGTAATTCTGTATACAAAAACTCTAAGAATATTAACTTTGGATCTTAGTAATATGTCAAAAGGGGAAAATTAGATGTTATGTACCATATTTAATTAGAGCTAGCATATTTATATCTTTAATAGTTTAAAGGCCTTGTGTAAGCAGCATAAAAGAAACAAACGTTTGTTAGTTACTTGAATAATAAATTAATAACGAGTTAATTATAATTCTCCCTCCCATTTCTTTATCTCAAAAAAATTGTTTTCTGGGGTCAGAGGGGGAATCCTTTAGCTATGTTTGATTTTCTAACAGGTTGCATGTATTGTTTACATTCACATACATTAATATGTGAAACAATTCTGACTTTTCTACTGTTAAAACAGTTGCAACCAGATTTGTTCACTCAAAATACATGTGTTTTAAGATTTGTCCAGTACCAACTGTTCTTTTCTAAAAATGCTATTTTGTTTTGCTATTTATTCTTACTCGTGAGTTTTAAGTTTAAACTTTAAATTCTGTGAAGATTATGTTTGAAATTTAATTGAATGATAGTTTGCTGGATAAGGTATTCTAAGATGACAGCATCTTTTCTATCTTCGATTATTCTCTTGAGTCCTGTTATTATTGAGAATAAATCTGCCATAAGTCAAATGTTGATCTTTGGTGGGTAATTTGTTTTGTATAATATTGTATTTTTAATGAATCTGCCTCTGTTCTTGTTATACTTAAGTTTTAAGATTTGACTAAGTATAGATTCTTTTAATTGTTTTTTGCTCTTGCCTCTATAGAAATTACAAATTCTAGGAATGAGGTTTTATTTTTAACCAATTTCTGGAAATTCACAAACATTAATTCTTTAGATATAACCTACTCCCCAGTGTCACCTATGTTTTTCCTTTTGCATTCTCTTATTACACAAAAACTGAACCTTTTCGATGTGTGTTTATTTCTTAAACACTTTTGTTTCTTGCAGTATTTATTTTATGCCACTTTTATGCATTATGTGTAATATCTTCAGATTTGTCTTTCAACTTAATTCTAACTTCAAATGAGGCTAATATTTTGCATAAATTGTCTTTTGAATTTAAACTTGAATGGTTATTTATATAAATTTCTATCTGAATATTTTCCCACACCTAACAGTAGTGTTTACTATCTTATTCTTAGCCTCTGCTCCAAGTAAACTCATAGATTATTTGTTAAAAGTTGAAGAAAATCAAGAGAATAATTACCTCAAAGCTGCTGTCTAGTGCATGCCTACTATATGCTCAAAAGTCTGCTTTTTTGGCAAGTCATAAAATAACTCTGTGAGGATATTGCTATTATCCTCTTTTCACATTTGAAAAAACTGAGTCTCAGATGTTCTAACACTGTGCTCATAAAACTGGGCTGCTCATACCTCTGGGATTATCCTGAGACTTTCCAAACATGTATGATCACAGAGAGTACTGAGGGGATCAATTTCCTTATCTAATTGTTCCCTATTTTTTTCTTAAAAAGTATTTTGATGAAAAGTTTGGTTAATTACTTTCAGCTTTTTAGTTTTTAAAATCATTTTTAGTTCTCTCTTATCTATCCTACAACACTTGTATGGGGTATCGCTAATTATCCTGTTTGTTATATCATCTGAACACACATTGTAGAATGTGTATATACTGTGATATTTTATGAAAAATTACTACCTTTAATAATTTTAGATAGTTTTATGATCTAGTGTTGCAGCAACATCTTTAAGGATGATATTTTTATTTGTACCTGACTGTGGTCAGGGTAAACCACACTTGGAAAAGTTTCTATGTACTTTCTTGGCTTAGATTTTCTTGGTCCATGTAGCTCATGTAAACACGAGCCCCAAAAGTAATGAGATGCATATGAGAGGTGAAAGAGATTAACTTTGCATGTTCCATACTAGGCAGTGTTTTATTTGTTTGTTCAAGGCCTCATCTTCTGTCCTGATGGTAGAATCCAATCCAACTCCCAGATTAGCCAGTGTCTTACAGGTATATCTTACTTGGATTTTTTCTTTCTCTCTTTTTAAAAATCAAGCCTGAAGTTTGCCATATCTTACTTGAGAGCTCAACCTTACATTTAAATTATTTGCTGCTGTCTTTTGGATATCATTATAAATTTTTACTATTATCTTAGAATGTTTTGGAACAATATTTTAGTTAAGTTTATAAAGGAATGAAGGAATAAAATAGGGAAGACTGATTTTGATTCCTGGAATCATTTAATATTTGACATTTGGGGATTAGAGGAGAGGTTAAAATAAAACACTCAGTGAGGAAAAAAGAAAACCAAAATTGTGGTTTCCCAGAAGCAAAATGAAGAACATATTTTGAGAAAGAAATATCAGTACTGCCAAGGGATACTGAGAAATAAATTATGAATAATGAACATCCAACTTGGGCAAAATTGAGGCAATTGGTAACCTTGAGAAGTTAATTCTAATGGCGCAATTCAGTTCATTCAACGTAAAGAAAGCAAAATACATGAGCACAAAGTAGAATTATTTGAGATAGGGCAGTGAATAGATGGCTTTTTATTGTTTCTATTTTCTTTTTTAATGAAATAAGAATGAGCTCATCATTCTGAAGATGAGAAACAGGGAGAGTGCATTAGAGGTTTGAGAGTTGAATAATGTTGTAAAGCAATTATTTCAGAGTGTGGGAGACTTAATTGCCTATGTAAAGAAAATAAAAGAGTTCAAGGAATGATGGAAGGTCTACTTGAGATTTATGTGTTTAAATTTAAAATAAGTCCTTCAACATAGTCCTAATTTTTACTCTAGCTATATTGCTTTCTTGAGCACAAGCACAGAGTAGATGAAATGTTGAGTATAAACAGGTTCTAGTTTTGCATGCCAATATAAGGTAGTTAAAGAGAGATAGGAGCTAAATCTATATTCCAGGGAATGAATGCAGTGCAAATGGAACCTAAGTTTAATAAAAAGGGATATGAGAATATGAAAGGACTGGTGAACAATTATATAAAACATCCGTATCTTGTAAGATCCCTGGAAGTAAAACTTTCTGGAGTGTGAATAATATATTAAAAATAAGTGATGTGGAACCGTCTGAAGTTGCAATTAAAGATTAAGAAGTGTAAACTCACTTTCTATATTATAGTTACTGGTTTTGAGAAGGTCTAGTGTCTAACTTTGGTAGACAATAGTTGAACTCATGTGGAGAAAAAGAGTGTTGGAAATAAGACCAAAGAAGTAAGAGACCAGGATGTTGCATGGATAATCCAGTAGAAAGTACTAGCACCACTAACAATGATAATAATTTTTGGAATAGTGGTTGCAACAGCTTTCAAGATATGAGAGAAGTTTTTCATTGATCATAACTCTAAGATATTATCACAAGATGTTATTTCAAAAGAGTGAGGATAAAGTCTGCAACTGGGAGGAAAAACATGGAGGAATCTCTTCATCTCCAGGGGTTATGATATTTGGGATGTTGATATTAAAATAATGAATTCTTGTGAAGGCTGCAGGGATTTTGGCCAGATTAACATAGCATAGAAAGATTCAGAGAATAGCTAAAGATTATGGAAGATTAAGCAGGATAGGGCAAGAGTTTCTGAGGGTAAAGTTGAAAGGTTGGGGAGTTCAGGAAATTTTCGAGGGGTGGATTAGGAATACTAAAAAAGAAGTATTTGAATATGGCATTATGGATTATAATTGAGGAACTGGAAAAATTGTATTTCTGGTTATGATTCAGCTAGAAAAATATGATGTATAATGTAGTTCCTCTAATGTTTTTTTTTTTTTTAAAGAAAAAGCAGGCAAGCATTTTTATTAGTCTTTTTACTGGGATAACTTCTTATGTAGCCAAATCAATACCCATACATTCTGCCAAATAGATGGCGTTCTCTGCATCTTGATTAAATTTGAGGGCACGTGGATCTCAGAGGGCTTGCTTTAAAATTGACTGTGGGGGTGAAATTGCTGTGTGGTGTCCAGGGTCTTGTATTCCACCTGAAATTCTGCTTAGGATGGAGCAGGCTAGGGCATACCAAGGGAAGATGAATCTTTGGGATCACAAACAGCTCTATGGAATCACAGAGATATTCTTTCAATTCTCCTATAAGGCAGTGTTACAGCAAGGAAAGTGTGGGGTCATGTTAGGAGGATATGCAGCTCTGTGGGACATCTTTTATCTTTCTCTTAATGAATACTATTTATTACCTCTGAAACTAGTATATGCATGCTGCATGTTCTCATTTTTCTCTCTGTATCCTAATTTCTATTTAATATTTTTGTCTGGTTGTATACCTGAATTCTAGATAATGTCTTAGATTGATCTTCTGATTTTCTAACTCTTTCTTCAGTGCCACATATACATACATACATACAAATATATATACAAATATATACATATGTGATTTATGTATATATGTATATATAGAAGATTTAGAATTGCAAATTATATATATACATACATACAGATGTATAGATGTATGCATATACATCTATACCTTTATATACATCTATACCTGTATATACATCTATACATCTGTATGTACATACATCTATACATCTGTATGTATGTATATATAATATTTGCAACATACATCTATACGTCTATATGTCTGTATGTATATATATATACAATTTACAATTATAAGTCATCATTGGTAACATCGTGCCTGTTAGAAAGATATGCACTAGAATTACTGTTATAGTGAGAAAACACAAATAAAGTAGTAGTTGCCCTAGAGGAATAACAATTTTACATTGAAAAGACCCCATGAGAACTATTTTGTGTGCAGAAGTATGATTCTTGTAATGTTTCTTGTCTCCAGAGTTTGGTCAAAGATTAGTTGTCACCAACCAGGGTCTGGACAAAACCTCTTCATTCTGGGCCGGGTGTGGTGGCTCACGTCTGTAATCCCAGCACTTTGGGAGACTGAGGCAGGCAGACCACAAGGTCAAGAGATAGAGACCATCCTGGCCAACATGGTGAAACACCTTCTCTACTAAAAATACAAAATTTAGCTGGGTGTGGTGGCGCATGCCTGTAGTCCTACCTACTCAGGAGGCTAGGCAGGTGAATTGCGTGAACCCAGGAGGCAGAGTTTGCAATGAGCCAAGATTGCACCACTGCACTCCAGGCTGGTGACAGAGCAAGACTCCTTCTCAAAAACAAACAAACAAACAACAACAACAACAAAACTCCTCATTCTGGAAATTAAAAAAAAACAAAAAACAAAAAACTCAGAAACCTAAAATGAAAGTTGTTGTCATGGATACAAATTAAAGAAAACAAAAAAAATAAAAAACAAAAACAAACAAACAAAAACTCCCAAGAAGGTTTTGAAATGGAAATCCTGGGCAAAATTTGCCCAAAAGATATAATTCCGAGAAAAATCCTTCTGAACTTTTCAATTCATGGGGCCAAATCAATAACTAATTTATTGAATCTGTTTCTACCAGCATTTTTTTCTTATACAAAATAGCATTTATGATACCAGACAGCAGAAGAGGCATTAGATGTAGATGTTAGATGTCAGGAAATGATTTCACCAAAGTACTGTACAAATCAGGTTATATATAAACAATCCTTCAAAGGAACCTATTCCTAGGAAAATAAACTCAATACTGAAGACATTCAATGAAATATTATAGCTGAATTCATTGCAGTTCACATTAGGAAACTTCAGTGGGTAGAAACACAAGGTGTCTCCTATGCACGTTTAATTGAGTGAGAGTCTTAGTCAAAGGCACAGGGGTATTTAGCTAATTCTTAATCAATCTCCAATTCTGTCAATGTTGAAGGACAACATTGAAGACTTTGGAAGACATCCGCAGACCTGAAGAGGAGCCCTTTGGCCAACTTTTCATATGTGTAAACTAGAAATAATTGTTTAATATAAGCTACTGAGATTTGGGGATGGATTTTTATGCAACATTATTGCTACAATGACTGATTGATAGAGCTAAGAAAATCAGAAATACATTTTATTGCATCCATAAAGATTATAAACTTTGAGTAATCATAGCATATGACTGAAAGTACAGAGGTGAGACTTTTGGGTTATAGAAGTAAAGTATATACTATTTACTAGATACATAGAACATATATTAACTCTGTCAACATGACGTGTTTTTATTCCTAGTTTTCCAAAGTGAATTCTGCAGAACACATTCCATTGAATATTCATAATTTTAAAAGTTGTGTGGTCAAATTGTTGTTTTGTATGTTGTATAAAAAATAACAAAAAAGGCTGGGCACAGTGGCTCAAGCCTGCAATCCCAGCACTTTGGGAGGCTGAGGCAGGTGGATCAAGAGGTCAGGAGATCGAGACCATCCTGGCCAACATGATGAAACCCCGTCTATACTAAAACTACAAAAAATTAGCCGGGCATGGTGATGGGTGCCTATAGTCCCAGCTACTTAGGAGACTGAGGAAGGAAAATGGTGTGAACCCAGGACACAGAGCTTGCAGTGAGCCAAGATCGTGCCTCTGCACTCCAGCTTGGGCAACAGAGTGAGATTCCATCAGAAAACAAAACAAAACAAAACAAAAAAAAACACCATTGGTCCAGGGGTTTTGCTTTATTTCTTCTGATTCTGAATACACTTTCTTATCTTTACCACCTTTATTCTAGGCTATTTTTCCCTATGTGTTTAGCATTTATATATATCTGGTTAAAAAACTTGACCAAATTATTATAGGGATTGAGAATTTTTCAAAATTTCCTACCCATTTTATTTTTAATGTCTTCAATCTTACGGAATGAATTGTGTCTCCCCCTCACTGACCCCTAACCAAAATTCATAGGTTGAACTCATAACTTCTAGTGTTACTGTATTTGGAGATAAGGCCTTTAAGCAAATAATTAGAGTTAAATGAGGTCTTAAGGGTGCAACAATAATCCAATAAAACCGATGTCCTTATAAGAGCAAAAAGAGACGCAAGGAGCACGTGTACGCAGAGGAAAGGCCATGTAAGTACACAGCAAGAAGGCAGACATCTGAAAGCCAAAGAGAGATGCCTTACCAGAAACCAACCTAGTCAGCACATTGATCTTGAGCTTCTAGACTCCAGGAATGTAAGAAAATAAACGTCTGTTGTTTAAGCCACCCAGTATGTGGTATTTTGTTATGTCAGGATAAATGTCTGCGGTTTAAGCCACCCAGTCTTTGGCATTTTGTTATGCTAGCCCCAGCAGACTAACACATGCAATTAGATGCTTGAATATATCTGAAATATAACATGATGAAAACCATATCATTGATTTTCCTTATCATTGTACTTTCTTCCCCATCCTAGGCAATTAACACTATATTCAACCAGTGGCTCATAAAAATACTTATACATATTTTTTAATAATCTATTTCTTTTATACCTCCCAATATACAATTTATAGCAAGTTCGTGCTTAATTCCATTATATCCCAGATTGATTTGTCTATTTTTCTTTCTTGCTACTAGTCAAGTCCAAATCACCCTCATCTCTCACCAGGACTACTACAATAGCTTCCTCACCAATTTCCCTCATTCTGCTTCTACTCTCCCATAATATGACCTCCATAGAGTTACCTTTGTAATATTTGGGAAATATAAACCAACACCATGTCACAATGCTGCCACTCCTCTCAATGATTTCCCAATGATAAAGGCCTTTCCCAACTTCATTGTTTACTCCTACATGCCTTGTTCGCCACACTCATTCACAAGGGCCTTTTTTCTGTGCTGATAAATCACCAGGTTCCTCCCATTTCACTCCTACTCTGTTCTTGCATGGAGCGTCCTTTTACCAGAGCCCTAAGTCCTAGCCCAAATACCGCCTTCTTAAAAAAGTACTTAATAACTTTCTTATATAAAGTTTTCCTTTATTGTCAATAACTCTTTAGCTTTTATCATGTTTCTTTATGAGTTCCTTCTTAACACTTAACATTATCTGAAAATATTTTCTGTTGTTTGATAGTCTGTAGGTTTTCAATAAATATTTATTGAATAACTATTCAAGAGTTATGTTCTTCCAGCAATGAAAATGTGATAGGACTGGAAGAGTATATGGGTGTAAGGACAGAAGGCATATACATATGTATGTGTATATATGTATGTCTATGTGTATCTGCCCAAATCAGAATTCTTTTCATTGAAAGTGAAAGAAGCAAAAACAAAAGGGGGAACTTAGAATAGTGGGATACTGAAGGCATTGTAGGACAAACAATCTTAAAGAACAATAAAAGTTGGGCTTCGGGGTCAATTATCAGTAAACATTTGGATAAAGTCTGACTGACCTACCTTCCTTCCTTCTTTTGCTCTCACTTACGTTTCAGTATGTGGGTTTTATTTTACTTTTTTGAAAATTGAAGGAGTCAAAACTATTATCAACTTAAAAGTTTCATATCTGGAAGTATTTTTTTTAATTCCAGTTTGAAAATTCCAAGAGTTTAATCTGAGTGAGTATATCCGTGTCTGTAGCTTGTCCATACACCACCATAGCTAGAAAAGTGGGGCCATGTAAGACTATGGAATCCCAATGACTATCATGGAGATACACAGATGTGTTGGGGGAAGGGAGGAAAAGAGAGCCCAATTTCCAGAAGGGACAGATGCTTGTAGTACCATACCATCGATGCCCTTTCCAACAGTTACAAAAATAGTTTGTGCTAAAATGATCTCCAACAGAGTCTAAATCATAGGGATCTGCAAAACTACCATACAGCCCCACTGCCTTCATTCAATATAAGTTTGGTATAAAACCCATACCTAAGAAACTTAAGTCAGCCAAAGGTTTAACATTGAAACTATTCATTGCTGCTTATTCTAATTTAATACCGAAAAAAAGTATATTATTTATGTAGATGATACTTTAATAAAGAATTATAGGATACCACAATGAAAAAAGACCATTTGGTTAAAACATGATAAATATTATTTTAGTAGTAATAATGATAAGATCTCTGTATCAGGATAATCTATAAATAAAGTTTGATGAAAATCTATTGTTTATGTAAATAAAGGGAGAAAAACATCCTCATTTTTTGTGTGTGTACACAAAATAACTTAGTTGTAATGAAAATAACTAACTACCATTAGCTTAGTTCTATAATGCAATTTTCAGAAAAGCCCAAGGTGACTTAGCCTATTTTATAATTAATTTATTTTGCTTTTGGACGAACGTTTTACTCTGTGATTTGAAAGCAGTGCACTTCCTATATTTCATTGTTTTGATGTAAAAGTGGATCATAAAATGATTGTGTGATGAAAAATAGCTTATGCCATTATATTCCTGCCCAACTGGAACTTTGCTTTAATATAGTTTTATCCTTTGATTAATGTTCCGTCAAGGTAGAAGTCACATTGTTTGTGATTTCTGTTCTTGATAACATAAATCACGATCATAGTAAACGTAAACTTTCAGAACAATATCTATTTGTTATGCTTTGTTAGGTGAGGGACACTATGGTATTTACCTGTGACATAAATCTTTTCTCTATTTAGTATAAAACTACCTTGAATAAAATACATGATGGAAGAACATAGTTAGATTTGCTTGTCCAGTGATTTAGATGCCTTTGTTTCAAGAACAGTATTTATTTAAAAATATAAACATTGTATAAAAGTCTCCTTGTTTCCAGTATTTTGTATACAGATTTTTTCTAAGTTAGAAAAAATCTGTATGCAAAACCTAAACACCATATATTAATTATTACATTAATTATTAACCTAAAACACCTTATATTAATTTTGAATCTAAGATTATATTTCATTTTATGTACTTTCTACATGAAAAGACATTAATATCTCCCCATAAGAGTGTGTTATGTGTTATTTCTAAGAAACAGATTGGAAAATGGAGGACAAAAGCTATCAAATTACCACATTAATGACTAGAAAATAGTTGTTGTTTTTTTTTTAAGTATTCGGTGCTTTCTGTCTTGTTTTATTTTCTTCTGTCCTATTCCTGGAAAAAATTTTACTTCTTTAATAATATTTATGCATGGAAATATATGTAAATTTGAAAATAAAACTGTCTTGATAAAATCTCAGTTGTTATCTCTGCTTCATTGTCTTTCTACAGCTTTTAGGATAAATTCTCATGACACTCTTTACTTATCTTACCTATGGTAAATACCCCCAAAAAATCTAAATAGTAAATGGGTATTCATGTTTCTAATGTCAATCTTTCATATTTTGGTCAGCATAATTCATAGATGGCCCAAGATTTCCCACTCTACCCTGTCAACTAATTAGGTTACGTGATATGATACAGTTGATCTTAACATAGGTGGATTATATAAGACAAGGGGGCCTAACATCACCACACAAATCCTTTAAAAGAAGAAAGGTTTGGCTGGGCACCGTGGCTCATACCTGTAATCCCAGCACTTTGGGAGGCCAAGGCAGGTCGATCACAAGGTCAGGAGTTCGAGACCAGCCTGGCCAATATAGTGAAACCCTGTTTCTACTAAAAATACAAAAATTAGCCGGGTGTGGTGGTGGGTGCCTGTAGTCCCAGCTACTTGGTAGGCTGAAGCAGGAGAATTGCTTGAACTCAGGCGGCGGAGGTTGCAGTGAGCCGAGATTGTGCCACTGCGCTGCAGCCTGGGCAACAGAGCAAGACTCCGTCAAAAAAAAGAAGAAGAAGAAGAAGAAGAAGAAAGGTTTCTCCAACTGTTAAGGGAAATTAGAGATAATTGGAGAGTGAGAGGGGTTCTTTATTTCTGAGACTGAGGAGACACATGGTAAGGACCTTAGGGCCGTTTTGGAGAAGCTGAGAACTGACAGTCTGCAAGCAAATGGGAATCTCAATCTAATATCCACAAGGAATTAGACTCCCGCAGAAACCTGAAAGAGCTTGAAGGTTAATTATTCTCCAGAATATCCAGATAAGATCTTGGCCCAGCTGACAACCTGGCTTTAAGACTCATGATAACTTAAGCAGATAACTCAGCAATACCTTATGGGACATTTGACTTACAAAAACTGTGTGATTATGAATCAGTATTGTTTTTAAACTGCTGAAATTGTACTTTGTTACAAAAGAATAAGAAACTAATATATATATATACACTTGTATATAACTTTATAAGTGTAGGCAGCAAATCTATATTGCTATGCACTGCTTAATGACAGGGATAATTCTGAGAAATGACTCATTAGATGATGTTGTTGTTTTGTGCAAACGTCATAGAGTATAATTCCACAAACCTTGATGGTAGAGCCTGCTACACACCTAGCCTATATGATATAGCCTATTGATCCTAGGCTGTAAATCAAGTTATTTTACTGAATACTCTAGGGAACTTAACGCAACTGTATCTATGTATCTAAACAGAAAATGGTACAATAAAAACAAAATAAATCATAATATTACAATAAAATTATAATTTTATGGGACAACTATCGTATATGTGATCTGTCATTGACCAAAATGTTATTATTCAGAGTATGACTGTAGTATCTTTCACAGTATCCACATTGTTTAGCATAGTATGTTGGATATATATCAATGTTAAATAAACATTTGCCAAATAAATATGTCTAGACGTAAAAATATTCTAGATATGTTTGTGGTTTCTGGTTAGAATTAAGTTTCTTTGTTCTGAAATTATAACTTTTTGGACCCTCCATATGTGATAGGCAGTATATTAATTGTTCTACTTGTATTATCTCATTGAATTGCCACAATTATCCTATAAGAAAGATACTATTACAGTCAGTCTCTCTGAGTGACAAATATTGGTCTTAGAGAGAATATGTAAATATTATGAGATGATTCAATGGTGGATTTTAAATTTCATCTCAGGTGTGTTAAACTCAAAAGTCCTGTGATCAACCATTTACTAGAAATTATAAACTCTTTCACAGAGACAAGCACACATTGTGCTGTGTTCAAGCCATTAATTCAGTGCCTATTCTTTTGTATATATTTGATTGAGAGGATATACTATTACTTATGTAAGATATCATATTGAAGAATGAAACACAAATATTTATTTAAATGCTTCCTTCTCTCTCTCCTTCCCCCAACCCTCTCCTTCATTCCTTTCACTCTTTCTTTTTTTCTTTGCTACTATTTGCTAGTCAGTTAAATCATGAAAGAGTTGCTGGCATCAAAGATTATATGGGATTAATGGAGTTAACATCTTATACAAATGACATAAATAGCACGAAATACCTTACACCTCCTTCCTTTCTCCTTCTACCTTTGATGCTGCAGGAAAGAGGAAGGAGGGCCATGTTTCCTTTTTTATACGGTAAGTGTCAAACTTAGAAGAATTGCTGGTAGTCTAACTTAGTGCCCATATTTGGGGTTGGGGAAGCACAGAACATTTTTGCTTGGATAAGAAGAAGAAAGTAATTAGATTGGTTATTAAATTTGTGATGGCAGAATGACTTCTTAAAAAGGACAGTAATAAATCTAGCAGCTTATTTGTTCTGTATTTGAACCGAGCTTGTCCATATAACCTCATAGATCGTAAACTGTATGAATCCATGAATGGCATCCCCTAGATTTCTACAACACACAAATTGTAGAATTGCACCTAAATAACATGGATGTATCCTGTTGTGCTGTCAAGAAAAATATTAATCTATTCTTTTTATTGTGTTGCCTTTTAGAATGTGGTAATGCCATGAAACCCCTTCCCTTGATGAAACAAATTAAAATATTGACCACTATGAATGTGTGATTATAAAACTTGTAAGGACTGTTTTTAAAAGTGTCAAAGAAAACCACATCCTCAGATGATTCTCAGAGTGTGTGTACACTATGAATTTGGTATGAGTTAAGACAGATGAAACATGAGAGATGATTCTGCACTCTCAAACATCCCATTCTTCACCATTTTCCCTTCTCCATTGCTTCTCTCCTCTGCTAGCAGTATATGAAGATCCCACTATAAGATATTGATTTGTAACAATAATTATAAACTAATAAATTTAGTCATCTCAAAGTAAAAATAAGATACGATTTAATGTGCTACTTAGGGGTAAGGCATTAGTATAAGTAAGAAGAGGGAATATATTTGTGTTGACAGATGTTCAGATTATACCTGAAACCAGTTAAAAGTCTTAAGAAAAATCCTGGGTCTCTAATGTAAAATACGTAAATCAAAGGTACTGGATAAATACTGTAGTTACAAAAACAAACAAAAATACCTAAGGATCAAGTAATTCCTTATGAAGAAATAGGCCAGGGTGGTGGCTCATGCCTGTAATGCCAGCACTTCGGGAAGCTGAGGCTGGTGGATCACTTGAGTTCAGAAGTGATGAAATATACTGAGCCCAACCTGGACAACAGGGTAAAACCTCGCCTCTAAAAGATATACAAAAAGAACGAACAAATAGCCAGGCATGGTGCTGCGCGCTTGTAGTCCCAGCTACTTGGGAGGCTCAGGAATTCGAGGCTGCAGTGAGCTATAATCGTGCCACTGTGCTCCAGCCTGGGTAACAGAAGAAGACCCTGCACTCCCCGCCCCCACAGAAAGAAGTAAAATATGGTTAGATGACACATTTCTCAAGATGCAATGCTACCTAAATTTCAAATTGCACAATTCAGAAAATGTTTGGGGCCAAGATGGCCGTCTCTATGCAGCCAGGTAGAACAGCTGCCATGGAAGGACCAGGATGACTGGCGGCACTTCTAACAGACCTTCAGATGGACGGCACTGAGAGTGGATGGAGGGAAGACACAGAAGCTGGGTGAAGGAGGAGGAAGCTGGGAGCCCTGGACGGGGCTACTGTGCACTGGTATTCATTGCTGGCTCCCAATAATTCCTGGGGAACTGGCAGAGAGCAACCTACTTACACTTTGGCACTCTGGAACCCTGGAAGAAGGAGATCCCTTAACCACCACAGATACTTGAGTTGGCAGGGAGCGCCTTAGAGAAGTAGTAGGGGCAACACACCAGCTGTGGAAGAGCCAGGAGAGTTTGCTGTGGGAGCATCCCTACTGGAGCATGGCCAAGCACATCTATCCCCCTTGGTTCAACTTGTTCCCATAGGAGAATTTAGTTCTAGGGGCACTGTTGGTCTGAACTCTGCAGAGCGGCCTTGCCCATCAGATGGGGCCAGTTCAACCTGAGCAGCCTTGGTCTGTGGGTGTCTCCTGGGGCCACAGCCTGGCCGAACCTGCTTGCAGTGCAGCCTTGGGTTCCCTGGGGACCTGCATCATAGCTTCTTCACTGGAAGACAGTGCTTGATCATCTGAGAGCTCCAGCAGGGCAACCCTTGCAGCCACACACCAGCCTGCTCACTCTCTCCTCTGCTGCAGCTTAACCCCTGGGCCCACAGACACCCTGCACATCACTTTGTCAGCATGTGTGTAGGCAGTTGGATTTTGCCTTCTCTGCCCCACCAGCACGCATGTGTGCATGCATCCTGCCCTGCCACTGCTGCTGGGGGAGTGCACTCCTCTCTCCAATTCCCACCTTACCACCATTGCAGTCAGAGCCTTAGCAGGCACACAGTCACCAGCCCTGCCCCTGCCAGCAACCCACCCCTATGCTAACACTGCCACCTGAGTGAAACTAGGCATGGAGAACAGCAAACCCTCCCCCAACCTGAGAACCCACCTCTTCCTGTGTGAACATGCACAGAGGACACACACGGTCCTGTGCCTACCAACACCCTGCCCCCATGCTCACACCACCACCTGCCGTGATGCCTCTGCCTCTGTTGCAAATGCCCACAGAGAAGCCGGCACCCCAGCACCTGCCAACACCCTGCCATAACCAACAAGCAGGCACCCTACAGTGCTGCCACTACTGCTGCTGCCAGCACATGCAAACAAGGACAGATCCTGCTGCCACCATCCTAAAAAACACTTTGGCAGGCACCACCCATCAGAGTGATGGGATTAGCAGCCAAGGAGCACCTCAGATACACCAGTTCACTGGGTTCCTGACTTCAAGAAGCCAGAGAACAAAGTTAGGGCAGATATCAGTCCCCCAGAGTTAGAACACACAGTCTAGGGGCTGTGAACTGAACTTTGACCCCCTAAAATCTTCTAAAAATAAAGCCACTTGACTAAACCCATCTTACACCATATTGAAACCCTCAAGCATATCAAATAGAATAAAAGTAACAAAAAAATCCAAAGGACGACAATTACAAAGACTGAAGGAACATCATCCCACAAAGATGAGAAAGAACCAGCACAAGAACTCTGACAACTCAAAAATCTAGAGTGCCTACTTTCCTCCAAACAACTGTACTAGCTCGCCAGCAAGGATTCTACACCAGGCTGAGATGGCTGAAATGACAGAAACAGAATTCAGAATATGGATAAGAACAAAAATTATCAAGATGTGGGAATATGTTGAAACCCAATTCAAGGAAGCTAAGAATCACAATAAAATGATACAAGTGCTGACAAACAAAATAGCCACATAGAAAATAATGTAACCAACCCGATAGAGCTGAAAAACACACTACAACAATTTCATAATGCAAGCATAAGCACTAATAGCAGAGGACCAAGCAGAGGAAAGAATCTCGGTATTCATGACTGGCTTTCTGAAATAAGACAGTCAGACAACAATAGAGAAAAAGGAATGAAACAGGATGTACAAAACTTGGGAGAAATATGGGATTATGTCAAGGGACCAAGTCTACAACTGTTGGTGTCCCTGAAAGAGATGGGGAGAATGAAAGAAACTTGGAAAACATATTAGGATATTATTCATGAGAACTTCCCTCACCTAGCCGAAGAGGTCAACATACAAGTTCAGGCAGTGCAGAGAACCCTAGTAAGGTACTTCATAAGAAGATTATCCCCAAGACACATAATCGTCAGATTCTCCAAGGTTGAAATGAAAGAAAACGTTAAAGGCAGCTAGAGAGAAAGGTCAGCTGCAAAGACTAACAGTGGACCTCTCAGCAGAGAACCTATAAACTAGGAGATTGGGGGCCAATATTCAACATTCTTAAAGAAAAGAAATCTCAACCAAGAATTTCATGCTCAGCCATACTAAGCTTCTTAGGTAAAGGAGAAATAAGATCCATTCCAGAAAAGCAAATGCTGAGAGAATTAATTACCACCAGACCTGCCTCACAAGAGCTTCTGAAGGAAGCACTAAATATGGAAAGGAAAGATTATTGCCAGCCACTACAAAAACACACTTAAGTACACAGACCAGTGGCACTATAAAGCATCCACACAAACAAGTCTGTATAATAACCAGCTAACATCATGATGATAGGATCAAATCCACACATATCAATACTAACCTTGAATGTAAATGGATTAAATGACCCAATTAAAATGCACAGAGTGGCAAATTGGATAAAAAACCAAGACGGCAATGGCATACTGTCTTAATTTAAGAGACCCATCTCACATGCAGTGACAACCATAGGCTCAAAGTTAAGGGGTAGAGAATAATCTACCAAATAAATGGAAGACAGAAAAAAGCAGGGGTTGTAATCCCATTTTAGACGCAATAGATTCTAGACCAACAAAGATTTTCAAAAAGACAAAGACGGGCAATACATAATGATAAAGCATTTGATTTAATAAGAAAACCTAACTATACTAAATATATAAATACACCCAACACAGGAGCACTCAGATTCATAAAGCAAGTTCTTATAGACCATTAAAGAGACTTAGACTCAAACACAATAATAATGGGATCTTTCAACATACCACTAACAGTATTAGACAGATCATCAAGGCAGAAAATTAACAAAGATATTCAGGACTTGAACTCAGTACTGGATCAAACGAACCTGATAGACATCTACAGGATTTTCCATCCAAAAACAACAAGCTATACATTCTTCTTATCGCTACATGGTTCATACTCTAAAATCAACCACATAATCGGATATAAAATAATCATCAGTGAATGCAAAAGTTACCATTCCAAACACTCTTACAGACCACAGCAGAATAAAATTAGAAATCAAGACTAAGAAAATTGCTCAAAACCAGACACTTACATTGAAATTAAATAACCTGCTCTCCAATGACTTTTGGTTAAATAATGAAATTAAGGCAGACAGCAAGAAGTTCTTTGAAACCAATGAAAATAAAGATAAAACATACCAAGATTTCTGAGACACAGCTATGGCAGTGTTAAAAATAAAATTTACAGCACTAATTGCCCTAACATCAAAAACACAGAAAGACTTCAATTTAGGACCCTAATGACGCAAGTAAAAGAACTCGAGAACCAAAAGCAAACCAACACCAAAGCTAGCAGAAGACAACATATAACCAAAATCAAAGCTGAACTGAAAGAGACTGAGACATGAAAAACCTCTTAAATGATCAGCAAATCCAGTTCTTTGAGAAAAAAAAAAAAAAAAAAAAAAAAAAACAGGTAATAAAATAGATAGACCACTATCTAGACTAATAAAGAAAAGAGGGAAGATTCAAATAAACACAATTAGACATGACAAAAGGGATATTACCACTGACTCCACAGAAGTACAAATAACCATCAGGGAATATTATGACCACCTCTATGAACACAAACTGGAAAATCTAAAAGAAATGAATAAATTCCTGGACACATACACCCTCCCAAGACTGAACCAGGCAGAAATCGAATTCCTAAACACACCAACGGTGATCTTCAAAATTAAAACGGTAATAAATAACCTACCAACCAAAAAAAGCACAGGACCAGATCAATTCATAGCTGAATTTTACCAGATGTACAACAAAGAGCTGGTACCATTCCTGCTGAAACTAATTTTTAAAAAATGAGAAGGAGGGATTTTTCCCTAAGCCATTTTATGAGGTATCATTCTGATTCCAAAACCTGGCAGAGATACAACAAGAAAAGAAAACTTCAGGCCAATATCCATCAATGAGCATCAGTGCAAAAATCCTCAACAAAATACTGGCAAATCAAATCCAGCAGCAAATCAAAAAGCTTATCCACCATGTTCAAATAGGTTATATCCCTGGATTGCAAGGTTGGTGCAACCTATGCAAATCAATAAATTTGATTAATCCCACAAACAGTATTAAAGACAAAAAACACATGATTATCTTAATAGACATAGAAAAGGCTTTTGATAAAATTCAATACCACTTCATTTAAAAACACTCAGAAAACTAAGTATTGAGGGAATATACCATGAAATAATAAGAGCCACCTATGACAAACTCACAACCAACATCATACGGAATAATCAAAAGCTGGAAGCATTCCCCATGAAAATCAGCACAAGACAAGTCCTGGCCAGAGCAATCAGGCAAGAGAAAGAAATAAAGGGCACACAAATAGGAAGAGATCTGTCCTTGTTTGCATGTGCTGGCAGCAGCAGTAGTGGCAGCACTGTAGGGTGCATGCTTGTTGGCTATGGCAGGTGTCGGCATCCTTGTAATGCAAGTCCTGGCCAGAACAATCAGGCAAGAGAAAGAAATAAAGGGCACACAAATAGGAAGAGAGAAAGTCAAACTATCTCTGTTTGCAGATGACATGATTCTCCATCTAGACAACCCCATTGTCTCAGCTCCAAACCTCCTTAAGCTGATGAACAACTTCATCAATGTCTCAGGATACAAAATCAATGTACAAATATTAGTTGCACTCGTAGACACCAACAACAGCTGAGCTGAGTGCCAAGTCAGGAATGCAATCCCATTCACAATTACTACATAAAGAATAAAATACCCAGGTATACAACTAACCAGAGAAATAAAACATCTCTACAATGAGAAGTAAAAAACACTTTTCAAAGAAATCAGATATGACACAAACAAATGGAAAAACATTGCATGCTCATGGGTAGGAGGAATTGATATTGTTAAAATGGCAATGGCAATACTGCCTATAACAATTTATAGATTCAATGCTATTTCTATCAAATTACCAATGACATTCTTCACAGAACTAGAGAAAACTATTTAAAAATGCATATGGAACCATAAAGAGCCCAAATAGCCAAGGCAATCCTAAGCAAAAAGAACAAAGCAAGGAGAATCACATTACCTAACTTCAAACTATACTATAGGGCAATAGTAACCAAAACAGCATGGTACTGGTACAAAAAATGACACATGAACAGACACTTATCAATAGAAGACATAAATGGAGCCAACAAGCATATGAAAAAACAAGCTCAACATTACTGATCAGTAGAGATATGCAAATCAAAAGCACAATGAAATCCTATCTCACACTAGTCAGAAAGGCTAATACTGAAAAGTCAAAAATAACAGATGCTGGTGAGGCTACAGAGCAAAAAGGAACACTTATACATTGTTTTTGTTGAGTTCAGTTATTGTGGAAAACAGTGTGGTGATTACTAAAAGACCTAAAAAAAAAAAACTACCATTTAATCCAGCAATCCCGTTACTTATATACCCAAAGGAATATAAACTGTTCTATCACAAAGACACAGGCACATGTATGTTCATTGCAGCACTGTTCACAATAGCAAAGACATAGAATCAACCTAAGTGCCCATCAGTGGTAGATTGGAAAAAGAAAATGTGAGACATATACACTGTGGAATACTATGCAGCCAAAAAAGAATGAAATTATGTCCTTTGCTGGAACATGAATGAAGCTGGAGGCCATTATTGTTAGCAACTAATGCAGGAACAGAAAATCAAACACTACATGTTCTCACTTATAAGTGAGAACTAAATAAAAAGAACACATGGACACCTAAAGGGGAACAACAGACACTAGGGCCTACCTGAGGGTAGAAGGTAGGAGGAAGGAGAGGATCAGGAAAAATAACCAATGGGTGCTAGGCTCAATACTTTGGTGACAAAATAATCTGTACAACAAACCCCTGTGACATGAGTTTACCTATATAACAAACCTGCACCTGTACCCCTGAACTTAAAAAAAGAAAGCCAGTGTCTTATTGTGCTATGTATATAATTAGTTCATATGTATTATTTCCTGTTAACGTCGTGTATATATCGTCATTAATTAATCTAACATGATTAACATTAATCAGTATCAAAATGTGACTAAAGGTAAACTTATTTCAGTCACAACCACATTTCTAATTTATATTTCTGAAACATTTTATTTCCACACTATTTGAAGACAAATACTATTTCAATGACTTTAAAATGAATATGTAGATTGCAGCATAAATTTCTCAGTTTATTTCTCTAGGTTGTGTAACAAAATATAACTGTAGAAATTATGTGAATTTTAGTACTGCCTATGCCACATTCTGGCAATGTGATCTTGAGGAAGTGTCTGATATTTTCAATAGGTTTCTAAATGTCTAATCTTATTCCTTCAAGAGATTAACCTGTTTTAATTAAATTACTTTTTATTATCAAGACAAAATACACCAATTTAAACTACATATAATGTGGATTTTAATTTTAAAATAATCAATGTAAACTTTTCATTAATTCTGTTCATATTTGAAAACTTTTATTGTTTAAGTGCGTTGTCTAAACAGAATCAAGTATTTACAACACCATAAGTAATAAAATATAAAATATATATGTGTTAATGTTTACATAATTTAATTGTATGAGTTTATTTTAAGCTTTCTCTTCTCTAAATAGGGACTGTGAATTGCAGAACGATATATTTTTCTCTAAAACTGTTAATTATGGAAAACGTAAAAACTTTACGTCAAATTTTGGAACCGCTATGCTTGGGTGAAAAATAAATTTAATTAACATCAACACCAGCATTTCTGTTAAATAAGCCAAGTAGACATAAAGTACTGAATGTGTCAGCTATAACTTCTTTAAGAACATCATTATATTTTCTTGAATCAGAGTATTAGTGAAAAAAAACTTTATATTCAATGCTATTGGGATGTACGTTACCTTGATTAAAAGTCTAAGAATAATAAAACTAGAATTTGATGTTATATTTCCCTACAGGCAACTATCAATTTTGAAATAAATCATGTATCACAAACACAAAAAACTATTTTCAGAATATTTAAGTTATGGAAAATATTCAATGTACCACATTCTGATTAACCCAGGAGGCCGATACGAAAATGAGAACTTGCAGATGAAAATAGTACACAAAGTTCTTCTCGGTTTTCTTTTCATTTTGCAAACATTTTACATAGACTTATTAGGTATAAATGAATGCATAGCTGTGAATTTGCATCTAGTTTGGGACACTGGAGGGAAGGTTAATAATATTGCCATATTTTAAAGACATGACTATTAACTGTAAACACATTTAAATTGGATTTTTGTTAAAACTATGCTATAGACATTGTAGATAAAGCTGTTTGAATGAAAGTTCGGGGCTGTACGGGTAATGGTGTACTAAGTTGCCTTCCACATAGATTCAATATTTTCTGTATATCCTTTGGAATGTTCTCCTAGTGTTCATGTCTGCCAATACTGATGGAAACAACTACGCAGTCACGCCTGAACTTGGGTCTCTGGGTTTGGTGGAATGAGGACTCTACTGGGAATCAGTGTATCTGGAGTTTTGTACTGTCTGTGCCACATTCAAGCTCTGTGGCCCTGAAGAAGAGACTAAAATTGAGGAACTGATTTCTAATTTAAAAATTGGAAGGAAAATGCAAAATACCAAGAAATGATAGTATTGCAACCATTAGATTAAAATAGAATATAAGACTTTACAGGGCAGTTTCTAAATATATATTTTTATCTTATGTTATTATATTAGGCTCCAAAATGCAATTTTTTGGGGAAAAAAAAGCCTTATGGATATATAACTGATATTTAATTGATAGGATAATTATGGATATTTCAAGTGTGCAAATTGATGAGTTTGACATAGATGGATATACATCCACTCATGAAATTATCATCACAATCACAATAGTAAGCATATCTACCACCCCCAAAAGTTTTCTTGTGCCTCTTTTTAAATCTTCCATCTCATTTCTAAAAGCCAACCTAATTCCTAGGCAACTCCTGATTGGCTCTCTGTCACCATAGATTAATTTGTATATTCTAGATTTTATAGAAAAGGAATTATAGGGCCAGGTGTGGTGGCTCACTCCTATAATCTGAGCACTTTGCGGGGCCGAGGCGGGCGGATCCCTCAAGGTCAGGAGTTCAAGACCAACCTGGCCAACATGGCAAAAACTTGTCTCTACTAAAAATACAAAAACTAGCAGAGCAGTGTGGTGTGCACCTGTAACCTCAGCTACTCAGGAGGCTGAGGCAGGAGAATCTCTTAAACCCAAAAGGCAGAGGTTGCAGTGAGCCAAGATCATGCCACTGCACTCCAGCCTGGGCAACAGAGTCAGGCTCCACCGTCTGTCTGTCTGTCTGTCTGTCTATCTATCTATCTATCTATCTATCTATCTATCTATCTATCTATCTAAAGAATTTATTATGCAGGTAAAATTAAAGTTGAACGAAGAGTCTGTCTTGCAAAACCAGTTATCACCAGAATCAGTGGGCTTGCCACCACCACTCATGAATCTTCCCACTATTTTGCTCTAAGTGTATACTCTTTGCACTGGGCTTTTTTCACATAGCATAATTATTTTGAGATTCAACTATGTTGTTCCATGTGACAATTGCATATTAATTTTTATTGCTGAATAGTACTCCATTATAAGAGTCTATAACACAACTTATTTATTAATTCACTTATTGAACATTGGTGGAGCTTCCAGTAGCTTGCTACAGGAAATAAAGATCCCATGATCTTAACCATTTCAGTGCGGGTATAGTAGTATCTCATTAGAGTTACTAGTCACATTTTCCAAAAGATTTATGATGCTAAACTTCTTTTCATGTATCTGTATATCTTCCTGGGAGGGCCTACTTTTTATTAACCTTATGTACACTGCAGGTTTACCATAGTGGCTTGAATGTGGTACACACAGGCAAAATATAACTTAAGATAAATTTTGCCAGATTTTGGGTAATAATGTATTTTTCAAAGATTTGTCATCTTAAAAATATAAACGTTTTGTTGTAGAATTAGGTTAGATTTACCAAAAAAAAAAAAAATTGAGTAGATAGTACAGAGAGATTCCGTATATCCAACACCCAATTTTCGCTTTTATTAACATTTTACGAGAGTATATTTGTTACAATTAGGGAGTGAATATTGATACACTGTTATTAAATCAAACCATATTTCATTCAGCTCTTTTCATTTTTACCTAATGCCCTTTTTCTGTTCCAGAATCCCATCCAGGATTCCATATTACATTTAATTGTCATGTCTCCTTAGCCTCTTTTTGGTTGTGATGGTATCGCAGACTTTCCTTCTCTTCGATAATCACAGTTTTGAGGAGTAATTGCCAGTTATTTCATATATTTCCCCTCAACTGAGATTTGTGTATATTTTTTCTCATTATAGATAGGGATTATTGGTGTTTGATATAAAAAGCATAGAGGTAAAATATCATATTCATTAGATTATATCAAAAGAATCTACTATCAACATGACTTGTTTTGTGACAGTTTTTAGAGTTTATAATAGTCTATAAAATCTGTTTTTGAGGGAGTAGTAGCTAATTTTTAATGTATATAATTTGGCCCATTTCTCACAAGATTGAATTTAAAAGAAAACTAGTAGTCTCATCAAAATTTGCACATTTTTGGAACCAAAAATATTATAGCTCTCTCACAACAGAGTAAATATACATGTTTGAAATGCAATTGTCTCTCATAACCAAGATATTATCCAAACAAATGTCTCCTTCTGTCTGTCCAATTCCTGTCCTATTTAATATAACTACTTTAGCTTTCTAAATGCAGGTTGATAAATAGTACATCATTGTAAAACAGAGTACAAATATTCTTATGTCTTAAGCAAAAGTCTAACTTACAGTTACCTATTTTAAGAAAATGGGCTAAACTTTATTACTTAATGAAAATTTGAAATCATCCTAAAGTGTCTCCAGGGAAACAATATGGCTCATGGTGCAATATAAAAGGCACACACTAAAAATGTCTTAAGTTTGAATTTCATAAAAGCCACTAACAAGATATTTGCCCATTAGAAAGACTCTTAACTCCCTTGAGTTCTGTTTTTCCATAAAATTGTATAGTAATGATAGTGGTAAGATGATCTATGAAGATTTTGTTCTTTTTTTTTTTTTTTTTTTTTTTTACTTTAAATTCTAGGATACATGTACAGAAACTGCAGGTTTGTTACATAGGTATATATGTGCCATGGTGGTTTGCTGCACCTATCAACCCGTCATCTAGGTTTTAAGCCCTGCATGCCTTAGGTATTTGTCCTAAGGCTCTCCTTCCCCTTTCCCCCCAACCCCCGACAGGCCCCAGTGTGTGATGTTCCCCTCCCAGTGTCCATGTGTTCTCATTGTTCAACTCTCCCCTATGAGTGAGAACATATGGTGTTTGGTTTTCTGTTCCTGTGTTAGTTTGCTGAGACATCATATCCTGCAGGATCATATTCTGGAATCACAGAGATAATTTATTCCAACCAACTCAGAATTGCAGTCTATGTAACAACATTACCTACACTTTTAATTGTTCACCTCCCTTCTATTTGAACACCTTTAGAGACAGGAACTCAGAATACTCAGTCCACTTGCATATCACCGTCTACATACCACTTATATGCTGAAAATTTTGTATTTACCAATTGCCTACTCACATGGTCACTTGAATTTTAATAGATATTTCAAACTTGACCTGAGTAAAACTGAACCCTGACCCTATTGTGTGTGTGTGTGTGTGTGTGTGTGTGGTCAGAAAACAATATATTTTCCATTTTGTTTTGAAAATTCTGAAAAATCTAAAAAGGAAGCTTAAAATATCTATAATCATACTATTTTGAAAATCATCTTATAAAGAAGTAAAATTGTGTTCCCCAAACCCACTTTCCAGAGAAACCATAAGTATCATGACACATTTCATTTGGTAGAGAAATAACAAAAAAACCTGTAATTTCTGGGAAGATCAGGTTTTACTGAAGAGGAAAAAAAATCTAGCTGGTTTAGAGAGAAACAGGTTTATCATTAGGGTATTACATAAGATGATATGATTGCTGGGGGACTTGAAGAGGTGAACTCCAAGCTACTCTTCCAGAAAAAATTTCCAAGTGGAGTGGGGGGTGCCAGCTCCACAACCAGCTGATCTGTTATGATCTTCATCAGCAAAGGGGTGGCTCACACCCTGACTGTCTTCCACGTTATCTCAGTTTCTTTAAAAAACAATTCAGTAGGTTTTTGGGGAACAGGTGGTGTTTTGTTACATGGATAGGTTCTTTAGTGGTGATTTCCGAGATTTTGGTGCACCCATCACTTCAGCAGTATACACTGTACCCAATGTGTAGTCTTGTATCTCTCACCCCCATTCCACCCTTCCAAAGTCCATTGTATCATTCTTATGCCTTTGGGTCCTCAAAGCTTAGCTCCCACCTAGAAGTGAGTATATATGATGTGTGGTTTTCCATTTCTGAGTTACTTCACTTAGAACGATGGTCTCCAATTCCATCCAGGTTGCTACAAATGTCATTAGTTTGCTCTTTTTATGGCTGAGTAGTATTCCATGGTGTGTGTGTGTGTGTATATATATATATATATATATATATATATATATATATATATTTTCCTTATCCATGCATTGATTGATGGGCATTTAGGCTAATTCCATATTTTTTCAATTGCTAATTGTGCTGCTATTAACACGTGTGTGCAAGTGTCCTTTTCATATAATGACTTATTTTCCTCTGGGTAGCTACCCAGTAGTGGGATTGCTGGATCAAATGGTAAATCTACTTTTAGTTCTTTTTGGAATCTCCACACTGTTTTCCACAGTGGTTGTAATATTATGATAAACATCAATTCTCACTATTTACTCTAATTCCAAAGCAAAATTTGTCATGCTACCTTTAAAACCCACATTTTTTCTCTTCTGAATGTTTTAGATTATGCTTCTTTAGAATACCACAGTCAATTTAATTCGTAACTTTTTGTTTGACTCATAGTTGTATTAAAATTCTGCTGTCTTGTAAACCTCTTTGTATATAAATACGTACATTACATACCAATGTTTATTAAATATTATAGACTTTAAAAAGTATTAGTTTTATCCCAATCCAGAAAAATTTGGGATAATAACTTTATTGAGAATCAGTATTATTTTATTTTCTCCCAACCTATTCTGTTTTTTTAATGATTTTATATCATCCTGATTTTCTTCAATAAAATAAACTGGGTAGTATTTCATATATATATATATATATAATATTTCATATCCTAAATTCAGCTAACTTTGACTTCAGGACTAAGACTTTTAATTGCTCATGGATATTTATCAAAATCTGATTAATCAAAAGATTTAGCAAATGTGCTTCGTTTTCTTGATTAAAAGCAATCAAATGCTGAATGTTTTCCAAGTAATTTAAGGGGAAAAAAAAAGATCTAAATGACACCGCATGCTTCCAATTGAAAATAAAGTCGAATGCGTGACAGCTTCATTAAAGCCTTGTTATAAACCACTTTTAACAAAAACAACAACAAAAATAAATGTGCCCAACAAATCTGAATCTTGGGAAGAATACTACTAGATAACTTTGCCATTCTTTTCCTCCCTCTGGCTAAGTACCCTTTTTCAATATTTTTATCTGGTAGCTAAATACTCTTATGTAATCAACAAGATGTCTAGAATTTTTCTTCTCTTGTAATGTTAGTCTTGAAGTGTATCACTTTCCTTTAGTGAAGAAAAAGAGTACATTATACAGATTTTGTGAAATATTTTTGATTTAGTATAAGAAGCAACCATACCTTCACTGTCATGCAATGTTCGAATAAAAATTATATATCTGGCAATGGTGATATATCTGTAAACATTTAAACTTCCTCTTTAAAATAATCTATTGATAATGTTCCAGAAAAACTAATCTAAGAGTTTAGCAATGATTAAAGTTTTTCAATTTTCCTAACTTCATTTTTATAAATCTGTTGTAATTTTATTGAGATTTTATTATTTTTGTTTTGTTTGCCACCACTGACATAAATATTAAAATGGTACCATATGATACTCAGTTCTATCAGATGTTTATTTGTATTTATCAGATATTTACTTTTTAATTCTACAGAAACAATTTCAAGATCATTTATTGGAAAGTTATCTGAAAGAATTTTCATCAGATATTTATATGAACTGAGTCTATAATTCTTTGGTCTATTAAATTGATAATGCAGATTGGAAAATCCACTTAATAGAAATATTGAGGCAATTTAGAGTAAGAAAGGAAATTACAAAGTAAAGCTAATAACGGCACTGAAACAAAAAGAGAATTCAGAACATGATGGCTGGGAATGACCTAATCTTTACCCCGTCTCCTTCTGTTGTTTCTGTTGCGTGCCAGAGAGCTCATGCTTAAGCTCGAAAAAAACAAAGAAAAATGAGAATGCCCAACAGGCTAAATTGTATTTTCTATGTGTGCATTTCCTACACAAAAGTATAGCATTTTATGATTTCCAACATATTTTATTAAAATGCATAATATATCTATTCACATGTAAATGTTAGTTGTTATAATGCCTATCACATTTAAGTGGAAATTTTTACATTTCCATCTAGTAATTTTAGCTTCTTTATTTAAATTATAAAAGATTTACGTAGGCTCTGGTTATATATGATTCATACACACAAGAATGTACACAAACATATTTTTAAAAAATGTATATCTATATAGTGGCAGTGTATGCATTAAAATTATATCAAGACAATTAAAGTAATTAAAATATGAGTAGATTTCTGATATATCTGTGAACTCTTCAGTACATCAAAAAGGAAATACATTTCTTTCCTTGCTTTTTCCTCTTTCTACTTTGTCTATAAACATGTTTCTTTTATTTCTCCCTTAAGTGGTATATTTACTTTCCACAAGACCTCGAGGCTCTATTTCCATGACACACTGGAAAAAAAAAAATTAGCCCAAATAATTTCAAATCAGAGTTTTTTCATCTTCACACAATTCACCTACTCTACTTTTATACTCACTTTTGTGTAAAGATCTAAGTCATGTCAGATTTGGAGAGAGAGGCTTGGACAATTAAAATATGGCATGTACTGACTGCTATGAGAGATTACAAATTTTCTATCACTTTAGGTCAGTAATAGAACTGAATATTATATGCAACATTTATGCATCAGATGTGAAAAGATGGCCTGTATAGATTCTAAGGAAATTCACAAGTATACTTGTCTGAGTTAATTTCCATATTATTTCTTTATTACTTACATGTATATGATAGTGTTCTTATCTAGTGCATGTTCTTATTTCCAGTTCATTGATATTCTCTTGTCCCCTAAAGTGCTCTGTATTACTTGACAGTTCATAGTGCTGATAAGCAACTGAAAAGGATTAAGTTATAACATCTCTTGTAGTGTACTTACATCTAAATGAATGTGCGACAAATATTTGTGGTCTTAACAGTCAGCATCAGAATGTTCATGTGTGCTGTTGATGGTTCCAGTTATCTCTTGTTACATAACAAACTGTCACAAAACTGTGTCTTAAAGCAAAAAATATTACTTCTTTCAAATTTGTAGATTGAGCGAGCTCAGTTCACTTCTTGATTATGGTTTTTATGTGGTTGTAGTCAGATGATGGCTAGCGTTGTAGATATCTCAAAATTTCTTTACTTACATGTCTGATGTTTGGGTTGGAATGACAAGAATAGCTGTAGGCTATTTTTTGTCTTTAGGCAGCCCCTTCCTGTGGGATTCCTCAAAACATGGCAATCTCAAAGCTGTTGGACATCTTGCATGGTGGCCAGCTTTCCCTAGAGTGAAGTTTCCAAGAAACTAAAGCAAGAGCCAATAGATTTTCCTATAATCTTATACCAGAAAACACAGTGCCACTTTTGCTGCACTCTATTATTTACAAAGGGCCAGCCTAGATCTAAAGAGGAAAGGGAATTTACAAGGAAGTGAGGAAGTAAATGCTGGGAAGTGTGGTTCACTGGATGGGACGGATTGTCTTCTAGATTAAGTACCACAATGTCAACCAAATCAAGAACATTTAAAAAGAACTGTTTTTTAAAAATAATTAATTGTTACTAGAAAGAAGATCAGTCCAACAAAACTTAAATAATTGTCTTGAGATATCATTTACCTACATTGCAGTGGGCGCCGAAATGTAAATACGTATGAAAAATTTATCGATTGATTTACTTATTTTGCTATCAACACATTCTGCTAGATCAATGAAGTTCCCATTAAAATATGCTATTTCTCAGTAGTCACAATAAATCTGCTTTACAGTTAAGACAGCTAACTGATGACTTTCAGCTCTTTATCAACTGTATGATGAAGAACTCTGGAACATCAGTCAATCATTTGCCAAGAGAATGTAAAATGTACAGAGCTACTTTCCCTTAAAATACGATAATTTTGCCCATGAAATTCCGTGGACTCCTTAAGAGATGCAGGATAATCCTCAATTTGTGCAAACTTACTTAGATTTCAGCACAAACTTTGGTCTTATTTCTAATATTTCTTTTCGTAATCAACAATATAAAGTCATTGTATCCCATTCTTGAGATAATTCAGTCTAAATTTTAGCATTAACTACCTCTTGATGAAAGAATGATTTTAAAACTTGATGATTAGATAACATTTCTAAAGGCAATCATAACTAGACTGAAATTATTTTACCAATGACAGTCACTGAGAATCAGTTTTTGAGTTGGTCATTTTTGCCTGTATCTGCAAGAGGAATATTGATCAGGTTACCTCTGCTCTAATTTGACCCAAATAAGATGAAACACCTAATTACATGGCATATTTTGCCAATGGAACTACATTCTGGGATAGGGCCAAGCCTATTCAGCAATATTAATTGATGTATTACTTATAGGTCTGATAGACTTCCTAGAATATTTCAGTCCATATTAAATTCCTCCTCATACATCTTAAGTATCAATTTGTGCATGATTCCTGAGGATAATAATGTTTTATTCATATGATAAAAATAGATGATTGTGTCTGGATTATTTATCTACCCATACTTAGAGATGTTACATTAATTGAGTTTTACTGAAATTATTACTGTCCCAAACTTTTAAGCTCTTGTTTGGGAAGTATGTCATCCAGATTTTATAACACTCAGGTGTTTTACACATTTCAAGTTCAGATTATTAAACTAATCATTTTAAATAGAAAGAACTTTTAGACTCAGATGCCAGAAAACCAAAAGTGATATTATTACATGATTTTGAATTTTCTCATTTATGCTAACAAGATTATTAAAAAGACTCAATAATCGGTAATAATTCCATCATGTGCTTAGTACTCATGCAAAACAAAGATGGTAAAAATAATCTTAATGAGGCTTCAAAAGATTTTTTTGGTCAATATTGGATTTTCTTCAGGTGCACATTCTTTTTTACTTATTCGTTAAGTATCTGACATCATTGTTAATTAAGTGGCATAGAAACAATCATACTCACATTTAAAAAAAAAACACTTTAAAGAATAAATTGTGCATTTTCTGTCAAAACAGGCCAACGATGCTACTAAAGAATCACTGTAAAGAAATAATCTAAAATTAATTATTTGAGAAGTGAAGTTAATATTTTGGATAGATATGTTGCAACTATGAGATACTTTTTAAAATGATAAACATATAACCTATTTCATTATTTTTTTAAAGGCAATATCCTATAATTCATGAATTTCAAGTGTATAATTCAATTTTTAGGTAAATTTATCAAGCAGTGCAAACATTAAAATAAATCCATTTCAAACATTTCTATCATCCAGTAAAATCCATTCAGCCCACTTATTGTCAATCTCTTCCCACCTCCCTCAATTCCCACCCCAGGTAACCACTACTTTACTTTCTGTCTCTATAGAGTCCAGATTTCATGTCACTTCTTATAAATGGTACAACATAATAGATGTTCATTTTTGCCTGACTTTTTAATTTACATAATATTTTTCAAGTTTATTCATACTTATTATGAATAAGACTACTGAGAACATTAGTGTACTATCTTCATGTGAATATGTTGGGTATATCCAAATAAATTAAATCGATATGCCATATAGTAAAATTAGGTTTAACTTTCTAAGAAACTAGCAAACTGTTTTCTAACATAGTCATTTTAATGTGCGTAAAATAGTATATCGTTGTGGTTTTAATGTCGTTGATTATCTTTTCATGTAGTTATTAACCATTAGCACATCCTGTGTAATCCTTTTGAGAATATTTTGTCTTTGGAACTCACAGCTGACAGCATTAACTAAACCATTTGTTTTATGGAATGATTTTTTAAGACTACTTTGAATGAAGACTATGTGTGAGAATCCTCATGTCATAATTGGTGTTGGGATGGGATTCAAAGTATGAAACTAAAATAGCAGTGCTTTGCTTGAGGATGTTTCTCATGCAATCTGAATTTCATGCAAAATAAATATCTCGGGATTATCATGATGTATTCAGCATATAGTGCCTTAGTTCAACTCAGACTTAAGTGAGTAAATGTCTTCTCGGGTAGATTTGCTAGTTAGGCTTGTCATTAGTAAAATGATGTTAACTCTGTTCTTAACTGGATCCTTAAGGCATGTGGTTTATATGCAACTGGCTATGTAAAAATAATAGCTTTCTAAGTATTTCTTTAGGCATTGACGTTAACCATCAGTCTTGAAGTAATAATTACTCAATATTTGTCAAAATATCACTTAAGATCTCTACTTCTAGAAATGTGATGGTTGAGATAATATGAAAATCCTCCTGCTGTATCACATACAGGATAAATGTCAAGAAAAATAATTTTATATGCACAGAAGATCTGTAAATTGGGAGAAAACTCAAAATACTACTCAGCCCCCACCCCTCAAAAAAAAAAAAGAAAAAAAAAGAAAAAACAGGGTAACAAGAAAGTGACTTCAGAGTAGAATAGCAAACAAACATGGAATCTGAATGTACAGCACTTTTGAACCTAGGTTTGAGCCCATGTCCGTGGGGTGACAACAAACCTGAGCCTACAAAAAAAAAAAAAAAAAGTATATTCTCAATGGGTGAAAAGGTAGACTAGAACAAAATTCAACTTGCTAGGCATGATAAGGGCTTTATAAAGAAGAGTGTGTGCCTCTACCATAACCTAGGAAAAGAATTATTAATAGTAACAAGCTAATAACAATAGCAATAACAAAAAAAAGCCTGACTTTAAGTTGTCTTGAGGTTTGAATTTTTATTATTTGGATGATCATGGAAATCACAAGTTAGGAAAATTGACACCCAGAAGAAGCAAATACACAATTCCTCTAGAGAAATCATGTTCTCCTGAGGCTGTTAAGGATTTCCACAGCGAATATTTAGCCAATTATTAGCTACCAATAAAAAAGTACAAGTCACATTAGCAAGATATTGCAGAAATAAAAATGACAATATTTATCCCTCATGGATTTTGTATTCTGGAATTATGAAATACAGAATAAAAAGATATGCTTAATACATCCCCCCAAATTTTTAAATGAAACAACATAGCAATAGCAAGAAACCATTAAGAATAGGTTAAAACAAGGCACTTAAAATCACCAAGTAGGACATCTATCTGGATTCTAAAGGTAAGCCATTCTTTTCCATGTCATTCCCACGTGCTAGACTGCTCTGCATCCCATCTCAGTTTCTTTTTTTCCTGCTTTATTTGGGGCCACGGAGACTTGCCTACTCTCTTAAAAGTTTAGCTGAACATGGAAAATTATATTTATTGTGATTTATAAAGTATCTGGGTGATATAGTGCAATAGTTTAGATGTTCATCTCTCCAAACTTTATGTTTAAATTTGATCCCCAAGTCGGAGGCGGGGTCTAATGGGAGGTGTTTGGGTCATGGGGCCAGATCCTTCGTGAATAGAACCCTGCTCTCTGGGACAGAATTGGAGTGAGTTCTCACTCTGTTAGTTCTTATGAGGGCTGGTTGTTAAAAACAGCCTGCTGGCCGGGCACAGTGGGTCACACGTGTAATCCCAGTACTTTGGCAGAAGTTGATAGATCACTTGAGGTCAGGAGTTCGAGACCAGTCTGGCCCACATGGTGAAACAGTCTCTACTAAAAAATACAAAAAAAAAAAAAAATTATCCAGGCATGCTGCCAGGCACCTGTAATCACAGCTACTCAGGATGCTGAGGCAGGAGAATTGCTGGAGCCTGGGTGGCAGAGGTTGCAGTGAGACGAGATCACACCAGTGCATCCTGGTACCTAACTCCCCTCCTCCTCTTGTTTCCTCTCTCACCATGTGATCTCTACACACCAGCTCCCCTCTGCCTTCTGCCATAATTGGAAGCAGTTTGAGGCCCTTATCGAAAGCACACATTGGCACCATGCTTCTTGTACAACCTACAGAACAGTGTGCCAAATAAACCTCTATTCCTTATAAATTACCCTGGCTGAGGCGTTACTTTATAGCAATACAAATGGACAAAGACAGCAAGAGGATTTTTAAGAATATTTCATTCTTCATATTCCTGGAAGTAAAAGTGTCAAGTAATATTTTGACAGATATAGAGTAATATTTTTAAGATTACTTTTAATATTTTTTACAATATTTTTCACAATATCTTTTAAGAAATGCAATTTAATGCATTTGGCTTTGACATTGATAAAAATAAAATTTATTTTATCTTGCGTACTGTGTAATTCCTAAATGTTCCTACTCATTTTGATGTTTTCTAATCATATAATTTTTGATTTTCTACAAGCCCTATATAGATTCTATTATGTTATTTGTGAAAAAGATTATTTTATTCTAACTTTCTACTCTTATTTCTTTTATCCGATTTAACTTTTTAGAAAAAGTACAGTCACTTTAGAAATCTGTATGTTACAATCTATTGAAGCTGAATTTGTTCATATCTTGTAATACAACAATTCCATTTCTAGTGTTGACCCAAGGGAATGCATAAACAACTTCTACCAATGTCATATACTAGAAAAGTACACAATTTGTCTGAAAACCACCGCCAATTGCTAAAGATTCTGTTAGCAGTCTGAGAAGAGATAAGAACAAACATTTCTGTAGCATGTTTACAATGCTACTTATCCAGTTGTAGGCATGTCTAGTGAACTAAACAGTGTACTTATTCATCTAGTAAAAGTTTAGAGTTACATAACATCTAGTGCACTAAATTCCAGAATGTTCTGTCTTGCTAATTTAATGTGGCTTTCGCTCTTTGAATTTAGAATTGTAACAAATACACTTTCCTTTATGTATATTGAACTTCAATAAAAAGTGTTTAAAAGTGATTCAATTCTACAACTTCAAACAATATAATTAGAAACATGCCTAACAGGAAACGTGTGAAATGTCTATGGAAAAATATACATTCTTAGTGAAATGCATTATGAAGTACCTAAATAAATGGATAAATGCAAAATATTAAAAGTCAGATTAATATATGTTTATTCTACTCAAAATTATAATCAAATTTAATGAAATTATAAATTACATTTGAAAGCTATTTTTGTAGAATTGAATTTTAAATTTTATATTGAAATAGGACTAAAATAAGCAATGTACACCTGAAGAAAAACTGTACAAGAAATAGATCATCCTACTGGATAAGAAACTGAAAGGTCAGGTGTGGTGACTCACTCCTATAATTCCAGCACTTTAGGAGGTCAAGGTGGGTGGATCACCTGAGGTCAGGAGTTCTAGACCAGTCTGGCCAACATGGTGAAACCCCATCTCTACTAAAAATACAAAAATTTGCTAGGTGTGGTGGGAGCCTGTAGTCCCAGCTACTTGGGAGGCTGAGACAGGAGAATCACTCGATCCTGGGAGGTGGATGTTGCAGTGAGCCAAGATCACACCACTGCACTCCAGCCTGGGCAACAGAGTGAGACTCCACCAAAAAAAAAAAAAAAAAAAAAAAAAAAATATATATATATATATATATATATATATATATATGACAAATTTTAAGACAGTGTGACATCAATGCAGAAGCAAGACCTAGAAACTGACCTACATGTATATTAAAACCTTGATATATTACAGGGTAATATAAAGTGGTATATTGCTGATGTATTATAATTTCAATGAGGACCAGATCACCTGAAAATTGTGTCCTGACAATTTATTATTTATATGAAAAAAAAGTTTCTCAGGGTTATTTAATATATAAAAGGCTCCAGTAGAAAACATGCATTTATGCTTTGGAAGGAAATATAAGAATATACATTTATTTCATCAGCAAAAACAATTTATTTTATGGTTTTGTTTGTTTTTGAGACTGGGTCTTGATCTGTTGCCCCAGCTGGATTGCAATGGTATGATCACACCTCACTGCAGCCTCTAATTTCTGAGATTAATCAATCCTTCTGCCTCAGCCTCCCAAGTAACTGGGAAGAAGCCAGTACACCTGGCTAAGAACAATGTTTTAACAAAGATAAAACCAAGCTCTGCCTTAAAGAAGAAGCATGGAAAATTCAAATATATTAAAATTAAGTATTTTTTAAACCAAAGAAAATGCCTGGAGTGCGTATACAAAGTGAACATAATGAACAAATGATTATTTTCTACCACATATTAATAAGGAGAATGAGGCCTAAGCAGTGACAACAATAAGAATTAACATTCAGATGCATACTACATTGAAAGTTGATTTCTTATCTTACAGTGCAAACAGAGTGGCCTTGGTCAGTGGTGGCAGTATATGTGTGTGTGTTGGGGAGTATGTATGTGTCAGGGACAGGTGAGAGAAGGTAGGAAAAGGGTTTGTTTTACATAATCATTTGGGGAAGAATCATTAACTTTCTTTTCCAAGTTTGTGTATTGGTCCCCATCCCAATCTTCAGAAAGGGAAAGCATTGAGTGAGACTATATTGAAAGGTTGTTATGTATCTGTCCTGGATGTGACACACATAATTTCCACTCATATTCCAATGGCTAGGACTCAGCAGTGTAATATACTTAATCATAAATGAGGCTGAGAAGTGTAACCTGGAATGTCCCAAGATAAAAAATAAGAATAAAATTTTGATAGCAGCTGTCAGATCTTCTCACAATATACAAACAACTCACATAGTCAATAGAAATGGTGAAGAATACCCTATTTTAAAAGTAGGTAAAAATCCATACACATGTTTTAAGGAAATGCAACAGAACCATGACTAAATGCATGCAAAAAAGTGCAACATTATAAATAAATAAATAAGGATACACAAAACCAAACCAAAATAAAACATGTTTTACACATTTTGATCAAAAATTAAAATGAATACAAAAGCCAAGTGAAGGTGCCCAGCTAGTTGTATTGTAAATTAGTACACCCAGTTGTGAGTTGGTTCAGACAGGGAATAATTTGGCAATATCTGATAAAAGACAAGATTCACATACCCTATTACTCAACAATTTTGTTCGTTTACATAAATCCCTAAAAATTCTTTCACATGCACACCAGAAGAAATGTATCAAAATACTTAGAGTAATAGCATTCAGAAAAGTGATCATCTAGAAACAATTCAAATGTTCATTAACAAAAAAATGGATAAATATATTATGGGTCATTCATAGAATAAATGCCTATAACAACTGTGAAATAAACTAATGATACTGATAGCAACATAGATGAATTCAAAAACATAAAATTGAATGAAAAAGGACAAAATCATAGAAAATTATTCATCACAGGATAATATTTTGTACAGTTTAAAACTGAAACGAAAAAATACATTGTCAAACTAAAACATATTTTATATATGTGCATATATATACAATTTCAATTAAAACCAAAAAATGTTGAACACAGAAGAATATCCACACTGAAAAGACAGAAGAATGTCATCTGAAAGAAGATCATGTTTGGGTTTTTTCCTTGCTTTAAACTGAGTTGCAGATCTAGACTATCTATTTTGTTTTAAAAATTATATAGATTCAATATATTTTTTCTTTTATATAAGTGATACTTCTTACAATAAAAGAATATTTAAAATTATCTAAGATCAGCAAGACAGTTTATCAATCCACTCCTCCTGATTTTCAAAAATATATCACCAAATAAAGCCAGATCAACTGAGAGATATGTAACCACCCATATAGTTTCTGACGTTCTACGTTAAATTTATTTTACTCTTTTGTTGCCCTTTTCTATTTTTATAGAACATGTAAGTGCTATATTCACAGATTTACCCTTACAGATGTCTTGATTTCATTTGATCAATTTTCTATCTTGTAATATTTTATATTTTATATACTTAATATAGTTTGTTTCTGTGTATACTTCTATATAATAAGAATTTTGCATATGTTTTATATATGTAGCAATTCCAAAAATATGACTATAATACAATATTCTAATTTTATGATAATTTTAAGCATTATGCTTTTATATTTCAAAGCATAGTTTAATAAAGAACATCCATGAAATTAATTAAGCAATGCTACTTAAAAACTGGTGAACACAATTTTTCAATATGCAATAATTTAACAGTTCTATTCATGCTTAGCGAAGTTTCTGCTAAAATCACATCCTTGTTTACTTCATTCCCAGACAATTTAAATGATTTAGTTAGGAGAAACAAGAATTCAGAAAGGAAGCAAGAAAGCAGGAGTCAAAAAGCAATTAGCAGAAGCTGACAGTGATGCTGAACTTAACAAAACTTTAATAATTGTCTCTCTAATTCTAAAAGGAAAAATTTGAAGTCATTCACTGCTAAAAATTGTATTTGAAAATAGAACATTCTGTCAGTCTTTAATGATCTGAGATCTATTCTTAGTTCTTTGTAATAATTTTTTTTTTTTTTTTTTTTTTTTTGAGACGGAGTCTTGCTCTGTCCCCCAGGCTGGAGTGCAAGCTCCACCTCCCAGGTTCACACCATTCTTCTGCCTCAGCCTCCCAAGTAGCTGGAACTACAGGCACCCACCACTATGCCCAGATAATTTTTTTTATTTTTAGTAGAGACTAGGGGGTTTCACCGTGTTAGCCAGGATGGTCTCGATCTCCTGACCTTGTGATCCACCTGCCTCGGCCTCCCAAAATCCTGGGATTATAGGTGTGAGTCACCAAACCCAGCCATTTCTTTCTAATAATTTTAAATGAGATATGTAAACATAATGTCTAGTATTGTTATTTTCATTCTATGTTTACAACAGCTAATGTCTTATAAATCTTTTTATCTCCAATGATATATTGCACAGTCATGCAGTTATTGTGGAAAACAAACCCTTAAATCATATAATGTGTGTGTCTCACAGAAATTATTTTGTAAGTTTAGAAACTCAAATCATATAAAATACGGATACATATTATATGATATATATGATACTAGTCAATGGGAATTAAACTCTGGAATTAAATTCCTTGAGTCAATGGTAGTAAAATATGTAGAAAGATCACATGTCTAACTATTCTTTGTGAAATATCATGACATTGAGATCTATAGACTCAGCCAACACAATAGTCTCAGCGGCTCAACTGAACTTGCCATACTTCTAAGTTGAGGTACAGTTCAGACCATTCACCTACAGCAGACCTTGAAGATAGCATGAGAATCTGCACAGAGCTATCCAACATGAGACTCAACCATTTCCACAAGGCCATTATACATTTCTCAAATATGCACGAGGTGTGTCATGTTGGTAAGCATAGAAGGAGAAGAAAACTGAAAAGTAGCATCTGTCTAAGAAAAACTGGATCATTTGAACATAGATTTGTAAACTTATGTTCAAAAGAATCTAAAATGATATTAATTCACAATGTTATGTTCCCCTAAACTTGTTAATTTAAATCCATGCTAGAACTTGAAGAGGGACTGTTTTTTTGTTTGTTTGTTTGATTTTTGTATTTTTGAATTGTGCTATCATGAATCTTTTATCCTACTACACTAGGAAAGATTTTTTAAATCATTGTTAGTGAATAACAAATATTTTCAAATTAGATTAAGAAAAGTTAATGAAAAGAGCTCTTGAATAGAAACTATAAATTCTTTTTTTCTGATTCACAGGTAATCTTGTGAAAAATGACAATGGCTATCTACTAGATTTTAGATATGCTGTGAAAATTAGAAAACAATATTCGCTATCTGGGTGGCTCAAAGTAAAGGTAGTACATAAAGAGGATAGTACTCATAAATCCACTTTATATCTATTTATAATGACATGTTGATGAATTGGCTATATTTTCAGAATTACTAACCCAAGAGCTTTTTGCAGTCTATTTATGGAGAAAGCACATTAAATATCCACTACCAGCTGCAAACATTTTCTTCTCCTAGGAACACTTTCCATTTTCTAAATTATCTTGGTTAGTGTATGTTTTTTCGCTCTTGTATCATGGAGAATTAGCAGATGACCTTATATTCTACTTTTAAAAGAAAATAGAAGCCATATGAAGTGATCTCTCTCAAGAACACTTATTATTTCTACTTTATTATCTCCATTCCTTTCTCCATCCAGTGTCACTGAGCTTCCACAGCTCCTACTCCAATGAAAGTGCTAGATACATTGATCAAGAAAAATATATTGAAACCACAAATTCTTCTTTTCTCTGTGATTTTGGATTGTATAAGTCAATCCTTTTTCTCCCATGGCTTCTGAAACAATACTCTCTACTTTTCGGTCTTTACACTTTACAAATCATGTATACCTCATTTCATTGAGATTAACTTTATTTCACTTCATAGATAGTGTAACTTTTTACAAATTGAAGATTTGCAGCAACTCTGCATCCAGCAAGTCTGTTTGCACTATTTTTTAAAACATCTCATGCTCACTTTGTGTCTCTGGGTCACATTTTGGTAATTCTCATAATATTTCAAACTTTTTAAATTATTTTTACGTCTCTTAATCTCTTCACATCTCTGTAATCTATGATAATTAATATTACTATTGCAATTGTATAAGACAATGAACTTAATTGATAAATGTATACCTTCTGACTGTTCCACCAACAGCCATTCCCTCATCTGTCTCCTTTTCTTTTTGCTTCACTATTCCCTGAGACATGACAATAATGAAATTAGGCCAATTAATAACCCTACGATGACCCATACATGTTCAGGTTGAAGAAAGAGTCACATGTCTCTAAACTGACATAAAAAGGTAGAAATGATTCAGCTTAGAAAGGTACATTGAAAGCGGGGAAAGGCCAAAAGCTAGGACTCTTGCATGAAACATTTAGCCAAGTTGTGAATGCAAATGAAAAGTTCTAGAAGGAAATTTAAAATGCTACTCCAGGGAACACATGAATGAGAAATAAAAGTGAGACAACCTAATTACTGATATGGAGAAATTTTAATGGTCTGGATATATCAAACCAGCTCCAACATTCTTTTAAGCCAAAGGCTAATGCAGAGCAAGGCCTAACAGTCTTCAATTCTTGAAGGCTGAGAGACGTGAGAAAAGTTTAAAGCTAGCAGTTCATTCATGAGATATAAGGAAAGGAGCTGTATCCATAACATAAAAATACAAGGTTAAGAAGCAAGTGCTGATGCAGAAAGTGCAGCAAGTTATCCAGAAGATCTAGCTAATATAATTTCTGATGGAAGCTAACCTAAGCAAAATATTTTCAACGTAATTGAAACAGCATTAGATTGGAAGATGTCATCTAGGACTTTTTTAGCTAAGGAGGAAAAGTCAATGCCTGAATTTCAAGCTTCAGAAGACAGATTTCCTCTCTTGTTAGGGGATAATGCAACTGGTGATTTTAAGTTGAAGCCAATATTTACTTACCATTCAGATAATCTTAGGCCCTTAAGAATTATGCTAAATCCATTCTGTCTGTGCTGTGTAAATTTAACAACAAAGCCTGTGTGACACCACATCTGTTTTAAGGCATGGTTTGTTGAATATTTTAAGCCCACCATTGAGATCTCAGAAAAAGTAAAAAACAAAAAAGATTTCTTTAAAGATATTACTGCTCATTGAAAACGCACCTGGTCACCCAAGAGCTCTGATGGAGATGTACAAGGGATTAATGTTGTTTTCATTCCTGCTAACACAATATCCATTCTTCAGCCCATGGATCAAGAAGTCATTTCAACTTTCAAGTCTTATTATTTAAGAAATACATTTTGTAAGGCTCTGGTTGCCATAAAGAGTGATTTACCTGATGAATCTGAGCAAAGTAAATGGAAAGCCTTCTGTATAAGTTTCACCAGTCTTGATGCCATTAAGAACATTTGCAATTATTCACAGAAGGAGATCCAAATATCAATATTAACAGGAGTTAGGAAGAGGTTGATTCCAACTTCATGGATGATTTTGAGGGATTTTAGACTTCAGTGGATGAAGTAACTGTGGATGTGATAGAAATAGCAAGATAACTGGAATTAGAAGTGGAGCTTGATGCTGTCACTGAGTTCCTTCGATCTCATGTTAAAACTTGAAAAGATGAGCTGCTTTTTAAGGATGAACAAATAAAGCAGTTTCTTGCAACAGAATCTGCTTTCAATGAAGATGCTGTGAATGTTGTTCACATTCACAACATGACAACATTTTGTGTTCACATCACAAAATGACAACAAAATATTTGGAATATTATATAAACTTACTTAATAAAGCAGCAGCAACAGGGTTTGGAAGGGTTGATTAATTTTTAAAGAAGTTCTACTGTGGGTAAAATGCTATCAAACAGTATGCTACAAAAAATCTTTCAAGAAAGAAAGAGTTAATCTACGGGACAAAGTTTATTATTATCTTATTTTAAGAAATTGAAAAGCTACTCCACATTTCAGCAACCACCAGCCTAATCAGTCAGCATCCATCAATGGAAGGCAAGATACTCTATCAGAAAAAAAAAAAAAAAAAATTACTTTGAAGACTCAGGTGGTTAATAGCATTTTTTTAAGCAATAAAGCATTTTAAGCTTAAGGTATGTAGTTTTTAGACATAATGCTATTACCGAAGTAATAGACTATGGTATAGTGTCAACATAATTTTTATGTGCACTGGGAAACCAAAAACTCCCTGTGATTCACTTTATTGCAATGTTTACTTTGATGCAACGATCTAGAACCAAACCCACAGTATCTTCAATATACGCCTGTCTACATTTTCCCTAGTTTTCTGACAGTATTCCCTTTCTTTTCTTTTTGTTTGTTTGTCAATGAGCTTTCATTATTTAATTTAGCATCTATCTGTGATGAATTTCTAATCTACATTTACCAAATCTCTTCCCAATCTCCAGATTGATATGTGCAATTGCTTGTTTGATATTTTCATTGGGTTATCTCACACAGACATTTCAAAGATCTCTGAATCTCTGATCATTACTTATTATGCAGATTGGCTTTTCTCCTTTACCTTGGTAAATATATCTACAGAACTCATTCTTAGAGTTCCCTCTTTCAGACTCTCACGTCCATTATAATCAAGTTCTACAAATGATAGCTTCTAAATAGCCCTATAGTATATTATTACTGCTCTATATCCATTTCCCTCTATTAATTGAGCAGCTAACATTACTATTTATAACTGATAACTGTGATGATAATGTGATGATAATTATTACAATGATCCACAATTTAATTTTTACCCTTGTAAGTAATGTTATTAGGTACACATTTTACTTTTATGCACACCATCTTTCAGACAGGTTAAGCCACTTACCCATAATCTCATAGGCTCTAGTACCCATGCTTTATAACTAATCATTTTAGACACAGTTTATCTGCATGTAGGTCATTTTTCACAATAAATCCAAAATTATTTGTCTACTAAAAAACAGATCTTTTTTTTTTTTTTTGCATTTGAGGCAATCTACAATTTTTTGTTTTTTGTTTTGCATTTGAGGCAATCTACAATTAAAATTTATGTTTCACAATGGCATAAAAAACTCTCAGACCTACCTAGGAGATCTTATGCTCACATAGTTTTTCTCAGAAACACAAAGTTTCAGCCCCTTCAAACATCTGACCTTTCCCCAGTATTCTTTGTCCCATTTATACCTTCTTCTATTTGAAATATTTTTCTAACATTGAAATTCACTTTACCTCTTTTCTCCCTCTCTAAATGAGTAACTCATATTCATTAAAACGTAAACTGTTTATTAACAGCATTAGTAAAAATTAGTATTTTTAAGGTTAATTTATTTGTTCACAGAGTAAATTTGGGGAGACACAACATTGTGCCAGGGACTATGACAGGGCAGTGGGGGATATGACTGAAAAATCTCTGTCCACACAAAAGCTACAATCTAGCATTTCCTGATATTTTGTCATGCTTAAGATATAGCAGATATTATGCCAAGTGATTTAATATATCATTTAACCTTTCAGGAAAACATATGAAAAAATATGATTATTAATAATTGCTCTCCGTATTTTACAGTTAAAAACCTGAGACAGGCAGTATGTGACAAACTCAAAGTAATTGCCCCTCTTTTAGTCATTAAATTATGACTATTTAATAAAAACATTACAAATATAGTTGAGTACCACTTAAAAGTTGAACCTGAAGATGAAGATGTTTGCAAGTGGCATTTGCAAAGACTAGGTAAAACTTTTTTGCCTGTTGATATTAAGATAATTTGGTATGCCAGAGAGAATGAAGAAATTCTGAAATTTTACATAGTTCAATTAATTAAACCTTAATGACTTCAAAGATCTGAACCTCTTGAGCTCAAAGAAGCCCACGGCCAAGTGAGGGAGAAATATATATGAAAAAACAGGCAAGCAGATAAATAAATTGCAATGTAAAAATGCTGACTCCATTGCTCTATATAATGTATAATGGACACCAAGAAGAAAGTACATGAATTCTCACAAGTAGGTCAGGAAACATTGTATAGAACAACGGTTTTGAAGGTAAATAAGGAGGATACAAACAGTTCTAAAAGATTTCACACTGGAGACAACAGAGAAATATGAAAATGAAAAATTTTATGTTTAGAAATAGCAAGTAGACACCTACCTAGTTAGGATAGAATATAAATGGCAGAGGTGTGTTGTGAGGCTAAAAAATTGGACTGGGGATCAGAAGTGAAAGTCTTTTTGTGCTAGGATAGGAAATTTGAATTTCATTCTGAAAGCTCTGGGTGGTTTCTTGACATTATGTCAGAAAATGGCATGTTTTTCAAATGTACTTAAATATAACCCAGACCAACCTGGAGCTCCCAAAGAGATAAATCATGGTCAGGTGGAGAATCCTCTAGATTCACTTGCGGAACCCTGAATATTGCAGGCACTTCAGGCAGGAAATACAGTTCATTAAATTCTGCCTCAAGGGTTGCTGAAATGGTGTCTAAAGATGTTAAAGCAACACAGCATGGCAAAGCAAATGATGAATTCAGTTTTATTCAATGCAGTTCACACTTTAAAAGTCTCAAAATACTATTTAAGAAAAATCATGCAACTATATAAGCAAAAGCTCTACCAAAATGATAACCACAATTAGGAGATAATGATTATATCTGCAGATATAGGTATTTAATTCTCCTTCTACCGTCTCCCTCTGTGAATTTAGGCAAATCCCTTAACCTCTACACCTCTAAATCAGTGAAAATATTTTTTGTACTTTGCTTTTGTACTTTGCTTAAAAGTTTGTTTTTACCCGTAAGTGTAATACAGTAAATAAAAGACCACCACATTAGGTACATAGTATTATTTTATTATTTATAGTAAAACTTGGCTGATTTAGTATTATAATAGTTACTAATGTAAATTTACCCTGTGGGATAAATTAATCAATTATTTTAAATTGACGTTATAAAAATAAAAATAATTTGCTTTCTCTTGGTGACAGAAAATGAGCAGGGTGGAATTTGTTGGCTGGAACCAGACAATTAGAGTCTGAGTAGGAAAATGCTGTAGCAAAGCTTGAGGAAAAGGGCTAAGAAAAAAAAAATCTGCCGTCAATACAGGATCATGACATTTACAGTACTGAAAAGTCTGCATACACGCAGTTTAAAAATTACTTATGAAGCAGTTTTCTTAAGTTATACATTTATTGGTATTTAAATTTTACATATTCTTTGTTGCTAATGAAGTTGGCAAACTTCGATTTAAGTAGGACTGAAGGAAAAATCTACATGAAAAGGAACAACTTTAATTACTTTTAGCTTGTGTACTTGCATAAACTTGGAGTATAATTTTTCTGCATTAGAATCCAAAACTGTATATTTTCTAGGTGAAAATATAATTATAACTAAAAGTTGTTTTGATTGGACAAGATCTAAATGCCCTTCTTCATTGACTATTACAAAAATGAGAGCACTTATTCTGCCCTGACAACATTACAGAAAATTGTAAGTACTATTAGTATGAGGCTCCCTCCATCCTTCATGACAGGACCACTTTACATTCTTTTTATTTTCAAATTTTTAAACATTAACACAAAATTATATGCATTTATTACATGCAATATAATGTTTTAAAGTTTATATACATTGTGGATAGTTTCTTAATGATCATCACATCAAGAGTTTGGGAATCTTTCTCTGGGCTCACTTAAAGCTGTTGCACAGCTATTTCACATAGAAACTATACATCCAGGATCTACTTTCTCCATAAAGGCTTGATTGTTGCTATATGGCAATGGGAAATTATGAGTTATTGGGTAAAATCTGTTTCTTAAAAATGAGTTTCATAGGTAATCCTATGTCTTAGAAGCAACATTAAATATTTATGCAAATAAATTTATCCAAAAACTAAAATAGTGTTTTAGGAATGGAAATTATTCCTGTAACTTCAGCAAAAATCGGTGAGATGTTTCTGTGGAGCTAACACTTCTTCACAAAGTCTTTTCCACTCAACTTACCAGCCACACAACACTTGCTTCTCTGAGGAAGGAGTGTCACAAGGATGGTGAGTGCTACGTTTCCTGAAGTGCTCCATTCATGCTTGCCACAGGACCAGGACGTGGCCTTTGCCATGTTAGTGTAGCTGGTTGATGCCCTGTAATCTAAGCGAAGTATCTCACTGCAAAGAGTGTCTTCTCCATCATTGCCCAAATTGGGGTTCTTAATGTTCGGTCTGCCTGCACCTTATAAACAGCCCCAGTAGTATTCCATCAGTAGTATCTCCCATTACTCTTCAGTTGCACACAAGAGATGATATTACTGGTCCTCATTCAGTAAGGAAGGGGGCAAGGAGAAGGATGCATGTGTGTAATTTGAAAAGGCCTCCTGGAGGTTATGATGCATTGACTGGATGGAAAGTCACCTCCTCAGGAGGATTATGGTTAGTTTTTAAATACAGCAATCATCAATTTTTGGCACAAGAAAATATTCAAAATATTGACTCTGAATAGTAACTTTCAAGGTAAATGAAAATAATAAAGTGGTGAATAATAAAATGTTTAGTAGTATAAGCATAAGGATATGAAAATAAATTGTGAAATAAACATAACTGAAAGCAAGAATAACATACACTTGAAAAATAACATACATTGATTTTTTTCTCCTTTATTTCAGTTTTCTATTATTGAGACTACCATTTCTAAAATCCTGCACTCCCAGAAGGACAGATTAATGGAGCCTGACAGCAGCTTAGGAAATCATCTCTGCAGCACCCTGCCTCTAGGCAGCACATGTCTAAACCATCTAGGACGGTTCATTGTCTATGCTTCTCTAGGATAGCTCAGTATGCAGACACCATAACCTACATTGGGACTTTCACACTCTGACTGCCCAGAAGTTTTTTTCTGGCATGCAACAGAAATCGATTAGATCTTAGAATTTTAAACTATTCTTTTGTTTACAAGGTTTGTAACTCCAGAAAAGAACACACACTTACATACAAGCACACACACTTACATGCAAGAACACACACATACAAGCACACATATACAGCGAGAGAGAGAGAGAGAGAGAGAGAGAGAGAGAGAGAGAGAGAGGAAGAGAGAGAGAAAGAGACTGAGTTGTCCAAAGTGAATTATCAAGAAACATTTAATATTTCCAAAAGGGAATTAATTGTTCAAATAACTAAATTAACTTTAGGCATTTGAATGGTAGAATTTGATATTGTTTTATTTATATGTTAATATCTTAATATTATAACTTGTTTCTTTAAACATCCTGAATTTGGCCTTGTTTAAATTATTTACAGTATTTGAACAGCACATTATGTGTGTGTGTGTGTGTGTGTGTGTGTGTGTGTGTGTGTATTCATAATATGCTTTGGTGGATCTTTGTCAAATAAAATGCTTGGCACAACAAGCATTTTATTTAACATATTTCAGAAATGTAATTGCAATCAGCTGTTAAAAAATAATATTTGTTTCATATATACTCTTCTTTCACAAAGTAACATGAGATTAGTTGGAAATCCTGTGTTTTTTCTGCTACTTATTGAACTATGACCATAGCTTCTGTCTCTGAAATGAGAAATATACATTCTCTAAAAAGTTATTTCTCTGGCAAAAAATGCAATGGACAAAAAGAACTTCACCCTTCTGCTGTTACCTTCGCTTTGGTGTTCTGGGTGCTTTACTTCTAATCTGTGACAAAGCCTTGACTTGTCCATCCGGCAGCATGTCTGCTACGCTGAAATGAGATAATAGCAGTCTGAAGTATTTCCTTTGTTTTCCACTCTGCTATTTACTTACCTCTTTTTCGAGGTCAGCTACTGCTATGAAAATCTTATGAAGCTAGAATTAGAGGCAATCCTTATTACTGCAGCTGTTTCGACAAATTGATCTCAGAGAATGCCAATAGCATTAAATCAGCCTTGCAAATAATTACCAAAAATTTATTAGTCCCCCAAAAGTCACAATCCTTTCCTTTCTTAAGAGAAAGAAACTGTAAAATAAAAGGCATCCACATGTGCAGAATAATCAGCCAAAATAAATTATTTTGTGCCAGGAAAATATCCAAATGAATATGATCAGATAATTTTTTTTAAATGTTTATTTTGGAGATTATAAAACTAAGGAACAATATGTAAAGCTGTTTTCTGATATGAGAGTTTATTATATAGCAATGGTGAACAGCAGGTTTTCATCTTCTCTGGTTATAAAAGCAAATAAATTTTCAAAAATGAGTTTCAATGTGATAAGTTTAGGTTGAAAATGAGGTTAAATTTCCTGACAATGCTTGTTAAAATAATGTGGTTCTTGGGAAACTGTTAAATTGCCTTTGAAGATACTTTTAGTTAAGATTTCTGCTGCATACAATTTTATTCATGTGTTCGTTTATTCTAAAAAGTGTTTCTTAATTTTTCTTCTCTTAGTGAAGGTTAAAGCTTATGAACCAAGACACATTTTCACAAGATTTTTACATCTTTATTACTGTCTGGAGGCCAAATATAGACACGCAAATGAGAAAAATGTAGTCCTACTTTTGGCATAGAGTAATTATCTAGAACCAAAGCACTATCAAAACAAAAAACAAGCAAAAACATAAAAATGTTTATTCTATCACTGAATTTTCATTCTAAACCTTTAACCCCCTCAAACTCATGCAAACGCATATGACCTGAGCATTATTATATTTGTGTAATGATTATATAAATATACAAGTATTCATAACTTGATTGAATATAATTATCACCATGTGAATTTTTTAAAATCACATCAAGTTACTTATCAGAATGTGCTATTGGATATAAAGGAAAACTGAAAGGTCATCTAAGCCCTTGTTTATTGATGTTTGGTCAATGGAGCATTTATGTCAAAATAACTTGGTTTGCTTAGTTAAAATGGTCTACACTGGTATGACTAATTATCATCTCTGGAGTTAGATTTTATTAATATGGATTTTTAATAGGATCTTTGGCTGGGTTAGATTCTTACTGAATCCAAGGATCGTTTAAGAATCACTGACAAACTCCTGAAAGTTTGTTTAGATGCTACACACTGGGGTAGGTTCAGAGAATACAAAAATGGATATGGTACTCAATGAAAAAAAAAAAACTTGCAGTATGATAAGCAAATGCAATAATAGAGATATGAAAACAAAAATATAAATGAAACATTTCTAACACATGCAGCACTGCAGAAAATACATCTAAGTAAAGGTAAAGCTTCTTGGGAGAACTGATGCCTATTCAAAGGGAGACAAGCATAGGAAAATCAAGAAGGAAGGGGAATAACACAAATCATTAATATAAGAAGCAAGAAAGTATCTGCAGGAATTATTTTTCAAAAGTCCTGTTGTTGAATCATAAATTTTAAGGGATATAAGTGATGAGGATAGAAAGGTAAGTAAGAACAAGATTATGAGGCAAAATTTACTGTTACAGTACCTGGATTTATCTAGAAGTAATGGGTAGCCAACCAAGGAAATTAAGAGAATAACATTGTTGGATGTGTATTCCAAATAGATTCTTCTAGAAGCTCTGTAAGAAATGGTTTGAATGTAAAAAGACCAAAGATATTTGATATAGTTTAGCTGTATGTCCCCCACTCAAGTCTCATCTCAAATTGTAATCCCCACATGTCAGGGAAGGGAGCTGATGAGAGGTGACTGAATCATGGGGGCAGATTTCTCCCTGGCTGTTCTCATGATAGCGAATGAGTTCTCATGAGATCTGACGGTTTAAAACTGTATGACACTCCTGCTGTCATGTAAGATGTGCCTTGCTTCCCCTTTGCCTTCTGCCTTGATTGTAAGTTTCCTGATACTACAGGCATGTGCCGCCACACCTGGCTAATTTTTGTATTTTTAGTAGAGATGAGTTTTCACCATGTTGACCAGGCTGGTCTCGAACTCATGACTTCAAGTGATCTGTCCACCTTGGCCTCTCAAAGTGCTAGGATTACAGGCGTAAGCCACGGCACCCAGCGACTGTGAGAATTCTATAAAGAGAAGTTGAATAACCGTTAGATGCATCAATCTAGATCTACACAATGATAAATTGGAGATACAAATCTGTTGTCAATATAAATATATATATTTGACATAACGTTATAATTTGCTTATGCAAAAGATAGGGAATAAAAATGATTAAACTGACTTTATTCAAAAGACCTTAGTTTAGCCACTCAGTAGCTGAAGATCATGCTTAGATAACTCCCCCTTCTATTTTCCAGTTTTCTCTTTTATGAAATGAAGAGTTCAGTTAGGTGATATATGAAGTTTGAACCTTTAGGAAGAATCATACATATAAATATTTGTATATTTAGTGTTGGCAGAATGAGGGAATTCTCATACATAAATGGAGTATATATGTTCAATTTTCCCTGCATAATAGGAGGCAATATTGCTCTATGAGAGTTATAGAGAGGAACTTGGATTCAGATTTAAGTCCACAAAAAAAAAAAAAAAAAAAAAAAAAAAAAAAAAAGGTTGAAAGAATCCTGTGGAACTGAAAAAACAAAAAGATTAGAATAACTCTTACAATCTGAGTAGGCAGTATGAAGGAGCCAGTTATGTTTGCTTATCCTAAATTTATGGATACAGATCTGTAATTCATCCTTAGTTGCTGTTTATGTGCATGGTGGGAAATGTGAAGGGCTATTAGTGTTATCTAATGGTTTGGATGAAGAACAGTAAGGCAAGAGAATAACAGACAAGTAGGGGCAAAAATATTTGTAGCATTGTTAGGAGACTCTCTGAGAAGGGAAAGAAGAATATCTTTAAAAAGTTGGGGAAATTCTTGTTCCAGACAGGTGGCACCATTTGGATTATGGTACCTTTAGAAAGACATTATCTAAATGTCTAAATAACTAAAACAGAAAATGAAAATAGGCAATTATAAACTATGGCTCCAATAAAGGAAGTCAAGACATTAAACATACTAATGTTTTTCAGGAACCATTATGCTGGGTGTATTTGTGTGAGCAAGTTGTAAATATCAAACTTCGTGATCAGTTTAGATGTGTGAATTAATGACTTCAGAAATAAAGTTTTAGAGAATAAAGATAATAGAGTCCAGGATATCACCATGAGAATAGATGACTTAGAGAGATAGATTAGAGGAGTGGTTAACTGGAGATAATAAACACAAAAAAGTGAGACGTTGGGTTTGAATACCTTGTGAAGATCTTGGCAGTATTAATGGGAGTGATTTTGTTTCTACAGTGAAGGGTTGCCACCAGTCCCAACTAGATTGGAAAAAGAGTGGTGAATGAGGAATGAAGACAGACAATGTCACCAACACTCTTGAGAAATTTGACTATGAAGGAAAAGATAGCCAAGGATAACAAAAAGAAAATGATGTAAGATGTATAGAGTAGAAAGATGGAAGGTAGTGCCTGTTTCACAGATGAGAGTAAGAGTGACTATTATAAAGACGCTTACATATAAAGGCAAAAGATGGATCCTTTTTGAAAAGAATTTAACATAATAAAAATGTGAAATAAATCAGTATACACATAAATATTAATTTTTCTAGAGGCAAAATCTCAAATTCTTCTGTTCCCACAAAGGAAGCACATTTTCACTTGATCTTAGCCAAAAGGCCAAGAAGCGATAGGAAGCACATTTTCAACAGCATTGCCTAATTGGATTATAATCCCATCGAGTCCATCAAAATGATCCTCTGTATTTCTCAGGGGAGAGATTGGGTTATGGCTTGTTGGTATCTCCTGGCTTTGCCCTAGACTTTGTTTGTATGCATATTTGCCTGTCACCATTTTGCAAATATCTGGTAAAACTACATCACATTCCTTCTTACTTAATGCAATAGTAAATCGAAGGTCAATTTTCAAAGTCAGTTTTCCATATGTGACATACCCATATATAAGCTTCCTTAATTTCATTCTTTCAGAGATACTTTTATGTTTTGGTCTGTGTGTTTTTGTTGGGGAGAAGGAGACGGGGGAGTAAAATATTTGTGTTGTTAAAAGGGAAAACTTGTTAACAAGAAAGATATTAAAATTGTATAAAATGAAGTACAGATTAGAAATCAATATGTAATGTCCTTGAGAAAACATACGTTATTCAAAATCTTATACCAGGCAGGTAAATAGCCTTTGAATGAGTCTCCTATTTATTGAGGAACGAGATTAGAGGAGAAAAGGTATTAGGCAATTTAATTTTAGGTATACGATTAAAAAAAAAAAAAAAAAAAAAAAAAAAAAAAGCACATTATGGTTTGAGGACTTTTAGTTTCCCGGGAAGGAATGATGCCATTACCAGAGGATTTGGGGGAAACTGTGATCTCTTTCCACATTGGATTCCGGCCCATACCTGCTTTAAGTTACAGTAGTCACTTCATTGTGTTAACATTCCTGGGAAAAAGTGATTTTCACAGAGATCTGAGGAATTATTTAGTATAAGCTAAAGATAACATAGATTATTTTTCAGGCCAAAACAAATTCGAATTTTAAGATGCTTTTTCATACATACAGTCAATTGGAAAAAAGTCCAGGTTGACTAGAATGTAGAGATTGAGAGAAACAGGGAAATTAAATGAAAATGGAGAGGGGGGCAAGATCCAGGTCATGCTGATCTTTATAATCCCTGCCAACATGTTCAGAGTAATGTAAAGGGCAAGCAGAATCAAATGAATAATTTAAGTCTGGAAGTGACAATCATGTTTATATTTTGAAAAGAACCCTCTGGATTTTGAGTGGAAAGAATGATTGTGGCAGGAGAGACATATGTATTCATTTATGAGCTATCGCAGCACTCGACAGCCTGGCGGAGCTACTGGGGACTGAGGGGAAAGCATGAAGACATATTTAAAAACAGGATTTGATTTTTGATTTGATGTGTAGGTAAGGATGGAAGGCAGTTAAGAATAACTCCAGATATTTATTGAACATAGTTTTAATTCAACAAATATTTATTGACATAAACACTTTAGGACATGCAAATTATGAAATCTATATTCTTATCCTTAAAAATGTACAATGCAATTATTTCTAGAGCTTTCTCAGGTCCATATTTATGTGTTAATCAAAATAATAATTCTGTCAATGGGACTGTTTAATTGATAGATTTTTTTTATTCTAGTAAGAGCAAATGAGAATATTATTTAAAGCCTGCTAGTCAATTTCCTTACCTGCCTTGATAAGTCAATGATCCTATTTAGAAATCTTGTGCCAGTATAGTTGTTGCTATTTTATGGAACTCTACATTTTTATTTGAGAGTTTTTACACTTTTCTCTTTGTATTTATTGTTCCAACATTTTAGGATAATGTGTCTATATGTTTTTATTTTTCTCTCATCTAACCTGTATGGCACTCTGGATATTCTTTGAGTCAGAAGTCTTGCAATATCTGTGATTCCTATTTTACTGCAATCTATTATACCTGGACTTATTTGAACTATGTGTTCACTCTTAAAACTTTATGGCTGTTCATAAACTCTTAAAACTTTATGGCTGTACAATAAGAATTTTTTCCATATTCCTTATCTGCTTTCCTTAACACCAACATGTCTCTCTTTCTCAGTCTAGAAGGTATTGACCTGATTTGTATTTTTTTTAGTGAATACTGTCACATTTTAAAAATGCATAATGTGTTAGGCTGTTTTTGCATTGCTATAAAGAAATACCTGAGATTGGGTAATAGGTAAAGAGGTTGAATTGGCTCACTGTTCTGCATGCTGTACAGAAAGCAGGGTGCCAGGATCTGATCAGCTTCTGGGGAGGCCTCAGGGTGCTTTTATTTCTGGCAAGAGTTGAAGTAGGAGCCGGCACATCACAAGGCCAGAGAAGAGGCAAGAGTTGTGAGAGAGGTGACACAAACTTTTAAACAACCAGATCTCACGAGAACTTACTGTCATGAGGACAGCACCGAGCCATGAGGGACCTGACACCATGGCCCAAACTCCTTCCACCAGCAACCTCCTCAAATATTGAAAATTACATTTCTACACAAGATTTGGGATAACAAATATATAACATAAGGTAAACTATCTTTTTTCCTAACATCATCTGAAGTTATTCTGCACCTCTAGCATCTTTTTGATCAAGTAAGTCAAGGACTGTGGTCATTTTAATCTCCTTATTGACTACTCCCAAAACACTGGGTAATTATTTTGCTATTGTTGTTATTTAAGTTTTAATTTCTTACAGACCAATAATTTGATTATTTTTGATCAATTTATTTGATCATCAATTTCTTTGCATCCCACTTCTTTATTCCTTGGTCATTTAACTTCATTCAAAGGTGCACCCAATAATACTTTTCTGGTGAAGATCTGATCATTGTAAATTTAGTCTTCTGCATCTGAAATATTTTTATTCTATCTTCACTCTTGAATGACTATAGAGAAATATTGGTTAACATTTATCTGATGACTTTAAACTTATTATTCCATTGTCTTCTGGAATATATATATTTATATATAATATATAATATGCACTATTAATAATAGTGCACTATTAATAATATAATAGTGCATATTATATATTATATATAAATATATATATGAGGCAGTTTCCCCCATGCTGTTCTCTTGATAGTGAGTGAGTTCCTATGAGATCCGATGGTTTTATAAGTGTTTGGTATTTCCTCCTGAGTTCATTCTCCTTCCTGCCACCCTGTGAAGAAGGTGTCTTGCTTCCCCTTCACCTTCCACCATGATTGTAAGTTTCCTGAGGCCTATCCACCCCATCTCTGGTAGTTCTTTATAGCACTGTGAAAATGAACTAATACAGAATCTTTGTCCTTTGAATTTTTATTCCAAGGGATCTTACTATGATTTTGAACTTGCATATTGGTTTGCATCATTTTAATATTTATTCATTGCCATTTATAGAAAGACTATGGATGCAGACTTAAAGAAAAAGATTTATAATATCATCTTCAAGCTAAAATGTTTAATATGAACACATGTTCAGGATGTTTTGGCATAATCTTGTTTCTTTCCATTCAGTTTTCATACTCTTCATTTAACACTGTGTTCATCTTCAATGGAGGTTAAGCAAATGCTATTCCTTCTATATGGAGAACTCAGGCTATTTATCACCCCTGTAGAGGACATGCTAGATGTTCCACATTCCTGTGCTTCTTCATCCTACCATGTTTTGGATGTTGTCTCTTCTATTCCACTATGTAAGAGTTCTTAGTCATAGAAATGTGGGCTTAGAAGTTCACTCTTGTTTATCAAAAATTACAAGGCAACTAGTAAAATGCAGTTATGTAAAACGTCAACTAATTCCATAACAAAAAATAAATTTCTTTGAAATACTGTTTTTGTTTTTTGTTTTTTGTTTGTTTGTTTTACTGTGCAAGAGACCAATGTTTTGTCCAGGAACCTGATGCTTTTCTTTATAAAATGGAAGATAGTAGAAATAGCCCTTGAATGCCACCTGCAGAAAAAAATAAGTGAATATTTGTTGAGAGTCAATTAACATAGCCAGTTGTATTCCTAGTTGTTATATTATCTTAAATTACCTGAAATGCTCAGCTAATCAATACTGAACTACTATTCCTAGGGAAATACAGGGCTAGGTTCCCACCACTGTCTAGTGATAAATTTTTATCACCTGTTCAATATATAACCATGGCTCATATATGTTTCTGTTCAAAAATACTGAAGCAGGAAATTTTTCCTGACCTCTTCATGAGCAGTAACTGCCCCTGCCAGCACCAATGCAACTGGCACTGGAGCCAACTGGCTACTTCAGCACAGGCAGAGTCAAACTCCACTCACTCAAACTCCTTGTGCTCAACCCCTCATGGGAGGGATCATGCAGGTAGTGGGTGCAAGAGCTGTGGCCAGTGCTTTTGGGCACCAGCAGGAGCAAAATTCTGTGTGCGCCCCGCATCAGCAGCATCAAAGGGGGAGTACCCACGACCGTCCAAAGCCCCAGAGTGTTACAGTCAGCCCTCTTTTAGCATTGCCATCGGTAGACAGCTTGAGTATTCGTGGCCCAGTGGGCCCTCTGTCTTTCTGCATGAGGCAGCTGCCTTCCACCAGCAGGGGCAGAGGGTCAGTGTGACAGCCTTTGCATCCTCACCCATGGTATCCAAGCTCTTGTTCAGCCTCCGGGAAAAAGCAGGACGCACAAATGAATTGAAGGGTGGTGATGCGGTTTGGCTGTGTCCCCATGCAATTCTCATCTTGAACTGTGGTTCTCATAATCCGAACATATTGTAGGAGGGGCCAGGTGGAGATAATTGAATCATAGGGGCAGTTTCCCCCATACTATTCTCGTGATAGTGAATAAGTCTCATGAGATCTGATGGTTTTATAAATAGGAGTTTCCCTGCACAAGCTCTCTTGCCTGCCACCACATGAGATGTGACTTCGCCCCTCTTTCCTTTATAAGTTCCCCAGTCTCGGGCATGTCTTTATTAACGGTGTGAGAATGAACTAATACAGGTGGTGAATGCAAAGGATTTTGTTGCTGATGAAAGTGGCTCTCAGCAGGAAGGGGAGCTGGAAGGGGGAGAGAATGGGTAGGTTGTCTTCCCCTAGAGTGCAGTCCTCCCCAGCCAGACTTGTCCTCAAAGCCACACTGTTAAGCTGTCCTAAGTCAAGCTGCTTCTCTCTGACATCCAGCCATTGTCTCTGCAACCCAGCTACTGCTTCTCTTCTCAATGTCCAGCCACTTTTCTCTGCCACCCGGGTCAGGGGTTTTCTTGGGTACAGGATGAGGGACAGGGCAGGCAATGGGTGCTTTTGCAAAAGGCAACATTCAAGTGGGAAAGCAGGAATGCATGTTCTCACTTTGGGCTGCGGTTCCAAGCTTGAGGGTGAGGCCTTTGCCAGGGACACGCCCTCTTCTGCCCAGAATTTCCCTGCTTCCTATCCCTATACTTTATTTGATACATGTTGTTGATTTATTAACATTTCCCTATTTCCCTGCCTCCTGTCCTGATACTTTATTTGATACATGTTGTTGATTTATTAACATTGAACTTACGGCCAACAGCACCATAAATTCTGCCCCATCAAGATTTACTTAACACATAGAGTTTCTCCATCAGGCATAGCGTAGCCTTCTTGTGCCTAGGAACACAAAACAGTACTTCAGCATTGCATTTGAGGGACATTTTAAACAGCAAAACACACACAAACATGGAAAAAATTGTGGCAGCAAATATATCACATAAAAGGCACTTGTTCAGACTCAGAGCTGAGATGAGACAGAGCATTGCCTTGTTCAACCTCAGCTGGGGCATGCACATTGGGAAACTCAAATATTTTCCCTATCTATGCATGTCCACAGATGACCACAAAAGTGCTATGAGTTTGGATTTGGGGGATACAAATATATTTTAGTGAGTAGGAGAATTTGGAATATGAAATCTGTAAACAATGAGGATTGCCTGTACCAGGCAAAACTCTTGTGAGAAATAAAATAAAAGCCCAGGAATGAGGTGATGATTGGGAAGATCAAATGATCTGTTGTATAGAAATTGAAACGACGAGAATATCAAACCCCAATATTATTTGGTTTCTTACACACTGTATAGGTTTAAAAAATAAAAGTAAAATAGATTTAAATAATTGAAAACATAAAATTTGTCTTGGTGACTTTTATTTATCTCACTTCTTAGGTTACAGTGAATTTTTACTAAATATAAATCAGAAAGAAAAGTAATTTATTTCACACTACTTAATTTACCAAGAAAAAATAAATATTAGTATTTAATATATTGTTAATACAGAGGGTTAAAGTGAACTATTTCCACAAAAAGATGAAAAGAAATAGGCTTTATATATACATATACACATTTATATACATATATACATTTACATATACCTGTGTATATATATGTATATATCTTACATATATAAATGCATATGTGAAAGAAAAAGTCTTTATATATATGTCTGTGTGGAAGTAAACAAATTGATCAACACAATATCAAGAACTTTATACACATATATATATTAGGATAACATATATATATTGTTTTTAACATATGAATTTTGGTTTAATATATAGGTAGTCATTAGCAGTTTGTATTAATGGTATTTACATTTTTCTTATATCATTTTTGTGGAATTATACAATTCTAATCCCACATAGTAATGGAAATGAAATCGTTTTGTAGTATGTTCCCTTCTTGTTGCTCTTTGATACAGATATATATTAATTTAATAGCATTTTAAATTCTTTTTACAATTACAATTTCAGATTGAAAGATTACACCTTCAAATGGCCAATACGTTTAGCAAAAATAAGCACAATATGACAGTGACCTTTTACATTCCAGATTTGCTTTTCTCAAGATTACGTCCCTGTACTGAAGAAGACCAGCACTGAAAAGTCAATCAAATCAAAAAGAAAAGGTTAAATTAATAACTACTATGTAGTATTGCTTTTGTGTCATGAGAGTGACTTCTGTCATTTTTATATTTCTTTCCAAAGATTATAAAAATAATACATGGTACATTCTTCATGTTTTCTATAGGTAAGAAGAAAGTGATCAATATGCCACACCTTTCACTGGCACTTACATAGATTAGTAAATTCTGGATCTTTGAATACAATCATGATTTTTCTCTCTTAGATGCCATTGTTCACTAGCCGGCTTAGACTGTACAGCCTAGAATATATAGTATTTGAGTAATCCAGGTAGTGACTCTAGAAAGAGTGAACAAGATAGGAATCTTATCTACACCCTGCAGGAAGCATTACAAGATTAAGCAGAAAACATCTAAAGGACTTGCTTAACTTTCTCATTTTGTGTCCTTAGCTCCTTAAAACATAACTGAATTAACTGAGTGAGAGGGATGCCACTACGGGGATATTGGTCTATTGTTTTTAAAGCAAATAATTACAAATATCAGTATTTTGTTATTAGCAAAAAGTTATTTCCATCACCACACCTACTTACAAAACAAACTATAAGAAAATGTCTAGACCTCAAAAATGTATGACGCTGGTAGTATTGGGCCCTTTCGAAATAATTACATTAGAAGTTCTGGGTTTGCCCTTCTCTTAATTTCTTCCAGATGATCATCATTTCAAATGCCTTCAGGGTGCATGTTTTACAGCACAGCTGAAACTTATAAGACCATGATGATCATCCTTCTTGGATGACTGACCTATCAATCATTTTGGGAACTGTATCTTAGATGAATTTGGTTATGAGACTGTATCCATTTGCAAAATATCTATTTGGATTTTTTTTAATTATGAACTTTTCAGGGAAATTGTTGCTACTGCTTATTATGAAAAATTACAGTTATGAGTATGAATATGCAACATGCAATTACCAGAAACTGCAGCAGATATTTAGAGTTGTGAATATTCATATTGTAATATTCATTTATAAAGCATATACCATTTACATTTTAATCGTAGAATTTTTAAGTGACTGTAAAGTTAATAAAACCATATTCTGCTTACTAAAATGTTCATAGCAATAAAAATGTTGCTGCAATACTAAAACTATGTTAATGATTGAATACAATTAATTTATTATACCCTTTATCTTCGATTTTGTGTCCTTCAGGGAGTAATACAAAAGTGAAAAGGAAAAATTTCACTCAAAACTTTCAGTCTATTTGGGTGATATAGCCACCGAGAGGCACTACTCAGATGACCCTTCAAATAGAACTAGCCAATCAGCTGGAAAGACCTCCTTCTCTTTCCAGGCAGGTCCTAGTCAATGAGTGAGCCTTATGTGACCAATGGTAGACCGAGGAAAATTTTCCCACAAAGCAAATTGGTGGATAGCCCAAATTAACGGACTAATCAGGAAATATTGGTGGTGTTACGATGTCTATAATTTACTTTGAAATACTTTAAGATTGTGACTGAAGCTCAATCTATTTGAGTTACATAGTATCTCAGCTGACACTGGTAACAATCAATTGCCCTGGCTGAGAATCCACACTCACACGGGTAGTTAGTTAACATTGTATCATGAAGCCCAAGCACACTAGAGGCGGCACTCAAGCCCTTCATTTATCTGTCTCTTAATTGACACATAAAGTTTTATCAATTAGCATATAAAATGCAATACAAATAGTTGTATTGGCAAAATTCACAACTTGTTTTGGAAGAATGAATAGTCTGTCATTGACAACACTAAACATAAAGAAAATAGACTGGACAACATGGTTTATAGATACTTGACATCATGTATGCAGATATCATTAAAACCCAGAGAGACATGAGCCCTGTTCCTTCAGAGATGGCATCCAGAAGCATGACTCACAAACAGGTCTTTGATGAGCTGCTTGTTCGGAAGCATTTCTGGCTGCTGATTTTAAATATATCGGTGACATGCTCTTTTCTCTGGATCACTGATAAATCTGCCAAATGTTGACTTTTCGTAAAATATGATGAGATCATCTAAAGTACAAAGAGGTGAGACTTCATGGAGACAATAGGATAGATTTTATGATTGCCTTTATGCGTCTTTCTAAAGAAAATCTGATTAATAATTGCCTGTTTGTGTGGAAGAATTTGCTCCAAGATTTAGTTTGATGTAACTATCAAAAAAGAAAAAGAAAAACCAAATAGCCCTGACATCAAGGAAACAGACTTATCCTAAAAGCTAGGCCTCAGGATTAGGAAGAATTGGCCTGGTGTGCATGCATAAGCCGTGACATTCTTCTGAAGAGCAGTCATATAGCAGAGCAACATCACACAAGATTTAAGAATGGGACCATAATGAACTGAGGGGAGAAAACCACAAAAACACCACTCTGTTTGGTTTTTTTTGTTTGTTTTTGTTTTTTTGTTTTTGTTTTTGTTTTTTTTTTTGGTCTGAACATAGACAGAAACAAGGTAATTGAGCAACTACAAAAATGACCAGGTAGTCCTTTTACTTCTAGCTAATACAAGTGACTAGTGATTCTTCATTAATTACAGTCTTAATTTCATTCTGTTCTTCTCACCTTCTAGATAATGGTAATACGTAAAATCATAGAATTATTCCCACTTCCTGATTGGATTTAACATATAACAAAATGACATTTTCTTACACCTTCTGCACAATTACCTAACACAAGCACAAATCCTGTAAGTTCTTCCCAACACCCTCTGCGTAAAACATCCCCAGTTACACGTGTGTCCTCCCTTTCTGCAACTTGGTAATCAACGTGAGTTGTCCAACTACAGATCTGTTCCCACTGGTCTCTGATGATGGGAGGGCATTGACACTTAGGTGTGCTCTAATTCCAATTCTTAAATGTTCCTCCATTTTTATATGGTAGAAACCATTTAGTTAAAAATAACACTAAAACTTTTGGCTGATAAAATTTAAAGCAAGGTTCTTTAACAAGGAAGTATGTATTTGAATAGAGTCCCTGGTTCTAGAATTAGTCAACACTTAGACATAGGGCTTCCTTGAGATATTTTACTCCCTATTTATTTCCACATTAATCTTAAATATTAAGTAGTCATAAGGAAAATCCTCTGTCTTAACAATTTTGGAAATGAGATGTTTATACTACAACATGGCTTTACCAGCTAAACTTTGTGTTTTGCCCTGCTGTCTCTCTGTAGTCTCATTCAGTTATAATAAAGGTTTAGAATGATCTTAAATTCTGTTTATTTGCATTTAGATGATACAGTAAATGTTCTTTATTTCTGGCTCATAATTCATTCTATTTAAAAGTATTTTTACTGTTGCTCAATTTTGAAAAATATTTTGTCCATCTCTTCCCAATGGCATCAGCAACCTAAATTCTGTGCTTGTGTATATGCAAAATTGAACTAATATAAAGCAGATTTTAGTAGCCTAATTCTTTTTAAAATGAGTTTATTTTAATTTTGTTACTGTTTTTATTTTACAACAAATTACCTACAGATGAAGTTCTGCTATTAAAACAGTGTCAGATTAACCACATCCTAAGTTATTAGCATATTTTTTTTATAGAAAAGATATGCTGAAGTTCAACCTCTATGTTATCCTAATGTGTGTATAAAGTTCTCGGTATTGTGTTGATGAATTTGTTTACTTCCAAAGAGTGTCTATTTCTTCTTGATGCTATGACAAGCAATGTAACAAAGCTTCCTTGACGATTAGGTCTTATGGGCCCTAGATATAAAGGGCCCATAAGATGTAAGAATACTGGACAGAGAGGGAAAGAGAGAGAGAGAGAGAGAGAGAGAAGCCTAGTCCAACTCCGCTTCTTCCAGCAATTCCAGTTGAGCAAGGACAATATAAATCTGATAATAAAAATGTAGGCATCTTGGATACTTCAACTTCACTTAAGCTGCTAGCTGACAGCAGACACAGGAGTGGGTGAGTGAGCCCAGCAGACATTCCTTGGAGCAGAAAGGAGGTGCCAGCTGAACACAGTCCAAGTTGCAAAAACAGTCAACTCTTTTAGAGCAAGGAATCAGTCATCATCACCACTGGATCCCACAGGCCTAAAGCACTCAGTAATATTGTTGAAAAAAAGTGAATTGAGAATAACCTCACATGAAGAGATGGTTTGAGGCTTCATGAAATCATAGGATAGAATCAAGTAAAGAAACCACTGAGAAATGGAGTCATCTTATATGAAACATATTTGAGGAAGGAGGCAGCTGGGAGACAGTGATGAGCCTAAGAGGAAGGATGTAACCATCTTCTTAGGGCACTTTACAGAAACATTGATGTCTCATAATGTAATGAATTTGTACTTTCTTAAAAATCTCATTGATACTGATGAAAATTTATAAATATTAATATAATTCAGGGCTGGGCATAGTGGCTCATGCCTGTAATCCCAGCGCTTTGGGATGCCTAAGTTGGGGGGATCACCTGAGGTCAGGAGCTCGAGACCAGTCTGGCTACATGATGAAACCTCATCTCCAGTAAAAACACAAAAATTGGCTGGACATGTTGGTGGGCACCTGTAGTCCCAGCTACTTGGGAGGCTGAAGCTGGAGAATCTCTTGAACTTGGGAGGTGGAGGTTGCAGTGAGCCGAGATTGCATCATTGCATTCCAGCCTGGGTGACAGAGCAAGACCCTGTCTCAAAAAAATAAAAAATTAAAAAAAATATATATATATACACACACACACACACACAGACACACGTGTGTGTGTGTGTGTACATATATACATTACTTCCTGGCTCATTCGGGACACAGGTCAAATGTCCCCACACCATAAAGCCTGCCCTAACTTCCCCAGTCAGAGTAAGATCCTCCCTGCTCACTGCTCCCACGGTACTTGGTTCAGTATGTTCTCCATGTGAATGCTTACTACTTGGTTCTCAAACTTCCCATTTACAAATTTCTATAAGCCAGATGGCATACTCTAAATGCTAAAAGTGAAAAGAAAGAAAAAAACAACAACAAAAGCAAAACAAAAAAAAACTCTCATTCCCCTAACTTGCCCAATAAGAGAATGAAAGAACATATTTTAAAACTATTCGGTAGTATATAGAAGCTAAAAGCTATGTACTGTTATGATAGCGGTAACCAGCTTTGCACTCATCCTCATCTCTTCTCCATGATCTCTTATATTTCAATTTCTACTCTAAGTTAATTACAGTGGAAATTTCCAGATTTCTCTGTAAATCTACAGCCTAAAATGATCTATACTAGTCTGTATAGATCAGACTAGTATAGGCTCAGGCTTCCATTAGCAGGAACAATTGCAGTTAATATAACTTTTCTAAAGGACAAGGTATTTTATTATAATCAAAATAGAATTACATGCTTCCCCAAGATTAAACAAAGATGTTTGGTAAGCAGAAAACTACTTTACCCTCTGAAGTCACTTTTTTGTTTTTAAGAAACCAAGTAAATGTATTTTAGGGGGGAAAAAGGGTGATTCAATTCAAAAGAAAGTGTGCATGACGCACATCTCTCCTATCAATGCAGTACAAGTTATTTCCATTATGTCCATACATGTTCCACAGTGTTTGCTTCTTTGTTTATTCAACACACTCTCATTAAGTAACCAAAATGTGCCAGGTTTTCTTCTTAGACCTAAAGATACACTGCTACAAGACAAAGTTGCTTTAGTAAGTGAAGTTAAAACAATGCATGTAAAACATATCATCACAACAGATAGTTGCATGCGCAATTAAGAAACAGCTCAGAAAGGGTAGAACTTTAGATGTGATGATGAGGTGAGCAGGAGGCCACTTTATTTACCACTGTCAGGAAGGTTTCTCAGAGGAGGTGATATTTGCACAGAAACCTGAATAAGAAATATTCAGAGATCTAAGTAAGATCATTTCTGACAAAAGACACTAATCATGTATTTGCAGAGGTCCTGTTACAGAAAAAAATGTGGTATGGTAGAAGGATAACAAAGAGAAGAATTTTTTGAAGTAAGTCTAGGATATCTACTAAAATATGTTGAAACATAATCTGGCATAATTACCAAATAAATAGTTACTAGGTTTATTCTTCTATGATACACACAAAACTTTATTATGCAATGCTATGCAATATTTTGCCTTTAGGTAGTGCTTGTACAGTTTAAAGTCACTTTATAAGCAATTAGATTATGTTGGGGTGTGAGGGTGAATATCAAAACTTCTTTCTTCTATTCCCTATTTACTCCTCTATCTGGATTTAGAAACAACTGATAAACAAAGGAAAAATAGCAAAGATAAGAATGTCAGCTTAGGTCACCTGAGGTCAGGAGTTCGAGACCATCCTGGCCAACATGGTGAAACCGCATCTCCACTAAAAACATAAAAATTAGCCGGGCATGTTGGCGGGCGCCTGTCGTCCCAGCTACCTGGGAGGCTGAGGCAGGAGTTATTTGCAAGTTGGAGGATATAACATAACTATAGATAAGTGAGTTCCTTAATATGACATTCCAGAATTAGGCAGATTTAATTACATAGTCTTTGGCAAAGATGAAACACTCCAGGTAGCTTCTACCATGAGGCCAAGAGCACACCAGAATATATATACGCTTTCATAGTTTGGACTGAAACCAAAATAGAGTCCAGAACCATTTCACTTCCAGAAGAATCTCTCTCACATCTAATTTCCTTCTCCAAAGCCCGAGATGGTTACTCTAGAAAAATCTTTCATAAAGAATTAAAATATAATTAAAAGTAAAAATCACAAGTAATAGAAAAGCAGAAAGGGAAAGTGACCTTATGTCTTAATTAGCTCAGGAAATACCCAATTAGCATTACTGATTCCAGCAAATTGGTTCGTAGTGGACACTTCTACTATAAAAGGAATCTATGTCCTTTACCAGTATACTCACATTTTGCTTCTTGTCTTTGGAAAAACATTTCAATTCATTTCATTTCTCACAGGTATAAAGAAATACTTTAAACAATGAGAAACTTCTATATTTTCACTAAACAATTATGTTTATGCAGGAGGCTGATTTCAATATTAATTTAAATTATGAATAGAGTGATCTTCATTTTAAAAATATTTTCAGTTATTTTTAAAAGATATACCCATTACAATTCTGGAGTAAAAAGTCCTAATGAACAGAACAATTTCTAAAAGACCTAACAAGAGTGACAGTCTCATCACTCACTTTCATTTTAATTAGGTGGTCTCCCTCTCATATGTGGTTTTCACTGCCTGCTCAGATCTACTCCTCTCAATTCTTTCTGTCCTAACTTATACCATCAAACATTATCCTTAGTATCTCTTGTTCAAAGTACTATAAAACTGCCAAACCCACAAATCAGCACTTTATTTCATCACTTTTTTTAATGAGGCCTATTTAAAAAGTTTATTAATGGTAAAACTCAAATTGTAAGAAATTACAACTTTGTTCATAGAACTAGCTGCATTACATTCAAGTTTCCTATTTGATCTCACTGCAGCAGAATTAGTTATTAGGTATTTCACATGAGTTATTTGGTTGACATTATTTAGATTTACTAGAACTCAGTTGTTAAATTTTAGAAACGTTATTTTCTAACTCTTTCGCTAATAGGAAAGTAATATATCCTTTTAAAAGAGGAAATATTTTTTCACACGTGTGCGTAATTATATGCTTCTATACAAGCGATGGTTTACTACATTGCCAAAAAACTTTGACAACCAGGCTTTAAATTTCCTTCAGACTAATTCATTTACATTTTTTATATTTTAGTCATGGTTTGCTTTATTCCTAAATGACACATTTCATATTTACTATTCTCCCCTTCTAATACTTTTATTTTTAAAAATTCTATCAAATTCTTTCATACTGGATTATATAAAAAAAGAAGTTTGTTTTTAGTGTTTTAAAGCTATTAAATCATCTCAAACACACATACATATTTCTAAGAATATAAATTATATTATATATAAACAATACAATAATCAAAAGAAGACATTATTCTTAGTGTTCACAATAATATAATGCATTACCTAGAAAAAAATTACAACTTTGAATTATATGCTAAAAGAAAATGGAACAGGATTTCTCAATAAATAACATTTATGTATTGGACTATTTTGCCATTAAGTAGAACTGATATTTTTCCATCAAACATGTAATAGATAAAATAATCATGCACAGATATCATATTGAACACTTCATAAAAATGGATTAATATTTGTATTACAGCCAAATTTTTCAAAGCAAAATTATTGTGGACCAGATAGTTAATTGTTTCCTCACGTTGATTTTCCTGAGTTCTATTAGTCTTTGAATGGAATAGACATTTTCTCTATTGTGCCCTAGTTAGAAGACATAGGCCCTAGCAGAGCTAAATAGTTATCTTACATCAAAAAATAGAAGCCAGTATTGAAATTGGCAGAACATTTATTCACATTCACTGGCTGCTATGCGTCAGGCACTTTTCTAAGTACAAGTGATAGAACTATGAGCAAGGTAGACAAAAATCTCAACACTCATGTAGCATTCATTCAAGTGGATATTAAAAAAAATAATAATAATACTTCCAGGAGAGACACATGGGACACAATTGCTGATCTTCTAAATCACCTCTTAAAAAAGTACTGTTTATCTAAAAGGAGGGCATCTCACCATGAGGGCCAGCTTCATATGATAGTATCTTAAGTCCTCTTTTTTTTCCTCCCCTTTCTCTGGAGCCACTTTTTTCCTTCCTACTCTTTGGACAAAACTAAGAGGAATAGCTATGAGTGGAGATAGCTAACCTCCACTACAAATATCAAATTATTTAACTGCATATGCCAACATTCCAGGAAACAAATCTATCCTGTAAAACTCTCATGTTGCAATCAATCATCACATAACACAAACTAAAAATTAATGAATGGTTTGTGGAGCCGAGGACCTCAACAACAAAATCGAAAAGCTCTGCTCTGACATCCTTCTAGATTCTACCATAACAGAATTGCCCCAGGTACACTCAGAATATTATAAAAGATAAATGAACTTGTTTACTCTTTGCTGTATTACAGCAGCCAAACAATAATACAGCAATACAATAAGAGTAAATATGGAATGAGTTTACAAACTTGCAATTGTTATTCATGAAAATATTATGTATTTACTCATTTCTACGCACTTTATATATGCATTTGTCCTCATATATCAATAGTACAGAGAAGTAGTAATTTTATTGATGGAAGTTGTTTCATCTAAAAAATAAGCAGCAATGAAATTTAAGTAGTTTGAATGCACATGTTTTGAGGTTATTATCAGGGTTGTCATATAATTTTCTATGAAAATGTCTACTGATTCTAAATGAAACTTTCATCAGTCACTAGATACCATATGTTATAACTAACTAGTATTTTATGTTATATTGCATTTATCCAGCATAGAATATATAAATATTTCCCAAATAATTAAAATTAAGAAGTTTATGATTGGCTACACTTACATTATCAGCCTAATTCTGTGTGTGTGTGTGTGTGTGTGTATACTTTTAAAGTAGACGGTGGCTCACACCTGTAATCCTAGCACTTTGGGAGGCCAAGACGGGTGGATCGCGAGGTCAGGAGATCGAGACCATCCCAGCTAACACGGTGAAACCCCGTCTCTACTAAAAATACAAAAAAATTAGCCTGGCGTGGTGGCGGGCACCTGTAGTCCCAGCTACTCGGGAGGCCGAGGCAGGAGAATGGCGTGAATCTGGGAGGTGGAGCTTGCAGTGAGCCGAAATCTTGCCACTGCACTCCAGCCTGGGCGACAGGGCGAGACTCCGTCTCAAAAAATAATAATAATAAATAAAATAAAATAAAAATAAAACAAAGTAGAAAAAAGCATTTGGTGAAATAAAACATCAGGTCTTAAGTTGTATTGTATCTGTGAGAAAACATTTTAAATGGTCCTTTTTTTTTTTGACAGGGTCTCACTCTGTCACCCAGGCTGGAGTGCAGTGGCACATCTTGGCTCACTGCAAGCTCTGCCTCCCAGGTTCAAGTGATTCTCTTGCCTCAACCTCCTGAGTAGGTGGGATTACAGGCGCGCGCAACCATGCCCAGCTAATTTTTGTATTTTTAGTAGAGAAGGGGTTTCACCATGTTGGCCAGGATCGTCTTGATCTCTTGACCTCGGGATCCACCTGCCTCGGGCTCCCAAAGTGCTGGGATTACAGGTGTGAGCCACAAATGGTCCATTTTCAAGGCATGATAAATCTAAGAACTGGCAGCCAGCCTGCAGATGTGACAAACCACATGGACTATGCACATAGAAAGTGACAATAAGCGAACAGGATGTAGAGGAGGGGTCAGCCCATAAAAGGGAAGAAAGTTTTGCTATTGGGAAATCGAAACTTAAGCGAGGAAAGGGACCGGGTATAACCTTATCAGGGGGATAATGAAACTTAGGTGATGTCCGGGAAGATTGTAACCCCATTGTACTCCACCAGTGAGGAACTGGGGGAGGAATTTGTGTGCTAGGAGATAAATTGCCTGCTGTAGCTGCCCTGGGTGTGTCTGCTTACCAGTCACTGGATCTTGCAAGACCTCATTAAAAGTTTCGCTTCCGCTGTTCTTCCTGTCTCCAAGACCATTCTTTGGTTTTGGATGGGTGAATGCGTTTCTCACATATCTAAATCTGAATTTATCTTTTATTTATTCTTTTTCCCTACCACTTTAAATTTATCCTATGTTGCGCATTTTGAGAAAGCCACAGATAAGATATGGCCAGAGCTCAGAAGAAGAATACTCTATTAGTCTGTTCTCACATTGCTATAAAGAATTACTGGAGAGTGGATAATTTATTTAAAAAAAAGAAAAAAAAGTGGTTTAATTGGTTCCTGGTTCCACAGACTGTACAGGAAGCATGGCTGGAGAGGCCTCAGGAAAATTACAATTACGGCAAAAAGCAAAGACGTAGGAGTCAAGTCCTTACATGGCCAGAACAAGAGAAAGAGAGAGAGGGGGAAGGTGCCACCCTCCTTGAAACTACTGATCTCATGAGAACTCATTAACTATCCAGAGAACAGCAAAGGGGAAGTCCACCTCGTGATCTCATCACCTCTCACCAAGCCCCTCTTCTAGCATTGGAGGTTACAATTTGACATGAAATTTGGCTGGAGACACAAATTCAAACCATAAAAATGTACCATGTCCTCCATATACTCTGCAAAAGCAGTTCTTTAGCCCTCAAAACATATTCAACTGATATGAAAAATAGGAAAATATTTGCTTGGAATATATTTTGAAGTACAACACATTTATGCTTCAATTCAATAGGAAGCATTATCACCCTAATACCTACTTATTATCTAAATCCTTACTTGGAATAACTCATGTAATTCGGCCAAAACCATAATGAGTGAACAGTTGTTATTTTTCCCCTGTGTAAACAGGAAACCAGTCACAAACATTTAAGCAATTTTGCCAAAGCCATTCTTTTATGCTTTCAAATGTCAGGCAGTCAGATCCTAGGACCATCATTGTTAAATAACAAATTCTAGTAACATCCAAAGCATTAGCATTTGGTATTTTAAGATTAATACATTCTTTATTCATACCATAATTACATTGTTTTACCAAACCATTGGCATCTGATTTCAATTAAATAAAATTATCTTTAAGCTAATAAAAAGCTCATTTTCAAAATACTCCCACTTTCTGTCAGCCATAGAACATTTTCATATAAAACCACTGATTTTGTATCAAGAGTATATGCTTCATCTTGCTATTATTGTCTTCATACTAAGAAATATTTTGTCTTATCCTAAAATTTGGGTCATCTGGAAGAAAGCTCCTTTCAGTTCTCCCACTCTAAATCACCAACAATGGCAGCATGAAGCCTCTGTTCCAATCACCTGGAACTCTTTCCTGCTTCCCTAAATACATAATGTACTGAATGTAACAATCTATTTTCTATAAAGGGCCATATATTTAATATGTTTGGTTTTATAGGTCACTGAGGCAGAGCTAAGGTAGCTATGGACAGGAAGTAAACAATAAACAAAACACATGGATGTGGCTGGGTCCTTATACAGGATACCTGTATTTACCAAAACATGCAGCAGGCCAGATATGATGAATAGCCCAGGTTTTGTTGAACTGTGTTCATACATCCCATGCCTTAAATGCCCTTCACTTTCATATATGCTTATTACAATGTTCTAGTTATTTTTAATTTGCCCTTCACTTTCATATATGCTTATTACCATGTTCTGGTAATTTTTAATTTTCAAAACCAATCTGCTTCCCCATGAGAACTCACCAGAGCTCTTTGTTCAGCCATACCAGCCTCTCTTCTCTACAGCTGTCCTATGTAAATGTACATTAAAAACAATCACAAATCACAGCAGGCCAAACACTTTAGTTACTTGTGCATGCGTGTGACTACTTCTTGTTTTCAACTTGTTTACTCATCGTGGCATTCCCCCATAGTACCTAAGATAATGACTTATTCATGTGAAGAATTTATTCATATATAGAAGTAAAAATCCATGCAAATCAAAGATAGAAGAAATTAAAAATCCACATATATATATATATACTATATACACACACACATATACATATGGATTTATAATTACTTCTATCCCAACTCATATAGCTAGGATTTTATCCACATATATAAGGATTTTAAGTGAATTATTTTTAAAAATGTATCTATCACACTACAGATCTGGGAATTTTGTATGAGAATTTACAACTGAGATTGTATCTAAACAATGCCAAAACATCTAGATTAAAAGTGAAACATTCGGTCAACCATGACATTGTTTCCAAGTATCTATATGCTTGGCATTGGGAAAGGAAAATATTTAGATGATGGATGTTACTTTTCAGTTTCCATCTGGATGTTTTGGCTTCATGTAGGCAGAGTCTCTGACAGTCAACACTGATGACAAAACAATTTTAGGTTTCAGATTTGGTTTTTAGCCCACCCACATGGAGGTAAACAGATTAGTTTGAAGAAGAGGAACTGTTGAATGTCTAATCACATTTCTGCTTTCAGCCAAGAGAAATCTCTGAGGGATGATGATCTGTATTTACATCTTCCCTGACTGTAATTCTACCCCGTTTCATAGAAGGAAGTTGGCCTGGAAATATCCCCAGCTCAATTACCCAGGCATATCACGAATTTTCAGTAAGACCCATGTCACGCTGGGGCTCCACATCCAGTGGGGAGAGGGCAATAATCCTATCCACGGTGGTCAACACTAAGAATTAACTGGTTGAAATTCTCTTTGCACTTTTCATAATGAAATGTATCTTCAGGATGGAATTGGGAGAAACATGGTTATAATGGGATAGAAAGAGACATGTTTTTTTGGTTTATTTGAAAAAGACTTTGGATTCTGCTTTGTGTAGAAGCCAATCGAGATAACATGTAAAACATCAAGAATACTACATATTAGCTTATAAAGCAAATACACTTAAAATCTCTGTGAAACTTTGAAAATAAAAAGTTTATACTGGCTTCAGAGTGATTGTGTACAGCAGAGAATTATCAGAATACATATCTGGGTGCACGGGATTTTTAAAACTTATTAATGGATGAAATAACCCCACGCACACACACATATCCAAAACCATAAAAGTGAACTAGCACACACTAGAATATTAATTTGTACACATACAAAAACTTGTACACACATAAATCTAAATACCACAATTCAGCTATTTTTAAATGAAAATAAATGTAATCTACCATGTTAATATTTGTTTGTTTATAGTCTTTTATAAAACCACAAAATTGTGTTTGACAAGATACTGGTCTTCAAACCACATTTATCTTCAAATAATAATTTAACAGTAAAATAAATAAGAATTAGAGATTTTATTTTTTCAGGCTATTGAAAATTTACAATTTTCATCACCACTGATAGAAATATAGGATTCAGCTATATTTAGCCTTCTTAGCAGTCTTAATCTTTTAGTCTCGTCCCTCCAGAGTGATGAAAAGAAACTTCTATCTTGATCTGTATAGCCAAGCTTACTGTCTGATTGGATAATTGATGTGGTCGAACCCATATTTTATCAATGCTGTTAAAACTCTTGCAGTTTAGATAAGTGTAATTGACACAATTAAATAGAAATATGATTCATTCTAACATAGGCTGTTGTGGAATTTATTATATTGAAAGACTACTAAATAATGAACAGAAGGGCTTTTTCTTTGTTTGTTTTGTTTGTTTTAAGACAGAGTTTCACTCTTGTTGCCTAGGCTGGAGTACAATGGCATGATCTCAGCTCACTACAGTCTCTGCCTCCTGGGTTCAAGTGATTCTCCTGCCTCAGCCTCCTGAGTAGCTGGGATTACAGGCATCCGCCACCAATTCCAGCTAATTTTTGGTATTTTCAGTAGAGATGGGGTTTCACCATGTTGGCAGGCTGATCTTGAACTCCTGACCTCAGGTGATCTGCCCACCTTGGCCTCCTAAAGTGCTGGGATTATAGGCCTCAGCCATCGTGCCCAGCCAGAAGGGCTTTTCTTTCTTTTTTTTTTTTTTAATTTATTTATTATTATTATACTTTAAGTTGTAGGGTACATGTGCATAACGTGCAAGTTTGTTACATATGTATACTTGTGCCTTGTTGGTGTGCTGCACCCATCAACTCGTCATTTACATCAGGTATAACTCCCAATGCAATCCCTCCCCTCTCCCCACTCCCCCCTCCCCATGATAGGCCCTGGTGTGTGATGTTCCCCTTCCTGAGTCCAAGTGATCTCATTGTTCAGTTCCCACCTATGAGTGAGAACATGCGGTGTTTGGTTTTCTGTTCTTGTGATAGTTTGCTAAGAATGATGGTTTCCAGCTGCATCCATGTCCCTACAAAGGACACAAACTCATCCTTTTTTATGGCTGCATAGTATTCCATGGTGTATATGTGCCACATTTTCTTAATCCAATCTGTCACTGATGGACATTTGGGTTGATTCCAAGTCTTTGCTATTGTGAATAGTGCCGCAATAAACATACGTGTGCATGTGTCTTTATAGCAGCATAATTTATAATCCTTTGGGTATATACCCAGTAATGGCATGGCTGGGTCATATGGTACATCTAGTTCTAGATCCTTGAGGAATCGCCATACTGTTTTCCATAATGGTTGAACTAGTTTACAACCCCACCAACAGTGTAAAACTGTTCCTATTTCTCCACATCCTCTCCAGCACCTGTTGTTTCCTGACTTTTTAATTATCGCCATTCTAACTGGTGTGAGATGGTATCTCATTGTGGTTTTGATTTGCATTTCTCTGATGGCCAGTGATGATGAGCATTTTTTCATGTGTCTGTTGGCTGTATGAATGTCTTCTTTTGAGAAATGTCTGTTCATATCTTTTGCCCACTTTTTGATGGGGTTGTTTGTTTTTTTCTTGTAAATTTGTTTGAGTTCTTTGTAGGTTCTGGATATTAGCCCTTTGTCAGATGAATAGATTGCAAAAATTTTCTCCCATTCTGTAGGTTGCAGAAGGGCTTTTCTAAAACCTCATTTAATTGCAACTTTACTTGCACTGTGTTATTCGCTATATTAAGAGAGGCTATGTCTAACATTTGTATATCATAAGTTAAAATTACTCAAAAAACTTAACATCAATATCCTACATATTTTCAAATTCATGATTGGCTCTGCATTCTATCACCCATTGTAAATATCATGTCTGGATTTGGAACAATATTAAACCACTTGATATTTGTAGTCATTTACAAGTCTAAGCTCTTACTGTTCTTACATTCAATTGTGTGACTTAAATCGGTTATCAATTTTTACATGGGATAGAATTGTATATTACATTTTATTTGAATTAGCATGTTTCTGGCAGCAAATAACAGACACAAATATTAGTGACTTAAATTCTATGGAGGTTTATCATCTAGTATAGCAAGACTTGAGATAGGGCAAGTGGTTAATCCAACAGATTAAAGTTCATTCAATAATTTAGGTTTCCTTAGGCTTGTTATTTCTTTCTGTTATCCATTTTCAAAGTTGGTTAGCTTCTCTTGAGAGCTACACAATTTCTAGATATCACTTCTTACATAAATATATCCAAAGGTTATGAATCTTTTGAAGACTCAGACAGCAACAAAATCTCCTACCAGAGACTTTCATCTGTAAAGCACAATCACCTTCTCCACTGTGCTTATGTTCTTGTCTTTGGAGGCAATGTACCTTATAGAATGGTCACAGGACATTGAGGTCCTTGAAACTTCTACTAACTGACTTAAAACAGCTTTTTTTTTTCTTTACAGTTTTTTGAGATTTCATAGTTTAATCATTTTGTCTATAAAATAAACAAAATAAATACATACTTCATGGAGTTCTCCTGTGTGTGTAAATAAATTATGAAAACAGTACTGCAGAAAATAGGGCAGGTTTGTAATAAAGTTTTATTTATTTAAGTATTTATTTTATTTATTTAAAAATTTTACTTTTAATAAACAAAATCTAATACTTTTTAAAATTATGTACTTATTTTATTTTATTTACCTTATAAGTAAATAAAATTTCAATTAAAATATTTCTAGATAGCTCAGCCTCCACATTTCCTGGAATTTCACTGAATACTACAATGACCAGATTCCATATAAAAGCATCTTTATCAAGGTTGGTTTTTCATTCTTTCCTAAGCTTGGCCTTGTTTTCAGCACACAGCAGTTATAGGCACCCAGAAGAAATCACTTCCATTCTTCATCAATGAAGCTGCTATATCAATGTGACTTTGTGGGAATACTTGGGTTATACAGGTTGACTGGGCCTCTCCTTTGTCACTTTAAAGTTTCACATTGTTGAAATATTTTTCATTTTCCCTAATATTAATATGAGTGAAAACAGGTCATTTCTGGGAGATTCCATATTTCTTATTTTTCATACTCACCTGGATATCCACTTTTTTCTCTTTCTATTTTTATCTCAGATAATCACTTCCTTTATAACTTTTGCCATTCTTGCCAAGGAATTATTTCAATAGTAGATTCTTTTGCTATATTTCTGCCAAAGTCTTTTGATAGTCACTGTATTTTACTTAATACTATTTTGAATATTACTCTTGAGTTCTACTGGTCATTGTCTCTCAATCTCACGAATATATTTTCTGTAAACTTTTTGAACCACATTACTATTAGAATCAAATGACAGGACTGGCTCTGGTGTGCGTTAAACCAAACACACTCACGTGGATTAGGAGTAGCCATAAACCAAGAGAGTGGACCCCTGGAACCCTTGATCTCCCTTCTAGGACACATTCCTGGCATGGCATCTTCTACCCAATCACCATAAGCCAACTTTAGGACCTACAAGTGTCTCTTCCCTATATCCATCTTCCATATAATACATTTTAGCATGTGAAACTCTAAGTGTTGATTAAGGTGCAGCACTTCGAGGGGGTTACGGTCACAGCAAATATATACAAGCTGAGATAATTACCCAGGTTTAGAAGAGGTTTCCTGTATTGATAAACAGAGCCATGATGTAGGGATGAGAAAAAGGACAAGTCTCAGATGAGGGGCCGGGTGGCCATCCCCAAGCCACGTAATTCATAAATGCAAATGTAATAAACATAAATTTGAGAATTCTAAATTTGAATCTGACCTTCCATTTCATTAAAGGGCATAGTTGTTAAAGCACTAGGCTAGAACCAGTTTTCTTTAGCAATTTCTTCTCTTGATTTATAACTTCTAAATATTTAGCTAGTAACACATTGGCCTACATTTGTATTATCTCCAGGGTTCCCCAAATGGGAGGTTTAGGACTGTTTGTATGCTCTGATTCAATTTTTCTGTAAGGGTTTGTAAATTTTGTTGAGCTTATTCTTCTTTAGACTGCATTGACATATTCTCCTTACACAGAGGCATAATTTTGTCATCCTGAAGAGAAAGGACATTAGAACCTGATTACCTGTGTTCAAACCCAATTGTGTGAATTACTCAAATCCTCTGAACACTATGTGTCTCAATTCCTCATCTAGCAAAGGCTGAGGATTATTTCACCTGTCATATAGGATCCCTTAAAGAAGAAATAAGATAATACATGTTACTGACTTAGAACAGGACTTTGGACCTGGTAAACTTTAGGCAAATTTTAGTTATTCTCAAAGGTTGATTTATTTCCTAATTTTAATCATCAGTGTCTTTAAATGAATGTCAGAATGGCATGGTTAACTGGATTTCACATCTGTAGCTGCTTTTTCTGAAGTTTTATTTACCTAAATTCTTTTATTGAGCAAATCAACATATTGTATCTTAAGGAGAGGAAGAATACAGTTAAGACTTCATTCTGTCTCCAAGAAGATTAAAACATCAGACAAACCAAACTGATACTTATGGAACAGCAGTAAGTAATACAAGAGAAAAGTTAACAGGTGAATGATTTTCTAAAGCAAGTTCTAAGAGCTAGAGGACTTAAGAGAAAAGTAAGGGGTCAGAGAAAATATTTATGTGCTTTGTTTGTAAATCATGTGGGTAGAAAAAAATAAGAAAAATAAGAGTTACAAATAAACAATAAAAGAAGGGGTGGAAACAAGAAAGCTTTTGATCAGCCTTCTGAGTAACTAGACACTGCCCCAATTACTGGAGCCTAATTTTACATTCTATTTTTGTGCTGTCTAATTTGCTCATCTTAGCCCCAGGTTTCCCTTAGTTTTTCATTGCTCGGTTTTATCTATGTGTGTCTCAGAAAGAAAGATAGACTTTCCAGTTCTATTTAATTTCTCTTTCCACTGAAACTAGCCTCTTTGATGCACAAAAAGACACTGAGTTTGGTTAATCATCGTAATTTTGAAGAAGTTCCATCAGACCCTTTACTAAATTATTACAAGTTAGGAAACTTAGTATCCTTTCGAGTACAGTTGCATATAAATAGGAAACCAAAAAGCCAAAGAAATATTCTTAATTTTAAATGAATGGATGTCTGGAATTTTAATTTGAGAGTGAGGAACATCATGGATGATGTAAAGTAAATTACACCATGTAAGCAGCATCCTAATATATTTGTACATAAAACTAAGCCACGGATATGAGTTTGGTCTACATATTTAATTAGATCTCTGGAGAGGCACTGAAGAGAATCCTCACTGTGGAAGGAAGCAGAAGTTTGTAATAAATATAGACGGGTATAAGTTGCCTATGAATTTGTGTTGAAAAATTTAGGTGATAAAAAAAAAAAAAAAATGCCGCAACACTGACCTCTAAAAGTAGATGCTAAATCTCTGCATCTTAGAGAAGTGTACCTAACAAACATTTTTTTCTGATGTTTAGGAAACATATTAACAGAATAAATATATTAGCATTTTCTCAAAATTTTCTTTCACATAAAAGGATGCATTGTTAATTATTTAAGTAAGTAGATATGAAGAAATGAAATTTTCAACAAGATTGCAGTGCAAAACTTAAAATATCACAGTTTGATATTGGGGGAAAATCCGAGAAAATCAAGTAAAATGTAAAAACGATTATTTTCATGTATGGACATTTGATTACAACTCCATTACTTTATATTTTGAGGGTTGTGCTTCATGGCTTAGGAGCTCAAACAGCTTGTTTACACTAATTTTTACCCTAAAATTGTGATATCATAAGAGATGCTGAAAATGTCTTCAAAGTTAACCTATTCATTAGTTTCAGTGAGAAATACAGCATGTCTAAAGGACATAAGGGATTTTTAAAGTCACATAGTTTTAATGCAGAGTTTAACCTGCCATGGGAAAGTGTTTGGTTCAGTTTTGTTTTATTTTAGATTTTAGCAAATTACTCTTGAAAGTGGGTAATAGGAAAATGTAATATTTAGCTTGCACACATTAAAAAACTCCAATTATGCTGCTGTATAATCAGTCTGAATTGATAAATAGGTACTTTCTGGAAATGGATTGTATGGTTGGTAATCTTTAAATCTTTCTGCCTATTAGCAGGCAATTTATATTTCTCCTAAAGAAATCCCATTTGGATCTTCTAGTCTCTTTTTAATGAGTGAAGTATATACAAGTTGTTCAAAATTAAATACCTATCAGGAAATTCAGATTACCCAAGTGAGTTTAATATGCCAGGTGGGGATTGTGTAAATCACAGAAAACATTCTTTGGCTAAAAAGAGGAACCTACTATTTAGTGACAGCTGAACTTGCCTTTTGAAAATACAACATAAGGGATGCCAAGAAAAAATCAGAAATATAGAATGGCCTTTAAGCTTAATTATAGTGACTAATATTGCTATAGGGACTCATTTAGCATGAAATAAAAGATATAGTGTATATGACAATCCTTTCCATTATGGCATTTGATGAGCTTAAACATTTTATATTATCTACAATAAATAAAGAATTACATATTCAAAGATGGTACAAAGCTCTCTTAACCTTTTTTCTTTTTATTTGAGATGGAGTCTTGCTCTGTCACCCAGGCTGGAGTGCAGTGGCAGGATCTTGGCTCACTGCAACCTCCACCTCCTGGGTTCAAGTGATTCTCCTGCCTCAGCCTCCTGAGTAGCTGGGATTACAGGCACCCACCACCACAGCTGACTAATATTTTTTGTATTTGCAGTAGAGAGGGGATTTTACCATGTTGGCTATGCTGGATTCGAACTCCTGACCCCAAGTGATCTGCAAGCCTTGACCTCCCAAAGTGCTAGGATTACAGGTGTGAGCCACTGCTCCTGGCCGTCTGTCAAGACTTTTTAACTGCACATCTCACAGATGTAATATCTTCATACAGTATAACATTTTAAAAATATATTTGACTGATTTGCCATCTTTGTATATAGTTTATCCTGATGTTAAAACTCTCAACTTAAAGAGCTCCTAAACTGTTCAGTTGATCTAGAACAGGGTTGGAAAACTATAGCACTCCAGTTAATTAAGTTTACCACCTATTTTATGGTATTTACCACCTATTTTGTGAGTAAGATTTCATTGAAATGCAACCATACCTATCTTCCATATTGTCTGTGTCTGCTTTCCTGCTACAGTGGCAGAATGGAGTGTTAAAGAAAGAATTATATGGCCCATAAAGCTGACATATTTATTCTCTGCCACTTTACAGAAAATATTTGCTGACCCTTGGTCAAGAGCAAGATCCAGGAATCTGAATATCTTACAAGGTTTCTTCTAAGTAACAGTTATCATCAAACTAGTTTGGCTCATTCTATTCAATTTTGTGTGCCAAGTTAATTATCAAAGTGTTTTGCAAATATTAGATTGCTGTTGAATGATATAACTATGAGACAGATCAAATCTTGGCTTTGGCCCAACCATTGCTTCCTTTTTAAGGAACTGGTCACCTCGCCATGACCTTTCAAGAGAATTCTACTAAAATCGAGAATTCCTAAGTTTACTCACATTATTTGCATGAAATAAATAAATAAACTTTATGTATTGAATTATCTAGCTTTCATTCACTCCCTTTAAAAATCTAGCTTATATTGTATGAGGAACAATGGTAGACCATGGAGAACTACCTTAAAGAAATATTTCCATGAAGGTAAATAAATACAATAGCAAATTAGTATACATAGTCTCAAAGTTTTAGCCACAGGCATTAAAATAACTTATCTTTATTCTTGCTTTGTTATTACGCAAGAGAAACACATTGATTGTAGAGAAAAATTAAGTAAAATATTTAGAAATCTGCAAATTCCAGAAGACATTTAAAAAACATTATTCTTTGAAATCTTTTAAATGCAAATTTAAAAAAATTTAGAATTTTAAAATGATAGCACTCCTTGGTGTTTATTTTAAGCTCCCATTCAATGCAAGGAATAGTTTCTACTAACTTTACTTTCATACGATATTATGATCAATTTGTGGTTTCAAAAATATTTGCATTATATATATTAAACTTTCCTCTAACACAGCACGTAAATAATAATAATAAAGCTACCATATATATAAATTATGTGCCTGGCACGTTTCTAATTTTTTCATGTGAAACAATCCACTTATTTTTTATAATATGCCTACTAGATATTTTTTATTATAACTACTTCACAGATGTGATGATTGATGTAGAGAAATATTGTATTGTTTGCCCAGAGTTATGGCATCTAAGTGGCAGAACAAGAATTGAATAAAAAATATTCAACTTTGGAAAGTTATTTTTAGATAGTGTCCATAAATTTTCACTGAGTGAAAAAATCTGTTATTGAATTGCTCTGTCTCTTGATGATGTTTGAAACTAAGATCTGCTCTTAAAAGTGTTTTTATTCTTCCGGAATATCTATATTCTTGTCACTACTCACAGAATTGAAACAACAAAATCTTAAGACAACCTCACTAAAACAGTAATAGCATTTTACAAACTTAAGATAGCAGAGATAACCAATTTTCTGAGGAGTTCACAATTAAATAAGTCACTTTACGTATGCAATTACACAAAATTAATGGCCAACGGATGCACCTACATACTTTGTAGTAAATATTCATGGTATTCCACTCAGTGTACCCATACTAACCTTAGTTTAAAATCCTCCATCCAGACAGATGGCACAGGGGAAGCTATCCAGTGTGGCATGATTTTGGCCCTTGACAGAGGTGACTACCAGACAAAAACTAGATCATCCAAACTGCTTCTACACTGTGACTTGAAATCTCAATAACTGAGTAAGAATCCTTCCCTTAGTTGAAGTGTAAAAAATAAAATTGGATTGACCGCTGATGGCAGTCATGTGTTCTGACTTGAACAGAAAACGAGTGTGAAATGAACTGATGGTGGGAAGCGGTATGGGGAGGGAGGGAAAGAAAGAGGATGCAGCTATCACTGACATGTAAGTTTCTGGTTTCAGTTTTTCTTGAGGCCCCTGAAAGTGAGAGGTGACAACATGCTGGTGGTCCTTACTCGCTCTCAGTGTCTCCTCAGCCTAGGCACCCACTTTGGCCACGCTTGAGGAGCCCTTCAGCCTGCTGCTGCACTGTGGGAGCCCCTCTCTGGGCTGGCTGTGGCCGGAGTCGGCTCCCTCTGCTTGTGGGGAGGTGTGGAGGGAGAGGTGCAGGTGGGAACTGAGGCTGTGCAAGGCACTCGTGAGCCAGAGCGAGTTCTGGGTAGGTGTGGGCTCGGTGGAACCCGCATTCAGAGTGGCCAGCTGGCACTGCCAGCCACAGGCAATGAGGGGCTTAGCACCCAGACCAGCAGCTGCAGAGGGTGCATCAGGTCTCCCAGCAGTGCTGGCCCGCTGGCCCCCTGCTCTGTGGTGCCCACTCCCATCAATCGCCCAAGGACTGAAGAGTGCGGGTGCATGGCGTGGGACTGGCGAGCAGCTCCACCTGCGGCCCTGGTTCAGGATCCACTAGGTGAAGCCAGCTGGGCTCCTGGGTCTAGTGATGACTTGGAGAACCTTTATGTCTATCTAAGGGATTGTAAATACACCAATCAGTACTCTGTGTCTAGCTCAAGGTTTGTAAGCACACCAATCAGCACCCTGTGTCTAGCTCAAGGTTTGTAAATGCACCAATCAGTGCTCTGTATCTTGCTAATCTAGTGGGGACTTGGAGAACTTTTCTGTCCAGTGCTCTGTGTCTAGCTCAAGGTTTGTAAACGCACCAATCAGCACTCTGCATCTAGCTCAAGGTTTGTAAATGCAACAATCAGTGCTCTGTGTCTAGTTAATCTGATGAGGACTTGGAGAACTTTTATGTCTAGCTAGAGGATTGTAAATGTACCAATCAGCACTCTATGTTTAGCTCAGGGATTGTAAATGCACCAATCAGCATCCTGTCAAAATGGACCAATCAGCTCTTGGTAAAATGAACCAATCAGCTCTCTGTAAAATGGACCAATCAGCATGATGTGGGTGGGGCCAGATAAGGAAATAAAAGCACATTGCCCAAACCAGGAGCAGCAACTTGCTCAGGTCCCCTTGCATGCTGTGGAGGCTTTGTTCTTTGGCTCTGTAATAAATCTTGCTGCTGTTCACTTTTTGGGTCCACACCAGCTTTGTGAACTGTAACACTCACAGCCAAGGTATGCAACTTCACTCCTGAGGCCAGCAGAGACCACAAACACACCAGGAGGAATGAACTCCAGACAGGAGGAAAGAACAACTCCAGACATGCCGCCTTACGAGCTGTAACACTCACTGCGAAGGTCTACAGCTTCACTGCTGAAGCCAGCGAGACCACGAATCCACTAGAAGGAAGAGGGAAGGAACTCCAAACACGTCCGAACATCAGAAGGAATAAACTCCAGACACACCATCTTTGAGAACTATAACACTCACTGTGAGGGTCCGTGGCTTCATTCTTGGAATCAGAGACCAAGAATCCACCAATTCCGGACACAACAGTGTGCAATTTAATTATTCCTTGTTATCCGATATCCTCACAAAGAATCCCGAGTAATACAGTATCAGAGCTAACAATTGAGTTCAAATATTCTGATTTTTATCCTTTAAAAGGAACCATTGTCTTATAACAAAAAAAGATTTCTGTTGGTGCAGGTTTGAAGTAGCTACAGTTTTTCTATCCAAGCAAGATGAAGCTTTGCTTTCTCTATGAAGAGAGAAAGAAATTTAAATTAGTAAACAAAAACTTGATGGTAGGTTTAGACTCAGAAGGCTTGCTTTACTGTTAAGTGCAATCTTAGGAGAAAAAACAGTAGAATAAAAAGTAAATTGTAGGTACGAGACAAGGTTAAATAAACAATAATTCTAGCATATAATGTTTTTATTTTTATGTAATATACAGGGCCTAAATATTTTTAGAAGAAAAAAATACTAAAATCTGAAAATCACCTTGTTCATTCTGAGGCAAGAATTAAGCTTTCAAGAATCAAGCTTTAATTTATTTTTTTTTCATTAGTCTCCTCACCCATACTTAATTGGGACCTCAATAAACATAGTTACCTATTTACTAATCTTTTTTATGTTTTTAACTTGTAAGGCTTTTTTCTGATCTTGCATTAAATGCTTAAGAGAAACTTGATTTTTAGATGAAATGTATTTCAGTTTACTAAATTCTTCAATGTACTGCTTTTTATTCTCCTATGAAAGAGTGGCATTTTAATTGTGACATTACTGATTAAAAGTCCTGAGCCCATCTTTAAGAAATAAACTAAAAGGGATGGGTGAAAAGCAATCAGTATAGTAATTTCATCTAGGCATAGCTTTGTCAGAGAGTCTTTTTGCCATGAATCATGTCAATCAGTTTGAAAGTGGTGAAGAGCTTACTTGGCAGGTAACTGAGGATTATTTATGAACCACCAAGGCTATTAGGTGAAGTAGTAAATGCTGCAAGGTTAATGAAAGTGCAGGAAAACCTACCACATCCAGTCTTAATGGAAAATTCCTTTACTTCTTTCAGACCTGAGAATAGAACCAACTGTGCCTATTTTGAAATACAGCATATCTAGTGATTTATATTTTTGTGCCACAGGAAGATTCATAGCTACCAAGAAATGAAATGCCTTAAACAGTGTAATCACTTGTCCAGTGATGGCAGCGGTGGTGCATCTGGAGTGGCTGCTGCCATGATGCCAGCTGTAGTTGGGGAGGTGCGGTAGGGGCTGCAGGCTTCATGGAGCCAGGTGGAGTTGGGAACAGGCAGAAGCCCTGCCCCCTTATAAGTTGGCCCAGCTGGGCTGACGATGGGGCATCCCTGTGCTCTTGGGGGCTGGGAGGGGGCAGGAGCCCCACCCTGAAGGGTGCAGCTGCAGTTGCCCTAACCATGGCTATGGATTTGGGCATCCCTGTGCTCTTGGGGTCCGGGAGCAGGCAAGGCCCCATGCTCCCAGGTTCAGTTGCAGCCACCCAATGGTGACTTGAGCATCTCTACACTTTCAGGAGCCCAGGAAGGCCCCCCCTCCCTATGCAGGCTCAGATGTTCCTGCTCCCACCCCACTCCTGGCACTCACTCCAATCTTGGAGCAGAGTTGAGGCTGAGCCTGGGCACTGGTACAACCTGGCCAGATGTGCATGTGCTTGGTGCAGTGCTAACACACCAGCCCTCTCTGGACTTCAGGCACCGAGGAGCATGGGAGGGAGGCCAAGGTGGGGCTGAGGGCAGCCAGAGAGTGCTCTGCTGGTGCCCCTCAGCAAAACAGCCTGGCTGCCATGAACAGAGACAGGAGGCACACAGGTTCCTGGGTGAAAACAGGAGGGTCCCCAGCAAGGCCACACTTTCAAACCAGGGAAGGCCTGAAGCCTGGAGACCAGGATGCCAGTTCTTCAGAGGGGAGTAGGAACTTATGTTGCTTTTTCCAGGACCACTCATGACCACCCGTTGACCAATCAGCACACACTTCCTCTCTTCTGAAGCCCATAAAAGCCATAGACTCAGCCAGACTCAAGCAGACAACAGGACAATCAGCTGTGGAGAGGAGCTACCCGCTGTGGGTCTCCTCTGAGCTGTTCTATCACTCAGTAAAGCTCCTCTCCACCTTGCTCCCCTTCCATTTGCCCACGTATCTCATTCTTCCTGAATGCAGGAAAAGAACTCAGGATCCACCAAATGGTGGGCCTGAAAGAGCTGTAACACAATCGGGGCTGAAACATGCCCCTTGCTCACCATGTTGTGGGTGATAGGAGAGAAAAGCTGCAACCCTTTGGGGATCCCAGACCTAGGAGCACCTCAAGTCAGGGGTGTGACACCCTCTTTGAAGCTCTGTGGTTCCTGACATCTCCCCACTACCGAGCAACACCACATTCCCTGGTGCCAGTCGTTGAAGCTGCTTGTGGTACACCTGGTCCAGCCACAGCCTTGCAGAGAGCTGATGCCCATGCTGGCTCTTGGAGCTGCTCACCCCACTGGAGCCAGCATGCCTGGAAGCGAGCAGTGGCTGGATCCCATGCTCACTCACTTACATACTTCTCACAGCTCTGCTCACCCTTGGCAGACATGGGATCCAGGCCAGTAGTATGAGTCGAGTGCAGCCTGCCAGGCCAAGTGGGCCCAGTGGGCCTGGGCAAAACTCGGGCAAAGGCACCACTGTCAACAGATGTTTCTGGATGGTGAAGTGACACCCGTAGGATCCCCTAACACCAGTACTTGCAGCTGCAATTTATTTTACTTTCAAAACAACTTTATCTGCATATCCTCACAAATTTTAATGCATATATGACTTTTATTAACACCTAATCTAGATCATTATTCAGTAATTATTTCCAAATCCGTAACAAATCAATGCTATGAAGAAAAAGGCAATTTTTGTGCATGGTGGTAACGAGATATTGAATATTCCCATATGTCTATTCACATCTGTAAACTTGAACACTCCAAAATTATTCATGTATCAATAAAAAATTATATTCAAAAGTGCACACTGATATTGCATTCATTCAAAATTTTTTTCTCCCTTTTTAGTAGTATCTTGGTTATTTTACTGTTATTAAGCAGCTGTAACTTTTCATTCATCCAAAGCAAAATATGATTAGAAGACCTAAAAATGATCAGTCTTTAGTGATACACCAATTTTAACATTTGGAGTCTACTCAATTCCTGTGATGTTTCGATATTTAATAGCAGTGACATTGGCATTGGTGAGCAAAACTATTTTTTTGATAATCCTAATTGACCATATTTACCATAGAAAGTCTTAAAACTAAATGGAAATAACATCTCCAAAGTTATCTGTCCTTGGCAAACTCCTAGATTAGACAAAGTTTGTCTCTGGTCACTCAGTTTTTATGGCGCTTCTGTAAACCACTGACAATTCACTCCTGTTCATATCCCTAGCCAACATATTTTAGGTGGCAATCTCTCCCTCTAAGGAAGTGATTCCAAGAATAAATGTCTAACACTTACACAGCACTTCCTACACTGTAGTGCCAAGAACTACACTTATGCTATCACCTCCTTTGATTCTCAACACAAACCTATTTGGCTCACCATCTCTTTACTCCTCTGGGATCATCTCCTTGTTTCTCTGGGTTCGTCTCCTTAAACCTTTTTAACTTGTTTATACCTAGTCCAGCACTTTGGGCTTCTTGTGAATATCACAAGGCACAGCCTTTAAGTGGTATTGGCACTTCTTTTTCCTCTGCTGGGATGTTCTTGTATCAGATTTGTGTCCATATATCACTCTACAAAATGGTTCTCCCTGAAAACGTATATACTTCCTCTCATTACTTTGCTTCAGGTTTCTGCCTACTGCTAAATTACATCTACTGTGTATCTTGTGTGTGTTTCTTTATTTAGAATACAGTTAGCCAAGAAGGGAAACTTGAGACATATGAAACATTTATAAGTTATATTACATGAATAAAATAAAAATCTCTGAGGTAATTCTGTTGTGGTACCCATAGTGCAGAAAGAAAATTGTGCTATAGAGAAGATGGTAATTTTTTTGAGTTAATATGGGAAGTTGCAGAACTAAGGACTAGAGTCTAGACCTGATGTTAATGTTCCCAAGTATAATCACTTCTACTCTCACATTAGCCGTGAGTTGACCCATTACCCTTAAGGACATAGAGATTGAATGGGTCAGGAAGATAGTTTTATACTTACAAGAGAAATAAGTGAGGGAGGGAGAGTCCTCACTCCAGAGCTATCATATTTTCCCTAGGATCACAGTTTAATAACTTTTGTCTTCAATACATCAACTCTTAGTTCTTAGAATATTAATTTACTTGAAAGTGTTTCAGTACATAGTGTTCAATTATGTGTGTGCTATTTAAATGCTAATGGTCTAATCAAGGATGCACAGTTAATGGTGGACTATTGGTGAACGAAAATGTTCACACTCTAGAGGCAGCCACTATAATGGGCTCTGCTACTAGTATCTCTACCAACACCTATTTACCAACTCACTTAAAAAATGTCAAACGCAGTGTCATAGCAGAAAATAGTAGCTTTTATCTAATATGGTGAATATTATTTATGTTTCCTATTGGAAACATTGAAAGTATCCCAGATGCAGATTGGCTAATGTATTTTAAAGATGCTCCATCCAAGACATTAAATTCTATCCAAGCCTATAACATGCACCCTAGGATGACCCTCCAGGCTGATTCCATAATAGTTCTTTGATGAGGATGGACTCAAACTTTGGCTGCCTGCTTCTGGCTAAAATGACCACAGAATCCAATTTCTGGTTTATTGTCACTATGGTATAGATTCAACTTTCTGTGAGGAATTAGTGGTAGATAAAGACATGGAGATTTCTCAAGCCTAGAGAGTATAATGTTTTTATTTGTATGCTAATAAATATTCAATAAATACATGTCTGTGTTGTGCTTGAATTTGTTCTGAGACTAGCTTTTATTGTAAATTCATAGGGAAGCTGTGGGCCTAGTAGCCAGCTCCCATCAAACTCAAAATGTTTCTGTTAGCTATGATTATATATGAAAAAAAAAAAAAGGAAAATCTTGAACAATTGCATGTGACATATATTGCAAGGCATATCCCAAACTTTAAGCAATTTTCATTTATTTCTGAGGTTGTGGGAATGTGAAGGGATCAGAAAGCTTAATCTAAATGATGAATGTTGTCATTGTATCTACTTATCTGCTTTTCTTTGAAGTTAAATGATTTTTCAGGAATTTCTTTTATTATTTCAGAAAAGGCAAACTATAAATAGAACTAATAATAATACTATGAGAATCTAATATTTACTCAGAGTACTCTTTAGGTTAATACTCCATTATTTGATTTTCTAGATTATTAGAAATTATTCTGTTGATATCCTCAGGTTTTTGTACTGCACACTCTTAACAAAGAAAAAGTTTACTTATAACCTAAAAACCAATTTCTAATGATATAATATTCCAAACTATAAATTACCATATTTAGGATAGTTAATTATGCTTAATTTAACTTTATTACTCAAAAATAAAATATTACATATTTGTATAAATAAAACTTGATAATTTACTTTCAATGATAATTGGGCAAGACATTTGAAACTACACAAATAATTAGATTAGTACCTTACTGCTGAATCATCATCTACAAGGCCATCAGCAAGGTTATTTTTAACTATTTAACTAAAAAATATTTTAAAAAATAGGAACACAGTGTTGAATTAATTCTTAATCCTCTTCATATATACGACTATTTTATGAATTCTACTTTTTCTGATAAAAAAAACAATGTCATTGTTTCTTCAATAGAAAAATCAATGGTAAATTTTATGAAATAAATTTGGAGCCAAATTAACTTAATTTTAGGCTTTTTTCTTTTCCTTCTTCAAATTTTTGATATATCTCTTGGATAACAATACACTATTCTTCTCTTATCTATTGCAATTTATTGCAAAATTCTTGTATGATTATATAGGTTCATACATACATCAGCCTGCTCAAATTTTCAACCCATCAGGATTTTCTGACCACATGTCGATATAACATACCCGAAATTGTAAAATGTAAGCAAGTATTCATACTTCATGGGAAAATTATGAAGTTCTTTTTTTTAGTCCCACAGTAAGCTGAGTTTAAGAGAAAACACTAAGAATACAAAAACTAACGCAACTGAATTCCCATTGGAAGAACTAAAAATAAACAGCATGTTACATAGCACCACACTATGATCCCTATCAGAGACGTAAGCCCAGGATAAAATAGGGGCATGAAGAATGCACTTGTATATTAGTTTGTGGACTAAACATGGACCAGAAAATTTTAAAAAGAAAAACAAACCTTGCAAACCCTTTTATATCTGGACTTAGATATAGTTATCTTTACTTGGAAATGCCATTTAAATTTCTTATTCATGTGCTTAGTTATCTTCTTGACTCCCACATAATTTTTTTAAAGCAGAAAAGATGATGGCAGGGATAATACATAAAAGTTTATTATTGTCTGTCTTTTTCAACTTATTATTCAGCCAAGGGTTTTACTTTGGACGTTCAGTCATATTTCCCAAGGAAATCAATTTCTCCAATGTGTTTGCTTAGGCTCTTTAGAGTCCGCCAGTTAATAAAAGTTGTAAGTGCCAGAGCTCAGTGTTATATTATATAAAAGCCTCTTTACCCACTCCTTTGGGTCAGCTTTATAATGATGAACTGAGCTTTTTCTTAGAAGCATGATTGTCAAGTGGAATTGAGTTAATTTGGATTATATGAAAAGGAGCAGGTACTAGTAAATGGGATATAAAATGCTTAATTGGTTCCAGAAATGGAGTCAGACTATAGAAGAAAAGGAAGTAAGATTGAGAAGGATGAAAATTAAAGTAGACTGGCAAGTGATTTCCCCTGCCTTTTAGGGCAAGGTGGCCCTCATTCAGATAAATTACCCTAACACATAGCTCAAGAAGTTCTTTTGATACATTCTGCTTCTTAAAACTTCTAAATCTTAGAAATTATTTTAAGTATACTTTAAAGATGACCCAAGCGAAGTTATAACCTGATGATTCTTAAATTATTGGTATTTTTATATAGTTGAGGTATAGATGAAGATCCCGAGAAACTTAATTAAGATAAAGTAATATTGACTGTATATTTGAAAATATGCTGGGCCTTTGTGCTTAAGTATGCTGGTTTTCCTCCTTCTTTTAATTTTCTCAAAAAATACAAATTCAAAGGCAGCACTAAAATTAACACACTTTTGATAAAAATTGATTACAGTTGATTTGGGCCTAATCTTAAAAGTTGTGCATGTTTATACATTAGAGTGAAGAGATGAATTGGAACAACATTTAGATTGGCAGTTGCAGCAGTTTAAATTATGCAAATGACCCCCAAAGCATCCTGGCAGGTGACAGTAAAAGAGGAGATAATAAAATGTTTGGATACAAACGTGCATCTGAGAATAAGCCTATACAGTTGAGGTTAATGGACTCTGGGACCTGTATCCATATGTTTCTTTGCCAGCCCTTAGAAGCTCTTTAACACCTCTGCAGGGTTAATGTAAATGTGAAGAATCATAAAGTAATCTGGAGCCTCCTCTGCTCAAATAACAAGTGTAAAAGTATTAAAGATCAGTGAGTCAAAATATTTATAAGACTAAAACTACCTTAGTGGGCATCTGGTCCTAAGTCCTTCTAAAGAGAAACTCACAAGGTTAAACGGCCTGACCAAAGTCACACATCTAGTTTGAGACTGAGTATGAATGAGAGGAATATCTGCATTCTTTTTACTGCCTCTGCTGCTTTTATCACAACGCTATAGAGATGGTGAATATATATATGTGTGTGTGTGTGTGTGTGTATATATATGTGTGTGTATATATATATAATGAAAATGTAGCCATGATGTAGAAACTGCAAGGAAGAAATATTATGTGTGTGGTTTTTGTTTGTTTGTTTGTTTGTTTGTTTGTTTTTGCTACAGCACAAACATTAAGAAAATGTAATAGTGCTGATGCCCTATGTACATTAATTTGTTTACAGTTTCACGGACCTCTCTCACATCAGCCCTTCCCTAAATCTTTTCCTTTTCAAAGACACATTATAATGACATATTCACAGGTACTGGAAACATATAAAAACATTTTTAAAAGATGCTTAAACTCAACCACAAATAAACAATGGAAAGTCAACACTGCAAAAACACATTTTTTCAATGGAAAATTAACTCATTGATTTGATGACATTAGTGAATAAAAGTAGGTAAAATGGTCCTAGGATAAGCACCAGTTTAAATGTAAATGGAGAAAAATAAGAAAATCTAAAAAAGGTTAAGTCATTTATGTTGACAAAAAAGCAGAAATTAACAGAGGAGTGCAAGGGAATGGAAGCTAAAGGAAGACGATATTTCAAGGAAGCAAGGAGGAGTCAACATTTTCAGACAATACATGAAAATGTAGACAATCCTAAAGTGCTCATTGCAGTTAAAAACACAATAATAGTGCTCCGTGTGCTTTTTTTCTAATTGTTATGGAGAAATTAAGATGACTGATACCAGATTTGGTGTGTTGAGAAATGTATTGAAAAGAAGAATTAACAAGAACAGACTAAAATTATTATCAAGAGAATTGCTAAGTGGCCAAGCTGAAGGAAATGTCAGATCTGAAGAAAGCAATGCATGGTTTCAGAGAGCAGTGCTCTATTTATTTTACTTTTTTAACATTTTGTTCCAAGATGGGTAAATTTTAACACATTTAAATGCTGCACGCAAATGAAAGAAGGCAGTAACGAAAAAGAGGTTAGAGGTATTGTAAGGACGGAGTAGTTGCTTAGATCATTAATCTTTGACAAATCAATTTTTTTTGAGAAAAGGATACCAATGTTATGTCAAGAAGTGGTCTTGACATACAAGATCTCACTTCCATTGTAGTGGATACAAAGAAGGAAATGCTTAGTGTGCTCTGAAAAACATATGGTGATTTAGAGGTGCAAATGTCAGGCAATTGGGGTTTTTCAGTTTCTGTTTTCTCTGTGAAGTGAAAATGGAGATTACAGTTGAGAATGAGAAAACATGACACCCCAGGAAGTTTGAAGATCAAGTAGAAAGGTGAGAAATATCCACTCTGTAGGAAGCAGACAGCTAGCTATTGATAGAGTGAAGGACTGACAGACAAGGCTGAAGAACAAGAAGTAATGGTGTCACTGAGAGGCAGGATTTCCTAAAGTTCGTCTTAGCCATTGGGTGAATAAGCCAAAAAGGCAAAGGTTTAAACTGATTCAGGTTTTTTTTTTTTTTCATGGGTATACAACAGAAGAATAATGGCACAGAGTTGAAAATATTGACAAGAAATTGGGTCAAAATGATGCACCATAAACTAGAAACTGGATAGAGAAATAAGTAACTGAGAGGAGACCAGGGTGCTTAAAATAATTCATTGACCTCACTATTAAGGGGAAAAAAAAAGTCATAAAGGGCTGGTAGCACTCTGTCACAAAAAACAAACAAACAAACAACAACAAAAAAAAACGGTTTGCTCTGTATAAGATCACTTTACCAGTGTTGGCTTAATTTCAGCCACAGTCATTCCTATTTCAAGGCCTTCTGATATGTGGTTCTGCTTTTGTGAACAGTCTTGTTTCTGTATTAACCTGGATAAATTTTCCTCTTCCTACAAATCTCAACTTCAGCATCACTTACTCAAGGACACCATCCATCACCAGTTAGCCAGGTAAAGCTCCCTGACCATATGTACCCTACACTTTTCTTTTTTACACTTTGTTCTTTTAAATTCCTTGGAATACATATATACACCTTGTCGACCTTTTCCCATATTTTCTGATACATCCATGAAAGTCATAATTGTCTGAGATGTCCTCACTACCTCCTTTAGGGTCAGAGTGGGATCTGTATACTGTAATAGTTCATTTTACCCTGAAAAAGATTTTCAAATAATAGCAGAAAACTATACTCAGGTAAGGAAAACCATTTACTAAAATTGCATGTTTTTCTAATATCCACTTTAGTCACATCAGTATAGGTTATTAATTCTCATTACATTTATAATTTTTTTCAACATTTGTTTTTTAATATAAATTATAAGTTCTATGAAGACAGCAATTTCATCTATCTTACTTATCAAACTTTCTTAGATATAATACAGTGCCTAAAATATAATCAGTGCTTTAAAAAATTATTAAAAATTTAATCTTTTCCAAGCTTTTCCTTTAGGCTTTTGCTAATAGCCTAAAGATTTTAATTTACTAAAAATTTGTGGTTCCTTTTGTCAGAGATAGATTTTCATAATTTGTTTTCTTTAAATTATCATGTTAAAAACACAAATTGTAAGTATCTTTGAAAATTTTCTGTTGAAAAATGACAAAATAAATTGGCAAGCCAAAGTGATGCAGATTTAGATAGTTACATGCCAACATCTGAGACCACTTGTTTAGATTTTACCATAAAATGGGCTACAGGTGAGAAGTGGTTTCATTAGTATGGTTCAGAAAATAAATGTACCTGTGAACCATTTTGGCAATTTAAAAAAATACATGTTCTGAATCATAATCCTGTTCACTATTAAGTATTAAGTTAAGGAAAACCAAGAACCCTAACTTATGTATCAGAGATGAGTAACATAAAATATATATTCACATAGGATTAATATTTACTTATGGATTTCTAGAGTACTAAATGGTTTGCCAGATAATCAACTAAACTACAAATTTTAGGAAAACATTTTTTATTACCATAGGCTATCACTCCTTTTTTTAAAAAAATAGATACCCTTGACTGCAATTACTTTTATTGGAGAATATTATTTTTTAAAGGGAGTTAAAAATTAATAGTTTGGTCCATCGCTGCTGTGCCTTTCCAATGAAAAGCATTGAGAAACTGGCTTTAGGTCCTTTTTGGTATTAGAACATAGAAATCCCAAGTTGTTCAATTTCTAGTCCAATTTCCAAAAAAAAGAAATATTACAACTGTAAATGAGAATTTGAACTTTTAAAAATGTTATGGCAGAGGACCACATTATTATTATTATTATTACTGGCTTAAAGGTCAAAATATCTTTTACTGAGCTTTTAGATTTACAGAAAGAATTTTGCCAAACCACTATTCAGTTATGAAAATAATATTTAATGTTATTTATTCAAGCTATACAGTTAGATTGTTTGCAATTTTGGTTAATATGTAAGCTTTCTTACTAACTCTTTGAAAAATACAGTTTTTAGTCAAAGTAGGTTTGACTTCAAATTGGCCCCTGGACATCTTTTTTTTTTCTCATCAATATATCAGTAACTATCATTCTTTTCTAGGTTGTTCTTACTACAGACTTCAATATCAGAGTAGTATTTGTATTTGCTGTAACTAATTTAACCTGTGAAAATCCTTCTATTAAGAGCAGAAAACTTAAATCAGTTTAAGGAAATCATTTATTAATATCACATATTGTCATATATTAAGGAGACAGTTTGGTTCTGAAGTAAGACATACAAAACCTGATAATTAGAAGAAAAGTGAAAAAGAAGATGATTCCAACAAATAAATGGATTTTTGGATATAGATCTAGTCCAAAGCCTTTTAGAGTTAGAAATGGGTCAAAGCTGAGACTCCTTCAGTTGTGTTTCCCTAAATTTTGGTAGCAGTTCTCTTATAAAAATTATTCGTATGACAGACCCATGTCTTTCCCCTAGGGAAGACATGACGTTGCTATTTTTCCAGTAGACAGTAGTGAACCTTTACTCTTACTAATATTCGCTCATTATATCCAACAGTGAGAGCTAAGATTAGCTTCTTATTGGCTAAATGGAGATCTGTTTTGCATTTACAACATAAAAATCTCAAATAATAAGTCCATTTGCTTTCCATGCTCTGGCTTTAGCCACTCTAAATGTTCTCTTTACTTCTGAGTTATTAAAGCCTTGCAAGCTCTTAGAGGTTTCTATTTCTAACTTCTGTTTTTCCTGAGATTCACTTCACTTTCACTTTGCATTCTGAATCAAAGCACCATTAAAACACGTGCTGTGGACCAGCCGCGGTGGCTCAGACCTGCAATCCTAGCACTTCAGGAGGCCAAGGAGGGAGGATCACGAGGTCAGGAGATTGAGACCATCCTGGCTAACACGATGAAACCCCGTCTCTACGAAAAATACAAAAAATTAGCTGGGGGTGAGGCACACGTCTATAGTCCCAGCTACTTGGGAAGCTGAGGCAGGAAAATTGCTTGAACCTGGGAGGCGGAGGTTGCAGTGAGCCGAGATGGCACCACTGCACTCCAGCCTGGGCAACAAAGCGAGACTCTGTCTCTAGAAAAAACAAAAAAAGAAAAGAAAAAAAACTACATGGTTTTTACCTCCATTGTGTGTTACTTCTCACTCACTGCTCTTGTCAGTGGGCCTCTGTCTTCCTCCCTATGCCAATCTCTTAGAATCATCATGAAGAATCATTCTAAAAAGATTTCCTGTGATAAGTACTCCACAGATAACAGCAGCAACAACAAAAATCTGATTCTGAGGATCTAAAATATGAAAGAAGCATTCTAGACCACCAAACTTTCATTTTGTCATGAAATGTTTTGTTGCATAAAATCTGGCATATAATTCAAATTAGATACCAGTCATAAATTTCACAAAAGCTAGAAGTTAGAAAAAAAAAATGTGTGTGTGATGACTATGCAAAGAAAAAGCTGAAAATAAAATATTTTTAGTTATTTTCCTGTGGAAATGTTAGTCATGATTTAATCTGATAAGTTTTAGAATGCTTTGAAACAAAGACAATATTAAATGAACAATAATCTATTTTAATATGTGAAGAGGGGGACAATTTTGAGCTTTCATTTGACTTTTTTTCTGTCCATTCTCCAATTAAGGGCCCCAATTTTTTTCATGGATCTTATAAAATTAAGCACCCCTTCCAAACAACAGTGTTGTGCATTCTCAGCTGCTTGGTTCTGAGTTGTGCAGATGTGTGCTTATTCCTAGCAGCAGTTAAAATGTGACCGTCTTCCTAGAAAGTTACCTGATACTTTTGTTACAGAGAACAAGGATTCACCTACTGACCAAGTCTCTTTCACTGTCTCCATGTCCCTCTTTCTCTTGCTTATCATCACATTTATCCATCTAACTGCCATCTCCATTCTAATCCTATATACATTCGTGTGTATGACAATATACTTATCTTTCACTCATTGTACATTCCATTTTAGATACATACATACAATAATGTTATGTATTTCAATGCCTACATTGCTATGGTCTGAATGTTTTGTGTCCCTCCAAAACTCATGTGTTGCAATCCTAATCTTCAAGGCAATGACATAAAGAGGTGGGGCCTTTGGGAGGTGATCGGATCATAAAGGAAGTTCAGCCATGAAGGGAGTTAGTGCCCTTATAAAAGAAGTCCAAGGGAAAGACTGTTTGTCTCTTCCACCAAGTGAAAAACAGTTAGCAGATCCTGTCTGTGAGTAGCATGCCTTCATTGAATCTGCTCTTACCTTAATTTTGGGTTTCCCAGACTCTAGAATGTGAGAAAGAAATGTTTGTGTTTATAAGCCACCCAGTTTATGATATTTTAGGAATAGTTCAAGACGTATTTTTTATGCAATTATAGTTTTCTTCTATAAGAAACTATTCAAAATGAAATTCAAAGTTATCTGTCTCAAGAAAAATCAATCAATAAATTTAAACCTTTACATTAAGGAGAAAATATGTTCCCTTAGATCTAGTGCTGCACTTTAATAAAATATATTAGAGTCTCTAGGAGTCTTATTTTTAAGGTAACATAAAATATTATTTTTCTGTAGAGCTGAACTAGCTGTCTTTGCTTAATTTTTAAAGGAAGTTAAATCGTAACCCAGAGCCAACAAATCTATGTGTAATAAATACCCACTGTGGGCTCAGCACTTTGTTAAGCATTATTTCTACTTCTGGACAGCTTAGAAGTTGCTTGGAAAGGAATGCTTACATATATAAAATAACGGAAGCAGAGTGAAATGGGAACAAACCAAATCTGATTCTTGTTTTGATTTATAACATCAAATATATTATCAACTAGACACGTGATTCAGTGCAAGATAATTCATATCCCTGAGACTAACTTTCCCCAATTACAACAGTGGGAATATCAGTTATTACTAAATGTATTTTAACACAGAAATTCTAATTCTGGAGAAAGAACAGTACAACAGAGTGCGTACAGCTGGGTCAAGTGGGCACAGCTTGTGAGGTCTATTAAAATCTTAAAAAGAAAGTTTGACATAAATTGCTATGATGAATTCAATAGCAGACATGAAAATGGAAAGAGAATAATTTAGTTCAAAGTTCTAATATCTCCTAAAGCACAGATATTGAATATAATAGGCACACATTTTATTACAGAATTAGTTCTCAGTCAGAATCAACTAAAAAGTTTTCTTAAACTTCTTGAGTCTAATAAGAAATAAAGAAAAAACAGACTGAAACTGACACAGACTTCTAATTTAACTTCTACTGGTGACATATTTAAATAATTCCATACAATAAAATAATCTAACAAGAGATATTTACTTTTGCATTGATATTCATAAGCTTTTAAAATTGTGATGGCCATATATCAACTTCTTGTTCATTAGCTAGCTCTCTTGATACTAAAAAATCAAAATATGGAAAACATTTTAATAATTATTTTTATTAATTGAGGGAAATATATGTAGTTCATTACATTTTTAAGTAAGTTTTGGCAAAGTATCTTTTTTATTTATTTTATTTATTTATTTTTTTGTGTGTGTGTGCTTTTTTTTTTTTTAATTATACTTTAAGTTCTAGGGTACATGTGCGCAGCGTGCAGGTTTGTTACATATGTATACATGTGCCATGTTGGTGTGCTGCACCCATTAACTCGTCATTTACATTAGGTATATCTCCTAATACTATCCTTCCTCCCTCCCCCAACCCCTCAACAGTCCCCCATGTGTGATGTTCCCCTTCCAGTGTCCAAGTGTTCTCATTGTTCAATTCCTACCTATGAGTGAGAACATGCAGTGTTTGTTTTTTGTCCATGCAACAGTTTGCTGAGAATGATGGTTTCCAGCTTTATCCATGTCCCTAGAAAGGACATGAACTCATCCTTTTTTTACGGCTGCATAGTATTCCACGGTGTATATGTGCCACATTTTCTTAATACAGTCTATCATTGATGGACATTTGGGTTGGTTACAAGTCTTGGCAAAGTATCTTTTTTTTTTTTAATTGGCAACACCTCCATTTTGATCATCAGTTCTTTTGAGATTTCTTCCTATTTGGTTTCTCTGAATTTAGTTTTCAGGTCAAATACCCCTGAATGTCTTCTAGTTAGCCATTAGCCATCTAATATCCAATGCCCAGATTAACCTAAATATTACTTCCTGCTATTTTATTATTCTAAATTTAAAATTATGTTTAGCTTATACAATATTTCATCCTACCCTGGATTTATAAAGGTGCTTTAGTCAACCCAAAAGAGTGTGTCTTTATCAAATATAATAGAAACTACATTTCCATTAACCTGCTTCTGCTGAATTGAATATTTTAACTTATAAATGCCATTTTACATTTATTATTGTTGAATGTTACTGTTTTTATTTCAGACATTGATTCCAGCCTTTTGGTAATATTTTCAATAAAAATTGTTACTTTATTTCTCATACTCATTCTGTCCCATTTACATATTCTTCAAATTTAATATGTGGATTTTTATGTAATCATTAATTTCAAACAATATGATTCCTAACAGGGAGAGGCTAAGGAGGAAGTTAAGATTGACCGAGACAATCAAAATTATTTTTTAACTAACTGTCAATACACACTGCAATCCTACCATCTAATTCGCATTTTAAAATGACACAAGTATTTTGTGAAATATTTTGTAGAAACCAAACTAAATTATTTCTGTGGCATTACTGTGATTTTAAAACGTAGTAACTCAAGAAAAAAAAAAGAATCCGGGGGAAGAAAAAATAAACTGCTAAAATTTGGTAGGGTAAATGATTTTGGCTCTGCAGTGTCACTCCAACTGCCTATGCACATGCTTATCCTAAATAGTATTTTAAAATTATTGTTAAAATTACTTATTTTTAGGAATCTAGAATTGGTCTTTCCCAGCTTTTGTAATATAAAAGAAAGCATCCTCCTACTAGCATTTGGCATTCTTCTGGCCCTCTCATTGGTGGGAAACAGCTTCTATGGTCTTTTGGGGCTGTATTTCATCTGCACCTCAATATTATACTTCTTTTAAATGCCTAGAAAAGCTTGGATTTTATTAGACATTCCATCATCTCCCACCAACACTTTCACTTATTATCTCTGTCTCCCAACTTTAGCTGACATCTTATTTCATAAAGAAAGTGTGTTTTTTTTAAATCTGAACTTCACTTAAAAGTTATTGATTTATCCTGGCCTATTTCACCTAAAATATTTCAATTTCTCCGTGAGAATCTGTATTTTTATTTATTGTATCCATATGTCCTACATTATACTGAACATTTTTTAAAGTTCCTTAAAAATTTTTTTTGGCCAATTTCAATAATTCTGTCAATTATAAGTCTATTTAGATTGTCCATTTTTTTCTTGATTGTGTTTCTGTAGTTCTTCCTTCTGTATGCCTAATAATATTTTTGTGATATTCAAGAAAGATGTGCTAATCAGCAATTGTTCTGAATCAGGGCTGGATTGAAAACCTAGAAATAACAGGTCAATCTCCATTTCATTCCTGTAATTCTAATTTTTGTCTCTTCATAAAACTGTCAAAAAATTCCTGACTTTTTCTGTTCACATTCTTAGCACCTCCAGTTCTCATTACCTCAACAACTTTTTACTGGCTTCAAACATGTCATTTCTATCTTTCATCCAGTTTTTTGTAAAAATGTGATTTTTGGTATGCCATAAGCTAAACTACACTATCCGATTTAGGAGCTGAAATTTCTGAACTGATTCTTTTTTTATGTTACTCACATATTCTCTCATCTCTCTGTCTCTCTTTTTCTCTGTAGATATCTATTAAACCTTCTATATAGATACTGTAAAGTACTCAGTGAAGCATGTGCTTTTGAGATACCTCTATCTCTATTAAGCACAGAAAGATAATATTGATTTTCATATTAATAACATTTGATACTCATTTGAAATTCAGAAACAAATGAATCATGGTAATAGATGTTTTTGAAAGAATATCTATGATTAAATTCCATAAATTTAGCTTGCTTTAGTCACACTAAAACTGTGTGATTTATTCTATATACTTTCATATATTCAGTTTTTTGGAATCTTATATTCTTGTTATTTTACTCATATCTATGGAATTATTTTTTAACTATAATCTATTAGACCCTCCTAATAAAATAGAAAAAAATATAATGATTCCTATACTATTTTGTTTTCTACTTTTTAAAAAAGATAGTCAAGATTCAACTTCCAGAATAGAGAATTCACTCTCACAAAAGAAAAAAATATATTACCACATATCCTGCAGATTTTTTCAACAGTTTACTTGGTCTAATTTTCCAAGTTTCTAAGAGAAGAAGTGGTTCTTTTAAACTTTCTCTGGTAACTGGCAAATAACTATTTCTGTTTGGCATAGAGATCTGGGCATCTAACTGCTACTATATTAATTAATATCAGTACTTAGAAAGTAGCTTATACCATTTCCAATAACAACATCCACAAAAACTTACTGTATTCTTGTCAAAGTCTTTTAACAAGATTTTACTAGATAAGCAAAAACTAAACCTGGAATATTCTAATATTCTAATTCTTTCTAATTTTATTTTTATTGTTTCTCACACACACACACACACACACACACACACACACACACACACGTGTCCTCTTTTTGTTCCAAAATCCACAATTCATGACTTCTCCCTTATTATTTAAATTCCTACTTAAGCTCCAACCATAACATCTATAATCCACTTAGCTAGAAAAAAAAACCGTGTTTTTTAAACTGGAAAGAAATAGTCACCTTAGTTATATTTCCAGTATCTAGAACACATATTTTTTTCTTATATTCTAGAATTTAATTCTCAGTTGCTGGAAAATATATGTTAGCTTAGAGAATCAAGTATCCAGCTAGAAATCAGTGATATTATTTCAAAGAAAGAAAGGAAGAACACATAATAGAGTAGGCAACAGGGAGTCTCTGCCATAATTATCCATTTCGAAGAGGATCTCATAATCTTCCTGAATTATTCATTTCAATGTTAATTTTAGTTCTACTGTTCCTGACTATCTTTAGGCCCAATATAATGGCTTTTATAATAGCATTACGTTTTACAGCTTCTTAAACAAAGAGTATTGATGGTCTTAGTGGTCAAATGCCATGTCCTGTATTTTATGATAGTATTATTTAGTAAATTGCTACATTAGTTCACTTTATTAAGCACAATCCTGCTATCTGAAACCAGCTGGGACTCAACTTTATATGATATGATTGGATTCAAGTGAATCACCGTTTGCCACATTACCTAATTTTCATGCCATTAAGAAACTGTACTATGAATCAAAATATCAGTTTGTCAAGTGCAATCAGAAGATGAGTAAGTTTGGTGTCCAATCCTTATAACTGATTGTCAGTTTTAACCATAATGGAAATCTTAGCAAGTCATCCTAGAGTATTTACTGAAAGACCCTCTAGCATTACTTCAGACATTGGCACCTACTAAACCGTGTTTTAGTGAAATGACTCTCCTCAGGATATCACTTACATGAATAGCAAAGAAGTTATTTAAAAGGAATACTTGAAAAGAAATATTTACAATTTTATATAATTTAGTAATATATTTCTTAATTTTAAGAAAATTATACCGTTAGCTTGGTGAAATCATTGTGTGCATTATGTGACTGTATGTATGCCATCCATTATTAGATGCATCAGAATGCATCCAACGTTTATTTTATTCTTGACAGATACTTTAAAATATATCTTGTAAATTGAGACTGTAATTGGGGAGATGCATATGTATATGTAATATATATATTACATAGATGTATATGTGTGTGTGTGTTTTCTCACCAAAATGGCCCTTGCAATGTTTAGAATATTAGAATGTACCTTATTTATTGCCACATAAAAATAACTTTTTTAAGTGCAGAAAAGGCATATTATATTAAATATATTATTGACAGGAATAAATAGTTTCCCTTATTGTTCCACTAGAAGCTATTGATGTGATAGTGATAGATTTTTACTGTTCTAATTAGTATATAGTGGTATATAATTGCTTTAAAGTCATTCTTAGGGGGATAAAAACAAGTATTACTGCACAATGGTATAGAAACAGTCTCATTGATTCAAATGGATATAGGTGAATTCATTTCCTTGCCACTTAACAAGCATAAAACTAGTAGAATGAGTTCATAGAACAAGACTTCAGTGCTAACAAGAAATAAAAGTGGTTAAAATGAATGAATATATCTTAAATACAATGTGTAGAATGGATGTGTGTATGACTTCTAATAGTCTTTATGTTTCTAAATAAGTTGTTTTCAAACAAAAAGTGCACAAAGTTCGTGAGGAAAGGTGGGATAATTTATTTGATGATTACATTCATTAGTGATGAGGTAGTAAACATTTTCAGCTCTTTTTTTTTTCTTTCTCCAATATTATATTTTAAAAGTTCAAATAAAACTTGGGAATGCTATTCTGAATTTATACACCTAAGAATTTATAGCTCTATTCTTCAATTCTTCAGCAATGTTGCTTCAAGTAGACTTACCACAGAGTTTGCAGTAACAAATCACTTTATTTTTAGGATTTGGATGAGTTCAGTATGAAATTGGCCCATAAAAATGTCAAAGTCAGTTGCTATGAAAAATGAAAAGAGCTTTTGAACTGAGCATAATATTTTTAACTCAAATTTATTTCAGAATATTTTAATACATCAATTATTCTACAGTTGGTTTTCATGTTGTATATCTACATACATACATATACATATGTGTACCTCTTCAGAAATTAACAACAAAAACAAGATAATGCACACAAAAGATGTAATTGGAGACATTTTTATAATGAGAGTATTTACAAAAGAGTGCACAAAATTAATGGAAACCAACTGGTGTAGCAAAATTTAAAAACACCATTACCATCTCTAGGCCTGAAAGGGTAAGATGTCTGTTGGTACCAGACATGGAAAAGCTGAAGAGGTCGAGCCGGAAGATTACCTGATGTAAACTATCTTTTTCTGAAGATGAATGGGGTGGGGGGTATTGTCTCCCCTTCAATTGATTGATTCCAATGACTAATGTAAACAAACATTTAATGCAGTCTATAGTGATCTGCCTTTCAGGGCAGAGAAGAATAAAGTAGACTGAGTTGTTCTGAGAAGAGAAACAGAGTTGGTCTGCTATAGTCTTTTTATAATTACATTAGAGGTGTTTCAGAAGCAAGTAAAAGAAATACAACTGAGCAACTGAAAAACAAGTTTGGGGAAAAAAAAATAAAAAAGAAAAACAACAACAACAACCTACATTCCTGGCAGAATTGTTTGGGAATTTCAATTACATTGGGATAAATTTCTGAACAAAAGATGAGTTCTAGGAAAAAGTGGGGATTAATCATACTAAATCTCTCAGCCCATCTGTCCATTGCTCATATCTACTTGTGATTTCCTATAATTTCTATAGACGGACTTTTCTCATAGAGATAGGATGACAGCCACTGGCTGCACTCTTCTGTCAACTTAGGGACTATAGGAAAAAATACAGTTTTCTCCACATCTACCTATTAATGTAAAGGAAAATTTTGACACACCCAAATTAGATGACTCACTCAGATGAATGGCATATTACATTGGGAGAGGCGTGCATCATTTACATCACAGATGACCAAAAATCTTACATATTTCGTATGTATTCATTTACATGAATTTACATCAAAAGAGGTATCTATCCTCTCCTTAATCTGCTTAACTCATTTCTTGTGCTTTATTTGAACCACTCACATGCAGGTAATGTTCTGGTAGTAGTTATAATCAGAGTTCATGCTATCTCTGATGTCAAAGCATAAAATTTAACATCCAAATTTCTGACTACCAGTTCTTAACCTTATGGCTCTTTGATTAAGCTATCTCAAAATAGTAGTTCTTCAACTACCACAAGATTTAAAATACATGAAACTTTCCAATACTTTAATATTCCTTAGACATCTTCTGGGTTCTGTTTTATTCACCTAGATTATCTGATATAATCACTTGATATTTTTGGTGAATATACTCACCCTCCACTGTAATAACCTAGCATCACTATAAAATCCACTTTATCTCTCTTATATTCCCTTGTAATCACCTAGACTCACCCTAGATGAACTCAGTTGAATCTGTGTTTGCAAGTAAGTTTTGCTGGATAAAATAGGTATTTTTAAATAAAAATAAACTTTTATTTATTGACTTCAGTATGAGCAGAAAGCACTGCCTGGAAAACGTATGTCATTGCTCCTGTGGTATGAGCTTTCCATCACTTTAAAGACTATTTCATACTCTTCTACTTTTATTAAAACTCACATTTTCTCTTCTTGTTCCCTAAGCTTATACCAAATCTAAGCTGAAGATCCGTTTTTCATGATATGTTAATGAATTTAAAGCATCAATTACTAAATATGTTTTCCTTTTTTTATATCCAGAGCTCAACCTATATACTTGTCTTCTCTCATATTGAAACCACCTTTGCAACAATCATGACAGTGGGAAAATTATGACATCTTGCCTTAAAACTCCAAACTGCCTTGGTCACTCCTGGGGGTGGGCAAAGCTATCTTTGGGAGAAATTTGATTTTAGTTTAATCTTAAAGCAAGGATGAAAACAGAACTTCCAGAAACTAAATTACCTTTGTAAAACTAATGAAAGATGCTGAAGTTAAGATTATGAAAGGGTTTTGCTAAGATGTAGGCATAAACAACAACCAGCTATTGCTCTGGATGTTACAAGATTTGTAACTTCCCCAATGACTCCTGTAAATAATATGCTGATTGCAGAAACAAAGATTGGCCTTTTGAATTGTCTTTTCAGACTTTTTTATTTCTGATGACCTGATGACTCCACTCTGACATGCAACTCGTGACACAACCCCCACTCAAAAGTGGACTCAGAGCAGGAGAACCATTTTCCATACCTCTGTGATTTAATCCTCAACTAATCAGCAGCACTTGTTCCCCAGTCTCTTGCCCACCAACCTGTCTTTAAAAAACCCCAGCCTCAGGCCAGGCACAGTGGCTCACGCTTGTAATCTCAGTACTTTGGGAGGCCAAGGCAGGTGGATCACGAGGTCAGGAGATCGCCAGCCTGGCTAACACGTAGAAACCCTGTCTCTATAGTATAGTAGAAACCCTGTCTCTACTAAGAGTACAAAAATTAGCCAGGCATGGTGGTGCGTGGCTGTAATCCCAGCTACTCGGGAAGCTGAGGCAGGAGAATCGCTTCAAACCGGAAGGCGGAGCTTGCGGGGGGCCAAGATTGTGCCACTGCACTCCAGCCTGGGCAATAAGAGCGAAACTCCATCTCAAAAAACAAAACAAAAGAAAACAAAAAACCCTAGCCTCTAAATTTTGTGGGAGGCTTATTTGAGTAATAATAAAACTCTAGTTTTCCATTGAACTGGGTATACATGTATTAAACTTCCGCTACTACAATTCTCCTGTCTGGATAAATCAGCTCTACCTGGGCAGCAGGCAAGATGAACCCGTCAGGTGGTTACCATATTATTTGTTTCAAGGAAATACAATTTATAACAATTTTATATTGGATTCAGCCGTTACGTGTGCAGATTTGTTATATAGGTCTACTGCATGATACTGAGGTTTGGGGTGCCCATTACCCTGTCACCAAAGTAGTGATCAGAGTACCCAAAGATAGTTTTTCAGCCTATGCCTACCTTTCTCCCTCTCCCCTCTAGAAGTCCTCAATGTCTGTTGTTCCCATATTTATGTCCATGTGTACTCAATTTTTTGCTCCCACCTACAAGTGAAAACATGTGGTATTTGGTTTTCCGTTCCTGTGTTAATCTGCTTAGGATAATGCCTCCAGCTCCAGCCACATTGCTCTGTGTAGTATTCCATGGAGTATATTTACCACATTTTCTTTATCCAATCCACTGTTGGATAGGCATCTAGGTGGATTCTGTTATGTCAAAATATGTATTTCTAGTTAAGAAACCTTCTGAAGCCTTTTCATTTTTTTTTGTTTTGTTTCTTTTTTTTTTTTTTTTTTAAGATGGAGTCTCGCTTTGTCGCCCATGCTGAAGTGCGGTGGCGCGATCTCGGCTCACTGCAAGCTCCGCCTCCAGGGTTCCCGCCATTCTCCTGCCTCAGCCTCCGGAGTAGCTGGGACTACAGGCGCCCGCCACCTCGCCCGGCTAATTTTTTGTATTTTTAGTAGAAACGGGTTTTCATCGCGTTAGCCAGGATGGTCTCAATCTCCTGAACTTGTGATCCACCCGCCTCGGCCTCCTAAAGTGCTGGGATTACAGGTGTGAGCCACCGCGCCGGGCACCTTTTCATGTTTTTTCCTGAATGTCTTTGCTTTACTTAGGCCTTTCTAATTCCAGGTAAATTTGTGAACTAATTGATGAAGCATCCTCTAGAATACTCTATTTTTATTTTCTGAAAATCACTTGAGTCTATAAATTAGTTTCTGAAAAATAGACATTTTTATAATAATAATTTCTTCATTATATTCTCCACTAATGTTTCATAGTTGACTCTTCCTTTACTCCCTTTTCTCTTTAAATATTCACTTTGTGTAAAAGTAGATTGTGCACTAACTAAAGTCTCACAAGAATGTAACCATTTGCCTCACCATGTACTTGCCCCTCTTCCTACATACCTTCCTCACCTTTAAGAAAATATATAAATACTAAACCTCCTGAAAACCTCTTTGGAAAAACCTACCACAAATGCACCTGAGGTTCATGTTTCTCCCCAGAGGTGCACTAAAACTGGTTTAATAAACCTCAATCTTCTGCCCTAGTCATTCATTTCAGTTATGTTTTCACCATAGACCTGTTCCTAGATTTATAGTAGCCCATTATTTGTTACATTGTAAATTATATATTTTTAAAATTAAGTTCATGTTAAATCGAAATGAAGGTTGACTGGCATGTAATAATTATATGTACAAAACTCTTGCTAAATGTGTTTTAATATTTTATTTTAAAATTATTTAGTCTTAAGAAAAGTGGCAAAAATAGTGTGAAGAATTTCAATATACGCTTAGTTTTAGCATCCATTCATAATAATTGCCTTAAAAATTATGTTGATTGCCAAATAATGATATTCTAAAGCTATCATTCCTTCTACCTGTTTAACTGACATTCTACTATAAGAAAAATCCAATTTTTCTCTGATGTTTATTGTTTTATTCAATTATTTATTTATATCTGTATGGCCCTGTGAATTAGTGGTGCATCCCAAGGATTATAATTTATTTTATTTTATTTTATTTTATTTTATTTATTTATCTTTTTTTGAGACTGAGTCTTGCTCTGTTGCTCAGGCTGGAACACAGTGGCGCGATCTCGGCTCACTGCAAGCTCAGCCTCTGGGGTTCACGCCATTCTCCTGCCTCAGCCTCCTGAGTAGCTGGGACTACAGGCGCCCGCCACCATGCCGGGCTAATTTTTTGTATTTTTAGTAAAGACGGGGTTTCACCATGTTATCCAAGATGGTCTCAATCTCCTGACCACGTGATCCACCCACCTCGGCCTCCCAAAGTGCTGGGGTTACAGGAGTGAGCCACCAAGCCCAGCCTAATTTATTTTATTTTTTTTAGTTGACAATCTAATTATTCTATATTTGTCTAGGTGTGTTTCCTTCTGACCTGATGACATTATTTTATGACCACTTTCTTATTTTCTGTTGCAATATCATTTTCCAGGTCAACCTGTACTGTCCTTGTCCCCGCCCTGGAATTAGTTATTTATCCAATAATCTTTGATTCCTTTAAATGCAGAATGACATTTTGAAATTACAATCTGAATACTCTATGCTTACTCATTGCTACTGAAATATCTTGGATTCCAAGCAATCAGCAGTCAGAGTTGGGCTGTACTATCACAGAGATGTGTGTGTATGTGTGCTTGTGTATGTATTCTCTCTCACTTGCTTTCTCTCTTCTATTTATCCCTTCTTAAACAAAAACATGAGTTGATCATTGGATCCGTAATTCTGACCAATATTTTAAGGTTCCTTCTGACTTTTCCCTTTTCTCTATAGTAACCACATTTTCCAGCTGTGGTAAACCTATCTCTTTATCCACAATGTACTTGTTTTATTAATCCTATAACACACAAATGATATTCATTCTGAATTGTCAACCCATAAAATCTTGGAAAATGAACTCACTAACCACAGTTCACATCTGTGTATAGTTCTTTTTTTCTTTAGCATGATAATATGGAGTCAAAATATTATGTTCAAGAATATTTCTCACTAATTAAATATGGCCATTTTATTGATTATAATTATACTTAGGTATATTTGCTTTTGTGTATTCTATTTTTGGTTATTTCTTATCCTTGCTATGTGGGTGTTTGTGTGTGTAGCAAAACTTCCATGTTCCTAAAGTCAAAATTATTTAAAAATGTGTTTTTTAATAGTTAAAATAATCATTCCTCTCTACTTTCTATCTCCTCCTACTTCGACTTTATTCCCACCCTCTCTCCCCATGTAACCCATCTCACTGGTTCCTTATCATCCTTAAGTTTCCTTTTACACAAACTACAGATAAATGTATGTTTACTTACACTTCATTATTTCTCACTTGAATGGTAGCATATTATTGATACTCTTTTACAAACTTATTATTTTATTTGTTTGTTTTACTTAATGTGTTTATAAATCACTCCAGTTCACATAACCCTTTAAGTCTTACTTGGTTTTTCATTTCTTTCTTTGACTAAAGCTGCAGAGCATTTTAAACTTCTTAATTTAAGAAATAATTTTTCCATATATTATTCTCTTTGTTGAGTAAACATTTATACCTCCTGCAAGCAGTGAACCTTTTTTGTTTCTTCCTGTCAAATCTATATTTTATCTTTTTCTTACCATTTACAGCCTACAGTAAAAGATTGCATCAAAACAGCGAATGAGGGCACACTTGTCATGTTCTGAAGAATTGATTACTTTTCATGAATTTTGAAATTTGAGGCATGGTGTTTGTAACAAGGATGGAAGTATTCCTAGATGTCTACAGCAGGTCACCGTGATGGAAGAAAAAATACACTCCAGTTCTCGGTGCCTGGTGGCCTTTTTATTTAAATTATTCTTTATCATACTCTCTTCTGGCTTGTACCTTATGTTCCACCAAAACTACTCTTGCTAAAATAACTGATGAACATGTTTCATTCACCTTACTCTATCAATAATGAGCATAAGTAGTTTCACGACACCACACTCCCCTGATTTTCTTCCGAAAAATTTGGCTGCTCCTTCTGTTTTGCAGTTCTTTCTCTTTGGCCTGACTTCTAGACATGGGAGCTCCATATGTATCAGTCATGGACCCTCTTCTATACTGACTCTCCACCATCTGCCTAATGATCTCATCAACTTCAATGGCTTTATACATATCTTATTTATGTATGCCACTCAAATGCATAAGTCAAGCCCAGTCCTTATCTCTGACTTCTGAACTTCTATATCCAAGTTTCTTCTTTATAATTAAATTCAGATATTTGACTGGCAGCTTTAAATTTATTATTTTAACATCTACCACATTTGTATTAGTTATAAATCTAACTAATTTAAACCTATTTCCAAACCACCCCATCTTCCATATTTGACTTTTCTCCAATTTTTCTATATTGATAAAATATAAGTCTACCTGCCTTGTTAGCCATACATCTGGCTATATTCCCCCCCCACCCCATATTCAATACTTTTAAATTCTAATTCAAATCTGTCAGTCTTCTATCCTTTCCAACCTTCTTATTCAAGCTACCATCATGTCTTGCCGAGTGTATAATACATTCCCTAGACTGTATCCATGCGTTCTCTCTTATCACCCTCCAAGTATTCTTGCATAGATGATCTTAAAGGAACAGCAACAAAAATAACACAATGGCTCTGCTTAAAATTGTTTGTTTTCCATGAATATCCCCCTTTTCGAAAAATCCAGAGGACCTAGCACCCTATGAATGTTTGTTGTCTGACTACCAATCTTGTTTTATGTGCCAAGTTCTTCCTTATTAAATGCAGGTGCTTTTCAAAATGTCTATGTCCTCTTTCCTCAACCTTTTCAATTACAAGAATTTGTTTTCTCTATCCACACACAGAGGGGTGTGTGTGTGTTTGTGTGTGTGTTTATACACATTTATTTAAGCATATGTTTCATTCCATTTTAATAAATACGAAGCACAATTATTTTTAAGCATCCATTCTGTGATGATGAAACTGCCTTTGCATATATTGTAACCATGAGAAAATTAAGGCAGTCAGGGAGATCTGATCTAGCCAACCCTCATCTTGCCTTTAGCCTTCAAGCTGCCCTTAATTATTGCTGAGATTGGGCCAAGCTGACTTTGAGAGACATTTAGTTTATAGTTTAAATGATGATAGCCCTTCCCTAATATTTGACCAGCTATGTAAACTTAATGAAAGGCCACCAGTCTAGGAGAATGAAAGGAGCCTGAATTCTGCTAAGGTGTAGACATAAAGGATTGGCGACAATCATTCCAGAGGTCACAAGATATGCAACTTCCTCAATTGCTTCTGCAGGTAACATCACTATTGTAGAAACTAAGAGTGGCCTTTTTGAGATATCTTCTCAGGTTTTTTGCATGTCTGATAACCAGTGGCTCCACCTGGACACACTCACCAATGGTTCCATGTAGACCCACCAACTGCTCATCTGGCCTAATCAAGAAAAAATTCAGCAGCCTGAGAACCATTTCCACATCCCTATTATTGCAACCCCAACCAATCAGCAGCAAGCACCCATTGCCTAGCCAGCTCCAACACTTCCCTCAAACTGTCTTTGAAAAACTCTAGCCCCCAAATTCTCAGGCTGATTTGAGTAATAATAACACTCTGGCGTTCCATTTAGCTGGCTCTGCATGAATTAAACTCTTTTGTATTGCAATTCCCCTGCCTCAATACACCAGATCTATCTGGGCAGCAGGCAAGAAGAACCTATTGGGCAGTTACACTGAGAATATTTCCTAACTTATTAATACTTACCTTTTTATATATGAACATTTGATATGGTTTGGCTGTGTCCCACCAAAATCTCATATTGAATTGTAGCCCCATATTCCCCATGTGTTGTGGGAGGAAATTGGTGGGAGGTAATTGAATCACGGGGTCAGTTGTTTCCTGTGCTGTTCTCATAATAGTGAGTTTGCACAAGATTTGATAGTTTTATAAGTACCTTTCCCCTTCACTCAGCTCTCATTCTATCTCCTGTTGCACTGTGAAGAGGTGTCTTTCACTATGATTGTAGGTTTCCTGAGGCCTCCCCAGCCATGTGGAATTGTGAGTCAATTAAATCTCTTTTTTTAATACATGACACAGTCTTTACAGCTGTGTGAAAAGGGACTAATACAGTGAATTAGTACCACAGACAGTGGGGTGATACTCTAAAGATACATAAAAATGTGGAAACGACTTTGGAACTAGGTAATGGGTCGAAGTTGGAACAGTTTGGAGGGATCAGAAAAGGATGAAAAAAAAAAAAAAGGAAAAGTTTTGAACTTCCTAGAGAGTTGCAGGACTCAGAAGACAGGAATATGTGGGAAAGTTTGGAACTTCCTGGAGACTTATTGAATGGTTTTGACCAAAATGGTGGCAGTGACATGGACAAAGAAGTCTAGGCTGAGGTGACCACAGATGGAGATGAGAAACTTCTTGAGAACTGGAGCAAAAGTGACTCTTGCCATGCTTTAGCATACAGACTGGTGGCATTTTTACCCTGCCCTAGAGATCTTTGGAACTTCAAATTTGAGAGAGATAATTTAGGGTATCTAGTAGAAGAAATTTCTAATTAGCAAAGTGGAAGAGGAAGCAGAGCTTAAAAGTTTGGAAATTTTGCAGCATGACAATGTGATAGAAAAGAAAAAACCCATTTTCTCAGAAGAAATTCAAGAAGGCTGTAGAAATTTGCCTAACTAATGAGGAGTCAAATGTTAATCACCAAGAAAATGGGAACAATGTCTCCAGGCTATGTCAGAGGTCTTCACAGTAGCCCCTCCTATCACAGGCCCAGAGGCCTAGGAGGGAAAAATGGTTTTGTTTGTCAGGCCCAGGACCTCACTCCTCTGTCCTCTCCTGGGGACATAGTGCCCTGTGTCGCAGCCATGGCTAAAAGGGGTCAACATATAGCTCAGGCTGTTGCTTCAGAGGGTGCAGGCCCCAAACCTTAACAGTTTACATATGGTGTTGGGCCAGTAAGTACACAGAAGTAAAGAATTGAGGTTTGAGAAGTTCCACCTAGATTTCAGAGGATGTATGGAAATTCCTGGATATATAGGCAGAAGTTTGCGGCAGCAATGGAGCCCTCATGGAGAACCTGTACTAGGTCAGTGCAGAAGGGAATTGTGGGGTTGGTTGGAGCCCCCACACAGAGTCCTCGCTAGAGCACTGGCTAGTGGGAATCTGTGAGAAGAGGACCACCATCCTCCAGACCACAGAATGGTAGATCCACTGATAACTTGCACTGTGTGCCTAGAAAAGTCACAGACACTCAACACCAGTCCATGAAAGCAGCCAGGAGGGGGCTGCACCCTGCAAAGCCACTGAGGCAGAGCAGCCCAAGGCCATGGGAGCTCATCTCTTGAATCAGTTTGACCTGGATGTGAGATACGCAGTCAAAGGAGATCATTTTGGAACTTTAAGTTTTAATGACTGCCTTATTGGATTTCGGATTTGCCTGGCAACTGTGGCCTCTTTGTTTTGGCCAATTTCTCTCATTTGGAATGACTGAATTTACCCATGCCTGTACTCCCATTGTGTCTAGGAAATAACTAACTTTCTATTGATTTTACAGGCTCCTAGGTGGAAGGGACTTGCCTTGTCTCAGACGAGACTTTGGATTTGGACTTTCAAGTTAATGCTGGAATGAGTCAAGACTTTGGGGGACTGTTGGAAGGGTATGATTGTGTATTGAATTATGAAGACATGAGATTTGAGAGAGAGCAGGGGCAGAATGGTATGGTTTGGCTTTGTCCCCACCCAAATCTCATCTTGAATTGTAGTCCGTATATTCCCCAAGTGCCAAGAGAATAACCTGGTGAGAGGTAATTGAATCATAGGGGTAGCTTTTTCTTGTGCTGTTCTCATGATAGTAACTGAGTTCTCATGAGATCTTGTGGTTTTATAAGTGGCTTCCCCCATTGTTTGGTTCTCATTCCTTCTCCTGCTTCCCTGTAAAGAGGTACCATGATTGTAACTTTCCTGAGGCCTCCTCAGCCATGCAGAACTGTGAGTCAATTAAACCTCTTTTCTTTATAATTACCCAGTCTTGGGCAATTCTTTACAGGGGTGTGGAACTGGCTAATACACCATTAGATCATAGAATGAATAGCATTGTCTTTCCCTTTAATGACATATTTAAAACCTGTGGTTTGGAAGAGAGACATTTTCAGTAAGAGATTTAATCAATTTCCCATGAAATGACCACTACTATTAAAAGCTCTCTTCTAATTTTTCTATCTGAAATCCCTACAGAGCAAGAGTAGCAGCATCGGCCACTCCTCAAAGAAGGTATTTTCTTGCCTGATTTAAGTTGTTCTGCTCCTGTTGGTCATTACTGGAGTAAGACACATTTGTAAATATATAAGTTGCCTCACATGCACATGATTAACATTTTTAATTAAACTTGTTTTACCTTGAGATAATTGTAGATATATTTTCTATTATGAGATCATGCAGAGACCACCTGCACATAATATAAATCTCTAATGCAAAATCATAACCAGGGTATTGATGATGGTATAGTCAAGATACAGATTAGCTCCTAACACCATTGTGTTTTCGTAATGCCCTCTTATCTACATTCACCTCTCTTCCCTACTTCCCTGTGTTTCCAAACACAAAACATTGGCACATGGTCTGACAATAAATGAATGTCTCAGTTGGGTTAACACATTTATATTAGCATTCTTGTATAGTGTAAAGTGTTTTTATCTATACTGTGTGTTGTGATTTTCAACATATTTTGTGAATGAATACTATTAACTAAGCCCTTTCTCTGTCACCAATCAGCACTCTGTAAAAATGCACCAATCAGCACTCTGTGTCTAGCTAAAGGATTGTAGATGCACCAGTCAGCACTCTGTAAAAATGCACCAATCAACACTCTGTGTCTAGTTAAAGGAATGTAAATGCACCAATCAGCACTCTGTAAAATGGACCAGTCAGCAGGATGTGGGAGATCCCAAATAAGGGAATAAAAGCTGGCCACCTGAGCCAGCAGGGGCAACCCACTTCTGTTCCCTTCCGTACTGCGGAAGCTTTGTTCTTTTGCTCTTCACTGTAAATCTTGCTGCTGCTCAGTCTTTGGGTCCACATTACCTTTATGAGCTGTAACACCCACTGTGAGGGTCTGCGGCTTCATTCCTGAAGTCAATGAGGCCACGAACCCACTGGGAGGAACAAACAACTCCAGACTCTCTGCCTTTAGGAGCTGTAATACTCACTGCAAAGGTCTGCAGCTTCACTCCTGAAGCCAGCAAGATCATGAACCCACCAGAAGGAATAAACAACTCTGGACGCACCACTTTTAAGAGCTGTAACACTCACTGTGAAGGTCTGCAGCTTCACTCTTGAAGTCAGCAAGACCATGAACCCACTGGAAGGAATAAACTCCAGACACCTCTGAACATCTGAAGGAACAAATTCCGGACACACCATCTTTAAGAGCTGTAATATTCACTGCGAGTGTCTGCAGCTTCATTCTCGAAGTCAGTGAGACCAAGAACCCACCAGAAGGAATAAATTCTGGACACACCTACAGCTGAAATCAACAGCAGATCTGTACAGCTACAGACTCCATGCGCTCTACATAAATGAAATGAGCACCACTGGGATGCCTGTAGTCCCAGCTACTTGGGAGGCTGAGGCAAGAGAACGGTGTGAACCCAGAAAGGCGGAGCTTGCAGTGAGCCGAGATCACACCACTACACTCCAGCCTGGGAGATAGAAGGAGACTCCATCTCAAAAAAAAAAAAAAAAAAAAAAAGGCAACCACTTCAGATAGCATCTCAGAAAAATAATAATAATCAGAAAACATTTACTTGCAATTTTAAAGATTTTTAAAATGGAGTATATTCTCCCTTATGCGAATATCTATTTTATAAGGGAGGAGAAGTTGTTTTATTGTATTCTTAAGAAGCAGTTTAAAATATACCGTTTTTATCTCTCGGATTCAAATTTTAGAATGAACTTCAGAATTAGATGTGTGTATGCTGTGATTCTGGAGGATCAGAAGCAGGAGACAACAAAGGACCCTGGACACAAATCACTACTCTTTGTAATGAAAATATTTTACTGCTTGAAGACTGACTTCTTAGTATATTTCTATTTCTAATATAGATCTAATATACATCACCTCATGTTTTTAGATTTGTAGATCTATACATGGAATCATGATAAGTATTTAGAAGTGAATTTAGAAAATTTAGGTGAATCAAGGACAAATAAAAATGCTTATCTGAGGCCAGGTGCAGCGGCTCACACCTGCAATCCTAGCACTCTAGGAGGCCACAGCGGGTGGATAGCCTGAGCTTAGGAGTTCAGACCAGCCTGTGCAACACAATGAAACCCCATCTCTACTAAAATACAAAAAATGAGCTGTGCGTGGTGGACGGTGCCTTTAAGCCCAGCTACTAAGGAGGCTGAGACTGGAGAATCGCTTGAACCCAGGAGGCAGAAGTTGCAATGAGCTGAGATGGCGCCACTGCACTCCAGCTTGGGCAACAGAGCGAGACTCCGTCTCCAAAAAAGATAAATACTTTTTTTTTAAAGAATTGCTTTTGGCCGGGCGCGGTGGCTCAAGCCTGTAATCCCAGCACTTTGGGAGGCCGAGACGGGCGGATCACGAGGTCAGGAGATCGAGACCATCCTGGCTAACCCGGTGAAACCCCGTCTCTAGTAAAAAATACAAAAAAAATAGCCGGGCGAGGTGGCGGGTGCCTGTAGTCCCAGCTACTCGGGAGGCTGAGGCAGGAGAATGGCGTAAACTCGGGAGGCGGAGCTTGCAGTGAGCCGAGATCCGGCCACTGCACTCCAGTCTCGGCGACAGAGCAAGACTCCGTCTCAAAAAAAAAAAAAAAAAAAAAAAGAATTGCTTTTATGAGGGAGAGCATGGCATTGTGGAATGCTCATAGTCTTCATATGGCAGAATTAGTCACTCACTCTCCTGCTTCCTAACAGTGGGGAAATTACTTAATGTCTCCAGTTAGCAGTCACTTCATCTGTAAAGTAAAAAGAATATATAGCTAGGCATTCCATAAATGATTTTCTAAATAATAAATTGATATTTCAGAACATGCAGGATGGAGACTGGCATCCAATAGGTAACTGGTAAAATGTAACACTAAATATGAAAGATAAGTTATACTGAACTCAATTTTTCATATTTCAAAAATTTTAGAGAATTATCCATTCCTGAAAAAGAAAAATAATGTGGGTTGCCTGACCTGACTTGCTGACTCAAGAAACCTTCCTGTCAAACCAATTTGAAGTCTTACGACTATATTTATGTTCCAAGACAATTAGGATTTGAAAATGCTTTTAAATACTGGAAGTTAGTCTATCTTCTTTCAGACTCTCGTCTAGCCAAGTGTTATTGGCTTAGTGAGGTAAAAACGATTCCAACTACCAAGAAAAGATTTCCATTTTATTTTTAAAGCAGTTTGAATCCTGATGCTTTCTACATATTTCCTCAATAAATTAATCCTTGCTTTTACAAATGCAAATTTAAACCACAAAAAAAAGAAAAATCCTTCTAAAATTTATTAGTTTTATGGATCTTTATAAGTGCTTTAAGATTAATGGAGTATATATGCGCCAAAAGGAAATTTCTTCAAATGCCATATTGTGCTGAAGAATATTTAGGGGGAAGATCATATTTTATATTTAAGTAGTAAAATGTGAAGTTTTTCTTCTGCCATATTTGCTGAGATTTCCAAATCTCTTGGCATATAATGTTCTACAGAATAAATATACAGAGAGAGAAATTTTGAGTTACTTAATATCAAGTGTGCATTTGGACTAGCTGATAACTAAATGTAGCTTGATAAGAATGAAATAGAGAATACTCTTGGATAACAAAGTTTGATAACAATTAAATCAAATTTAGATTATAGCAAAGCCCTTAACACTTTCAGGCAGCAGAGGATTTATGCTAGATTTCTTTGAATAGCTTCAAATGTTGACATTCTAGCAGCCACATTTGGAAAATGAGCTATACAATATAAATGCCAATTTAGCAAAATAATTATTTAATTCAGACAGTGAAAAAAAGAAAAAGAAAAAATTCTGAGCTATTGCCTACTTGTCATTGTTTTAAAATGAAATAAAATCTCAAATTACAAAAAAGAAAAACACTTCCCAATCAGAAACAATGAAAAAGAACAACTATAAAAACAGACAATAATAATCTTCCAAAACCTATTTACTTTTATCTGCTTCTATAATATCTCTTACTCTTGTGATATCAATCAATTTAAATAAAAAGTGATTGGATAAATTTATGTAAAAAAATGTCTATTTTAATTTAGCAGTTTTGCCCTCAAGGGCTAATATCACAGGTTTTCAGTAAACAGAACCTGTCACAACATAATATGCTTCGGTGAATGTTTCCCAAGAAGAAAGAAAAAAGCAGTGAAGAAACTTGCTTCTTTTGCTTTAGTAACATTACCATAGCTCAGGCTTTGAAGGCTCTGTTGTATGTTCACCCAGTGCAGGATTGCCAACTTGAACAATTAACAACAGAGGATGCCAAATTAAATTTAATTCAAAATGAGCAATGAGACAACAACCTAAGTATATGCCATGCAAGGTCTGGGACATAGTTACACTAACAAGAAAATACCTGTTGATCTGATATTCAAAATTGCTTTGTTTTTTAATTTTATCTGGCAACCATAGTCTAGTCATGTTAATTCTTAGTCTGTTAAGATACTTTCTAATTTTCACTGGAAAATTAGAGAGTTAAAGTGGAAAATTAGAAAGTTCAGTGGAAAATTAGAAAGTTAAGATACTTTCTAATTTTCAGTGGAAACTGCTTCTTTTAATTTTTAATAATTTTCTGCGATAAAGGGTTAAGGCATATCCTTAACAAGAGGGCCCAAAAATAAAAAATACTGGAGAATGTTTTGAATGTTTAAATACGCTTAAGACATTAGAACTATGTTTTTGCTCTTGCTCTTTAGTTCTCTTACTATTTTCACACATCAATTATAAGACAAATGTTATTCCACTCTGGCTTATGATATTGATTTAAATTCGATGTTACTTTTAGAGAGAAAAAAATTAGTAGGAAAACAGTTTCTTTTGTAATTCATTTTTTGTATTAGGCCATCCTTATATTGCTGTAACGAAACACTTGAGACTGCGTAATTTATAAGAAAAGAGGTCTAATTGGCTCACGTTTCTGTGGGCTATGCAGAAAGTGCACTGGCATCTGCTTCTGGGGAGGCATCAGGAAACTTCCAATCATGGCAGAAGGCAAAGGGGGAGCAGGCATATCAAATGGTGAAAGCAGGAGCGAAAGTGAGAAGCGGAGAAATGCCACACCCTTTTAAACAACCAGATCTCGTGATAACTCACTATCATAAGAACAGCACCATGTGGATGGCGCTAAACCATTCATGAGAAATCCATCCCCATGATCAAATCATCTCCCACCAGGTCCCACCTCAATCTCCCCAATTGTAATGGGGATTACAATTTAACATGAGATTTAGATGGGGACACAATTCAAACTATATTACTTTGGTTACCTTATAATGTTATGACTTTTTATTAGGGTAGAAATAGAAATATATAAATGAAATGAGCAATATAATGTGCATTAAACTTTAAGACATATGGGAATCACATAGCACTGCTTTTTGTTTCCTTATTTTTACTTTTCCTCCTTTTTCATAATTTAATCAGGAACCGAAGAACTCGATATATAATATCTTTGCTACTGGGGAAAAAGTAAATAATAAATCATTTTTGTCTGATTTCTGATACAGGAGGAATAAAACTTTCTTCAGTATTTCTATTGACATTATAGTATTTAATTTTCCTTTGTTGAAGTTCAAAAAAACCCCGAAATGGGGTAGGATTGTGACACTGGTAGTGAGACTTTTACAGTCTGTCAGCTTTTCCCTTTCTTCCCCCAATAAATAATACATTCACTTATTCTACAAATATTTATTGAGTGCCTACTATGTGATAAGAGTTATTTTTTTAATATACTGCTAAAGAGTTGATTCTATAGAAGACATTGTTTTATTCCTGGAACAAATTGAGAATTAGGCTTGAAGCTTACCATAAGTTGCAAGGCCAAAGAGTTAGTCTTAAGCCCCTCTTCTCCCAATAGGAAGAATAAAACCAAGCTCAGTTTCTGAAGAAGTTCATGACTTCTCCACCACATAGGGAGACTGTAACATGCCACACATTTGAGAACCCCAGCTACCCCCATGTCTCCAGGTCCTGGACACTAGCTTTCCTGCATAAGGAGCAAAGTGCTGACACTCCGAGTTCAGACTGCCGTTGCACCACATAGCCTGCATGTGTTTGTATTGACAGGGCTATTTACTCCTGTTGCCTTATTGGAGGGATATGCATACAGGAGAGGATTCCCTCTAAAACTAGCCTCGCCCATACCCAGCAGAAGCCCAGACCTGAAACATTTCCACGGAATGTTGTGGAGTGTATTAATCAGGGTTCTACAGGGAAATAGAACCAATACGAGAGATCAAATAGATAGATCAGTCAGTTGATCGATCGATCAATAGATAAAAAATATTTTATCTTCAAATGTGGCTAACCTGCCTTTAAACACATCCACAAAGTTGTTAATTTCAGTTATCCTACTTTAATTTTTAATTCCATTGAGCTTTGCTCCTTCTTTCTTTTCTCTCTCTTCTTTCTACCTTTCTTTCCTCTTTCCTTTCTTTTTTCAGTTTTCTACCAAAATGCATCTTGCATTTTATTTCTTGAAGATATTAATGAAAGGTTTTTTTTTGTTTGTTTGTTTGTTTTGAGATGGGGTCTCGCTCTGTCGCCCAGGCTGGAGTGCAGTGGCACGATCTCGGCTCACTCACTGCAAGCTCTGCCTCCCTGGTTCATGCTATTCTCCTGCCTCAGCCTCCCAAGTAGCTGGGACTACAGGCACCCGTCCCCACACCCGGCTAATTTTTTTGTATTTTTTAGTAAAGACGGGGTTTCACCATGTTAGCCAGGATAGTCTCGATTTCCTGACCTCGTGATCCGCCCGCCTCGGTCTCCCAAAGTGCTGGGATTACAGGCGTGAGCCACCACGCCCAGCCATGAAAGTTATTTTAAGTCCGTGATTGATAACTACATTATATTTTCCTCTGGAGGTCTGCTATGGTTTGGATGTGATTTGCTCCCACCAAAGCTCATTTTGAAGTTACATCCCCAGTGTGGCAGTGTTGGGAGAGGTGGGGCCTAGTGGAAAGTTTTAAGTCATGGAGACAGATCCCTCCTGAATAGATTAATGCCTTCTTGTGTGAGTGAGTACTGGCTGTAAAGATAATGGATTAGCTCTTGTGAGAGTGAGTTGTTATATATTGAGGTTCCTCCTTCTGTCTGGTTCTTTTTCACATATAACAGTTCACCCTTTCACATTCTGCCATTTTATTAAGCAGCACGAAAGTCTTCACCATAAGCCGGTGACTTGGCCATGAACTTCCCATTCACCAGAAATGTGAGCTAAATAAGCCTCTTTTATTTGCAAATTAGCTAGTTTCAGGTATTCTGTTATAGCAATACAGAACAGACTTAGACTGAGTCTATGTATTTTCTATTGTCTCTTTGGTTTTACATCATTTTTTCTTTGTTTATTTTTATGGCAGCATTAGGCCATTCTTGCACTGCTATAAACAAATACCTGACTGTAATCCCAGCACTTTGGGAGGCCAAGGTGAGCAGATCACGAGGTCAGGAGATCCAGACCATCCTGGCTAAAACGGTGAAACCCTGTCTTTACCAAAAATAATAATAATAATAATACAAAAAAGTAGCCAGGCATGGTAGCGGTCGTCTGTAGTCCCAGCTACTCGGGAGGCTGAGGCAGGAGAATGGCGTAAACCCGGGAGGCGGAGCTTGCAGTGAGCCGAGATCCGGCCACTGCACTCCAGCCTGGGCGACAGAGCGAGACTCCGTCTCAAAAAAAAAAAATAAATAAATAAAATAAATAAATAAAATAAAGAAAAGAAAAGAAAAAGAAAAAAAGAAATACCTAAGACTGGGTAATTTATTTTAAAAGAGGCTTAACTGGCTCACAGTTCTGCAGGATATACAGGAAGCATCGTGCTAGCATCTGCTTCTGAGGAAGCTTCCAATCATGGCAGAAGACAAAGGGGGAGCGAGCATGTCACATGGCAAAAGCAGAAGCAAGCGAGAGAAAGCACTAGGGTGCAGGGGGTGGGGGCGGGGTAGGTGCCACACACCTTTAAACAACCAGATTGCCTGTGAACTCAGAGTGAGAGCTCACTCATCACCAAGGGATGGCCCAAGCCATTCATGACAAATCCGCTTCCGTGATGCAATACCTGTTGTCAGACCCCAACTTAAACATTGGGAATTACGTATCAACCTGAGACTTGGGTGGAATATCCAAACTATATTCATGCCCGATCATTTTTTGCTATGTGAAGGGTATTGTATATGAAAAACTGCAGCCATAATTTGAAATTTAGAATAATATTTTCTTCCTCATACTGTTTACAAATATGAGTACGGTTTTGGGTGACTGCTTATATTCAGTCCCTGAATTGCTACAAAAAATATAGTATTAAAGTTAATTGCTTAGCCACTGAAGATAAAGAAATAATATTCTGGTGTTTTTCCTACCTCACACATATCGTCTACGAAATTCCAATTTATTGACTTCTCTTCAGATTCTTTTTGTTTAAATAAAGATATTGTAGTTAATGGTTCCTAGTATTTCAAGAGCTTTCTTTTGAGAATCAAAGAAAGAATGCCAGCCCTGTTCAGAGCAAGTCTAACACATGTGTATCTTGAACATTTTTAGTAAATTTTCAAAGTTTAATATATCCGACTGCTTGAATATATGACCAATGTCTATATACTGTGTTCCCATTCACCCTGGCCCAGTATGTTATCACATATCTGGAGGAATTTTGTACTACTTAATGGTCTTCCCTACTTCTAATCCTAACCTATTCCACCCTACATTAACTTCATTGTAAAATGCCTTTTAAAACGTCTTTTTTTTTTTTTTTTTACTGACAATCATTCTGTTGATTTCATGTGAATATAAGTTCATGCATGTACTTCTTAGCAAATCAGTTAAAGTTCCCAACATATAATCCAGTGTTCCTTTCTAGCACTACCTGGCAAAAACTCTTATTCAGTAAGAAAGATCAGCTCCACTTCTGGCAGCTGCACGTTCCAATTTTGAATTACTTGCCATTAGTTTCACCGTTTTATTTTTCCCTGGCATTCATATATTGAAGCCTAATCATGTATGTGCTGTTAGCAGGAGGTGAGACCTTTGGCAGAGCCCTCATGAGTAGGGTTAGTGCTCTTACAAAACACATCCCACGTAACGATAGAGCATCTCCTTCCTCCATGTAAGGCATAATGAGAAGGTGCAATGTATGAACCAGAGTCCTCACCAAAAACTGAATGGGCCAGCTCCTTGACTTTGGACTTTCTAACTTCTAGATCTGTAAGAAATAAATTTTTGTTGTTTATAAACTACCCAGTCTATGGTATTACTTTCTAGCAACCCAAATGGACTAAGACACTTGCTAATTCTATCTTCTCATTGTTATGTTCTACAATTTTACTTAGGCTTTTTTTACTACCGCAATTTAAATTCTTCCCAGTTTGCAATACAAACACTAATCTTTCCATTATTTAAAATTATGTTGATCTAAAATCAACACGCAGCTTAGTTACAACTTAGCAGTATTTTTCTTTTTTACATTTGACTCTGCCACTTCTCTAATGTGATAGAAAACATGATATTATCTTAAATTATTTTCATTTTTCAGTATTTAGCATATAATTATTCATATATGAGTTAGCCATTTAAGTACATATAAATAACTATTTGAACAAATTTATGTCTCTGAAAAGTAAAGGTTTCTGGTTGGAATTTCATCATTGCCCTGTTATCAGGATGTGGAAACTCATCATTTAGATATTCTAAGTAGTCTTAAAGTTTGACTATTTTTTTGGATCTCTTTTTTTTTTAAAGTTAAAAAGTTAAACAAAAATATTTTTTGTTTAATGTAAAAGACATTCTGTCTTACTCCAACTTCCTGATAAATTTCTCTCACAGAATAAAACATCCATTATTGAAAAAAACCCTCAATAAGTAAAAAGTAAACATTTTAATTATTATAGACATAATTAAGTATATTATAGGATAAAGAGTAATTTTTAAATAATATATCACAGAGCCCTTGTCATGATGCTTAACAAAACCCGATTCTATGTTAAGAGTCAGTGAACTGGCCAGGCATGGTGGCTGATGCCTATAATCCCAGCACTTTTGGGAGGCTGATGCAGTTCAATCACATGAGGCCAGGAGTTCAAGACCAGCTTGATCAACATGGCAAAACCTTGTCTCTACTAAAAATACAAAAAAATGTACCTGGGCATGGTGGCTCATGCCTGTAGTTCCAGCTACTTGGGTAGCTGAGGGATGAGAATCACTTGAACCCGGGAGGTGGAGGTTGCAGTGAGCAGAGATCACACCATTGCACTTCAGTCTGGGTGACAGAGCAAAGAACCTGTCTCAAACAAACACACAAACAAAAAGTCACTGAACGTCCAAAACCAAAGTTTAATTCCTCATCACACTCTAACGTATATAATATTGTCTAGAATTTTTCTGTTTAAAATATGAAGTCAACTCATGAAAGTGAAAAATAAGTCTTTGTAAAAAGGCTATTTTTCTTTTAGTGGCTATGATAAATAAAAGTTATGAATAGAAGTTCTGATCTTACATTGCTTAATAGAAAATGGGAACAAAGTAAATTTGTCACTGCAAAATAAGTATTTTCAAAACCATAAATCTTCTAAGATTAAAAGACTTGGTTAAATTTATTTTAAGGTAGATTTTCCAAAAATAATTTGATATAAACAATTAATATAACTGATGGAATGTGAGAAGCCTTATGCTATAATGGGTTAAAATTTACAGCTGTGTATCATCATTATATCTCCAGTTTCAAATCTATTTGCATTGTCAATTAAAAATCCCATTTCAATAACACAAAAAAGATAAAGTAGAAGTGAAAACTTACATACTTTCAGAAGAGATGTAATTACCAGAATTTATGCTTAATACTTAATTTTTAAAAGTGGCTCTTCTATTTCAAAATGAATCAGTTATTTTATTCTATGAATTTATTAGAAGCAAACATATTTTAAGCTCTTCAGCATGAAACTGCTGCCTCCAAAAAGTGTTCACTATGTGAGGCAGAAGAAAATTACAATAGCTCCCAATTATTGTTTTATATTTTTTATCCCCATTTTACTTTTGAAGACAGTTATTCAGGGAAATTAGTAAGTTTTCAAGCACGCTCATCCGTGATTTGGCCGAACCAACATCAATGTAGTGTATCAAGGATTCTGACTCTAAATTCTATACTTCTCATTTAATTTCCTGCCATGAATAATGTGAGGAGTACTTGAGAAACTCTAACTCAGTAGTTTATTTTGAAGTTTTTACACAAGACAAAGAGCTTCAGAATGAATCAGACAACGGACACCTGGATAATAATATCAATCTGTTAGTGCCATTAGAATGAAAAATATTGTCATAAAATAAGTATTTAAAAGACATTCCGGTCTTCATTACCCACATCTCACCTTTAAGGAATATTAAGGAAAATGACTATCTTGTTTATACAAATGCATTAAAACTGTAGTGATTTTTCTCTGATGTATTTTAAAGGGCACGGTAAAGACTCCTTACATTAAAATCTTGGCAAACATTTGTTGTTCTGTAAAGTTTCTCAATGTAATAGTGTATCTGACAATATTGATTCAATTAATGATCTGTTTGACAGGCACTCTTTATTTCCTTGTTTTTCTTATATTTTACAAATTAGTATTTTGTTTATTAACTATAATACTCATGTGTCTCCATAAAAAATGTTAGGTATTATAACAGGAGCCTGTATTGAATTGTAGAATTTTTTTCTCCTAGGTGTCTCTAAAATAATCAATCTAAGCATTAATTATTATTTATTTTCTTACCATTATGGGAAGTTTACTTCTTTTTTTACCAAAATATGAAAAACAATGAACAATTCAGATAACATTGTAATATAAAATTATCATGCTCGCAATCTGGACTCTGAGAAAAAACTACTGTTTTACAGATAAAGATATTTCTTTTATTAATTACAAAGAATTAGCTCTTGATTCAATTGGATATGTGACCAGGAAATGACCAACTATATTGGAGTACACAGAAATAAAAGATTGAACATTCACAGGAAAATGGGTAGACACCAGAAAATTTGGCACCATCTCAGCCATCAGAACTTACAATCTCAGTGTCATTGAGAAAAGAATAATAATATAATATTAATCTCACTTTTCATCTTGTAAGAATCATGTTAACATATTTTTAGTCAGCAAGATCAATACTAGAAAATTCATCAAACTGGATATGCGATTTTTAAAAAGCACATGAAAAAAGTGCAATCCAAAATGTTGTGCAGAGAATCTTTGAATTGAGTAAAGTCACACGTAGGAATATAATCAATGTGGAGTTGTCATAAATTGGAAATTGTTTTGAAGTTGATTGGCAAGATTGTGGATGCCATTTTCTTTCTCTTGGGATTTCAGAATTGCTTTAAATTGTTCTATCTTCCATCTATACCTTCTCCTAATGAGAACGAAATTGGTCCTTTTTCACCATTGTATGCTGGGTGAACAAGTTTGGCGAGGTAGGCGGGAAACTTCATTTTCGTCTCTATGTCTTTGTACCAAAGAAAGCCACAAGACCTGATGGAGAAAGTTTTACAATATCCAGAGATCTCAGATTTTGAGCAGCATGCAGTGACTGAATGGGGCACTATGGCTCCCAGAAGGAGGAGTGAGTGTGCTAAATATTTGGGAAGAAAAATAAAATTATATTAGGTAAGGGGAAGAGCAGTCTGTGCCAAGGGAGCAAGAATACAAAAATTCTTATTTTATGCAAAATATAATAATATCTTATTTTCCAAAATCACTACTAAAAATTTAAACAATGAGCCACCTGACTTCGCAGTCATCTTATTAAGGAAGGATATTGTTCCTGAAATATCAAGAACTCTGAGACTGAGAATTTGCTAAGTGACTGTCATCATGGACACTCCAAGTAAAGGAAGATAAATCAAGGCCATCATAGGAATAAGCAACATGATATTTTTAAAGATCAAGCAGAAACAATGAGACAGTATAAGCAGCATTTAAAAATCAGGCTTTTGTCTATTAACCTGTCTAAAAATAATTTTTTAAAATGCAGAGGAAGTCTTTTGCAGTCAGTTGCTTGGGACAAGCATAAAACCAAAAGAAAGAATATAGTATAAAACGTCTGAAAAATTTTATTGACTCAAATGAAGAATAGTTTACCAATTCCTCAGAAAAAAATAAGAAGTAAATGAGTACAATTCTTATACCATTTTTTAATCAGACATATATGGAAATTAACTGTTACACAATGCAAAATAAGTGGTTTGGTGTTTTATGATTTAATCATGAGAGACAAAGATGATATTATGAATTCAAAGGAAGGAGACATCTTTATAGTTTTAAGCTTCAACTAGAACTTGAATTAAATAGAAAGGAGAAAAAATCATGTAGATCTATGGATATATGAAGAAAAAGTAGCATGTAAGTATAAAAAAACTTTTATGAAACAATGATTAGGTTTTCTCAATAGCAATCAAGGTATAATATTATGATTCAGCAAAGGTCTTTCTTTTGACTTGTCTCTAAAAAACAAAGAGTCTAGTATGGGATTATTTGGTTCTCACAATCAAATAGACAGGATACAGACTGTTGTGAGTCTTAATAGAGTTGACACTGGATACCTAGGTCTAATCAGGGCATTCTATTTCCAAAAGGATAGAAAAGGGCTGGTCAGTGTTTCAGTGTCAACAATTTAGTAGTCTGGCAAGCTAAGATACAAGAGTGGTTGAAGAAAATAGAAGCTTTGATGAAGCTTTTACATAAAGACCTTTTATTCTGGCTATCTAGGAGCTAAAAACCGTTGGGTTTTAAAAGGGGTGCGTGGACTCTGCGCCTGAGAAAGTGAAGACTAGTCATTCAGCCTCCTGCATTTGATGTTAACTTCTGACCAGAGAGCAGCGCAGGTTGGTGGGGGCGAGTGCTCAACTAGGGACTATTGAAATGAAAATTGGCTGGTAAATAACATTTCATATATAAATAAGTCACTAAAAGACATTGAGGAAAGTTTCAGTTCATACCTAGTGAATTCATAATGTTTTCCATGTCATGTTACCTCTCCTACTCCAGTATGGAAACCATCTACCCATTTTCTGTTTGTCCAGAGGCAATACAAATACTGTTGGATCCAGCAAAAAATAAATCTGGGTTTGAGTCAGGCTTCCTCTGTTTATTATACCTATTCAAAATTTATTGCAATAATGTATTCTTAACATAAAAATATCAACAGTTTACTGCACGTCAAACACTGAAATACAGTGCCTGAAATACAGTGATTTAGTGATCCCTTGTAGCATCATTTGTTAAGTGCTCACTGTGAGCTTAGAAGTGTTCAGGATTGGTGATAAGAGCATTTATTAACAATAATAAATGCCTTTCCTTATGAAGTTTACATTCTCTGTTCATCAAGGAATTAGTGGCATATTAAGGAAAAGAGGCTGAGAAAAAGAAATGCAGGCGAGGCAGGTGGCTCACGCCTGTAATCCCAGCACTTTGGGAGGCTGAGGCGGGCGGATCATGGGGTCAGGAGATGGAGATCATCCTGGCTAACACAGTGAAACCCCGTCTCCACTAAAAATACAAAAAAAAAAAAAATAGCTGAGAGTGGTGGTGGTCGTCGTCTGTAGTCTCAACTACTCGGGAGGCTGAGGAAGGAGAATTGCGTGAACCCGGGAGGTGGAGCTCGCAGTGAGCCGAGACGGCGCTGCTGCACTGCAGCCTGGGCAAGGGAACCAGACTCCGACTCAAAATAAAATAAAATAAAAGCCACAAAAAGAAGTATTACATACATCCAAAACCTAAGATATCCGACTATAATACTGTTCTCTATTTTCCAAATAAGAAAAGGCAACAAGAATACTTTTGTCTACCTTAGATAAAATGAAGTAGATAAATGCATATTTTGATTACATAATTGATTACATGAACACACTTAAAATAGCACTATATAAAATAAGATATTAATATAAAGTTATGGATTTTTTCCCTACTCATATTTTATGAAGCAATTTCCTTAAATCTTTCATGGACACCCCAGACATCACCATCTAGTCATCACAGCAGCCACATCATGAGTCATCTAACAGTTTTCTAAAGCACATCATCTTCATATCTGTCTGTTTTTTGAAAAATAGCATTTTTAAAAGCCTATATGATGCTGTCACTGGAAATTTTATCCCAAGCCATCACATTAGTAGTGCCGTTTTCTCTCACTCACTTGTTTTTCAATAATATTTTAGCTATAAGTTTTACCTGTAGAAGACTTCTATCTGTGACCTTTCAAAAGTGATCTTTAAATGGGTTATTTTATTAGTAACCACCACTGGTAGTTGTGATGTCCTACATTTAAAAATAACTACTAATCCATCATTGAGTAAATTTTTCCTTTAAAAAAAAAAAGTCCTTTTTGGTGACCTATACAAGCATCCAAAGTAAGAAATAACTATGATTGTTTTAGAGAAATATTCCTTTCTCAAAAATTATTTGCTTTGTTTCCAAAATGGTAGTTGAATAAATAGAAAACGAGAAATAATTCTGTAGCACAAGTGATTCAAATATAAGATAATTTCTTTTTTCTGTAGTGTATTTTTATAAAATAGTACTATGTTATGTGGACCTACAGGGTAGACAGTGATGGGCCATCTCAGGAATAACTATCTCAGTCTGACATGCTTTACAGAGAAGGCAGTTCTTGACTTGGATCTTGAGGAATGAATATGGTAAATCCAACCTGAGGGAAAATCTGCTCAGAGACATGATTGAACAATCAGATCACAAAACATCAGATAGGTCTGTAATGATGGGATCTCCTTTTCTGGGGGAGGGGAGGAACTGCAGAAGAGAAATGGAATAGAATAGGAGGCAGCTCAAAGACAGTTCAGTATGTCATTAAAAGTAGCTTTTGCTTCATTGGCACACAATAAAAAGTCTCTGAAGAACTTGTATACAGAAAAGTAGTATGATTAGACATGGATGATATGTAGAAAGAAGGAGGGAGAGATTTAAAATTGGAGGTGGAAAGGCAATTAGAAATAATCCAGAGGAAAGATTATAAAGCGCTGAAATCGGACTTTGACAGTAGCCATGCAGAAGGGGAAAAAGACTATGAATATATTCAGGGATTCTGTGGTTAGGAATATGAAGCACATACAGTATAAGGGATATTGAGGTAGAAATCTAAGGAACAACCTTAGCCTCAACTGACTTCAGTTTGAGCTTCTTGGTGTTTTTTTGTTTTGTTTTGTTTTCTTGTAATCTGTAAAATGGTAATGTTAATGTCGACTACACAAAGTTTAGGGAAAATCAAGTAAGACTGAGGCAGTGTGCATTGAAAAAATCTAGGGGAATGCCTAGGAAGTGATGGCCATCCAATAACTGTTAGCTTACTAAAAGAATTTATGTATGTATGTATGTATTTATTATTGAGACAGAGTCTCTGTTGCGCAGTCTGGAGAGCCATGGCATGATCTTGGGATCTTGGCTCACTGCAACCTGTACCTCCTGGGTTCAAGCGGTTCTCCTGCCTCAGTCTCCCGAGTAGCTAGGATTACAGGCATGCTACCACGTCCAGCTAGTTTTTGTGTTTTTGTGGTGGAGACAAGTTTTCACCATGTTGGCTAGGCTGGTCTTGAACTCCTGACCCCAAGTGATTCACCTGCTTCGGCCTTCCAAAGTGCTGGGATTACAAGGGTGAGCCACTGTGTCTCTCCCAGAATTTACTTTTATTAAGGCCCTTATTACATTCTACTTTGCATCATTGTCATTTAACAAGATTTCATTTTTCTCTGCAATGTTAGATGCGTGTTTAGAGACTAACAGTGGTTATGTACTTTGCAGGGTGTGTTTGCTAAATAAATAAATTGAATAGATGAATGCGTTATAGATTACCATGCCAGTGGGATGAATTAAAGCAAGGAAAATTTATGTGAAAGAAATTATAACTGATGAAGTCCAAAAAACCACTTCCCAACTCACTTTGATAGGATTTAGGGCTGAGGATGGGATGTTGTTAAGAAGAATCCCCATTCTGGATACAACTCATTATTTGTTACATCTGCATGGAAGATAAAAATTCTATCAGACATTCTTCTAATAGCAAAATACTGCTACTGGCAAAAATATTTAAGCACCATATTAAACTGCTGTCTGAGTGGTAGTTTCTTATTAGAAATTTGTGCTTTTCATTATATCGTTCAAAACACAGATGTACACCGTCATAGTTTCAGGGCAGTCCACATTATTAAAAGTTTTCTTAGTTATCAGAAAATATCACTTCTACTGCTGCTTTCTAAGTTGTTACTGCAGATCTGAAGATTACAGTTTGTAGTATTCTATTAGTAAAAATGTTTTTAAATTACCAAAATATACCCCATTTAGACTCTTCAAAGGTAACAGTGTAGACTCATTATCCTACTGAGACTGTCTCCTCTTTTATTTCTAAATAATAAACATTTATTGAACACCTATGCCAATTTTATTTCTGTAATGTATCATATGCAATAAGTACTGTCCTAGTTAGCTGGTGTTGCTATAACAAATACCATAAATAACATTTATTTCTCATTGTTCTGAAGGCTAGGATGTTTGAAATCACCACTCCAGTAGATCCAGCACCTGGCGAGGGCACTCCTCTTGGTTTGCAGTTGACTGACTTCTCATTGTTTCCTCACTTAGCAGAGAGCAGACATCATGACCCAGCTCAGTGTTTCTTCTTCTATGGAAGAAGAAGACACTAATCCCATTAATGAAGACTCTACCCTCATGACCTAATTGCTTCTCAGAGCCACACTTCCTAATGCCATCACATGGGAGGGTAAGATTTCAACATATGAATTTTGGAGGGATGCAAACATTTAGCCCATAAGAAGATTTTGCAAACACTGCTTTGTCTAAGTCCACAATAGCCTTAAAGAGCACATGGTAGCCAGGCGCGGTGGCTCACGCTTGTAAACCCAGCACTTTGGGAGGCCGAGGCGGGCGGATCACGAGGTCAGGAGATTGAGACCATCCTGGCTAACACGGTGAAACCCCGTCTCTACTAAAAATACAAAAAAATTAGCTGGGCGTGGTGGCAGGTGCCTGTAGTCCCAGCTACTCAGGAGGCTGAGGCAGGAGAATGGCGTGAACCCAGGAGGTGGAGCTTGCAGTGAGCCCAGATAGTGCCACTGCACTCCAGCCTGGGTGAAAGAGTGAGACCCTGTCTCAAAAAAAAAAAAAAAGAAAGAAAAAGAAAAAGAAAAAGGAAAGAAAGAGCACATGGTAACTCTCCTTTACAGATGATAAAGCTGACAGATAATGATCAAGTAACATGAATAAAGATCATAAAACTGCCATGTGGAGAAGGCATTCTAAGACTGACTTGCTACCCAGGGTCCTGGCTGTGACTAACCCAGACCTGAATCCAAAGACCATATTCATAATAATTAATAAATATATTTATTCAGACACTCAAAAGTTTAGTGGTCATTACTGCCTTTTAAACATTTATTTAGTGCTTACTTTTGTAATCTTTTCTACCTCATGGAAAAATAAGTTGAAAAAAGTACTATAATTGTTTGCATGTTAGCTAATATATACTCTTACCCATCGTACTCTTTTACTTGATACCATGTAAAATTATATGTCTGAATAATTTCATTATTATTTAATAATGAATGAATTCATGAGTTTTTGTTTTTTTAATCAACGTATGAGTTTTAACAGACTCAATTATTGTCTATAATGATTTGCTGACTTTAAAAATGTGTGGTTTCAAAACCTCAGAAACACTGATTGTCACAATTAATATTTGTCCTACACTTTATTCCTGCATCTGTCCTCACTTTCCATACCACAGGAAGCAGATGTCATGAACAAAGAAAACTGATGGCAATCAAAGTTCTACCAATGTTCTATGCTAGACATCAAACTCCTGGCATCTCTGAACATGACCTTGTCATCTATAGAGGTGCTTTATTTTTACCTCACTCAGAGTCACAAAAATTGGAGTGAGGCAGTTTAGCTGAACCCAGTTTACTTAGTCTTCAGTTGGCAGCGTCAAATTTGGTATCAAGCGTAGCTAAATCGCATAAGAATAATTGACTGTCCTAACTTCTCTGACTTTAAAATAAACTTCCTTATAAGACACTTTAAGATAAGCAAGTGCTCTCCAAAATAAAAAGGCATTTTTAAACAAGTGTAACCAGCAAATTGGAGAATATTATATGTCATAATTATTGTTTTCGAAATCATTTATCCAGTGCCTACTGTTTATCAAATTCCAGTAAAAAATAAGACAAAATGCCAGTCTTGCTGCTATTTTAATTTGCTATTTTTCCATTTACTGTTTCCTTCACTTGATTATATGCTCCACAAAGTCAGAGACACTTTGTTTCATTGTCACATTTTCAAAGCCAAGAACCTGGGGTATAGTATGCATTTAATATTGTTTGATTCTTTGAGTAAAATACTTTAAAATTGCCCTGTCTTCATGGCTTATCTCTCTTTTCCACCATGTTCAAAATAAAATCTTTGTATCATAAGAACTTAAAACTTTTATCACAATATAATGACAACTCCAATTAATGGAGCTGCTCACTAACAGAAAACGGATTAATTACCAGCCTTTAGGACTTTTAAAAAAATACCTATTACCTTTGCTTTATAAGTAATTATTACTTCAAGTAGTAATGGAGAATGACAATGTAGAGGACTGAAAGCATTTTAAAAAATTAAGAAGGAGGTCTTCAAATACCAATCCTAATTTAAAGTGAATTAGATTCTGAGAGAGTGTGACAAACCATGCATTTGAAATTTAATCAATAATTATTTATGTCTTTAATAAAAGCTGATGTTTGCTTTGAAGCATTAAGATAGTAATCTAATATAATGAATACAAATAGCCATACGGTACCTAGATTTGGGGGTTAAAAAAAGAAAAAAAAGCATAGCTTTTCTAAAGAAAAATAAAAATTATTCCAGTTGTTGCATCATGATCATATTTGTGTATCTCATTTAGTAAAGAAAGTTATTAGCATTATACTGAAATCAGCATGTTTATTTTCCGGCTCTAGTCAAATGTACATAAAGGTTTTTGTACATTTACAATACCACTAAGTAAAATTTCTTTAAGTAGGTTATCAGAACTTATTTTTTAATGAGCTTTTTTGGGTGAGATTTTCTCAAGTCTAATAACTAGTTACTCTATACATTTAAATTAAAGTGTGAATTTTGAAAAAGAAGAAAGAAAGCTTATAAATCAGTAAAGTTGACCATTGTTCTTCTGATTACAATTCTTGAAATGTCTTCATATTCTGCAAATTAATATATACTACTAACTGCTAACAGGTGCAATTCTCACTACATAATTTCTTATATTTTTAGCATAAACCCCAGAAATAATATTAAACTTGAAATTTTCTGGTCATACCATAGTACCATATGATTTTCATGTTTTTTATATACACATTTTTTAATTAATCAACATCTTGTTTGGCCTTTAAATACCTACGTATAAGTTTGGCCTTAGTGCTATATAGTAGGTGAAGCTTTCCTGACACTCTCAACTGACTGGGGTTCCCCTTTTTCCTGAACTCACATTTCACTTTGTGCATAGCTCCACTAAATGAATTTTTGTAACATATTTTACTATGAATGTCTTCAATTCCCCCAATTCTCACATCTCCTTCTAGAAGAGTTGTCCACGATGATGCCTTTTGACAATCATTCCACCAGGTAACTGATCCTGGTGAACCAATGGACTCAGTGAAACACTGACACATAATTTTAACCTTCCTCAAGAATATGTATTTTAGTCAGTTTGGTGTGAAGAGAGGTGTGTTTACCTTACCAATTGCAAGTCAATGTTGTAGGGCAGCAAATAAGCCAAAATTACACACAGGAGCCAACTTACAAAGATTTGAAAGAAAAAAGCTTAAATTCAGAGAGCAAAATTTATTTGCAGCATGTGTCGCCCACTAAACTGGTAAGTCCTTGAAGACTGTATCTTTAAATATTTGTGACTTTACAATCAAATATTGTACCAGGATAAATATTAAATTTAAATGATATTTCATATCATATCTAAACTGAAATTTAGTGATAAAGTTTTTGAGTTAATTTAATAATTTTCATTAATATATTGTAATGAATTCATTTTGGAGAATTCAAAACAACATGGATCTTACGTTTTTAATCTTCAGCAGACAATTTAATCACAAACAGAAAGATCAGTTTAAAAAATTTCAAGAAAAAAACACACAAATTTACAAGAGATGAAATCATAGTATTGCTGCAAGAAAAAAAAAGGGTATAGTCTGAGTGCCACTGGAAATTCCCTGTTAAGGTGTTCAAACTGACAGTCTTTATTAGTTTGAATTTTTATATGCTTAGCTTCCTAAAGCAAAAAAAAAAAAAAAAAAAAGAAAGAAATGTTACCAACTGTTTTCCTCACAGAAAAAGCATCCATGATTTTTGACAATGTGAGCCTCTGTTATTTGGCTTTACAGAATTTTTTATTTCTTCATATTTTGTTTCAGTGAAATTCTCAGAAATCATGTTACAAATATAAAAATCAAACAAACCAATAATTTAAAATATCCTACTTTCAAAGAAAACTTTTATCCTAGTAGAAAATAGTTTTAAAACTGTGAATGAAAAGATATAACAGCTAAGACATGTCAGCAGCATACCGAAGATGAAAAGCCATTCATTTTATGGTAACTGACAAACCAGCTTACATATATCTACCAGTTGTGGGGGAGGTAACAATGAGAATGAACCAGCTGGAATCCCAGAAATCCAGCAGGACTCAGTAATTGTAGCATCTGTTACCCTGAAGTCAGAGGTATACAACAGACTAAAAAATGCGTCTTCAGTAGTTTATTTAAGGAGAAAATTTTTTTTTCTCAGACTTAACAGTCAGATGCTTACATTCTTTGTCTTCAAAGAATATAGGAAGATCACATGTTGAGAAACAAAAGAAAAGAGGTTCTATACCTCATGGTAGCAGATAAAAGATGAGAATACAGGTGAATACCATAACAAGAAAAATTAAAACGTGAATATCTGCATACTGAATTATAATATCTAAAGCTGCTTCAGATTACGGATCACAAATTAATAGACACAAACATTGTGACCTTTCAATAATAGACAAAAAAACATTCTCTAAAAGTCGTCTAGCCAAGAACAGACAAGACATGGACTCATGAATGGAAATGATCTGACATAACTGTAAAACTCAGTGTCCTGTTTATGAGTCAGGGATAGCTTTATAGGTGCAGTCACACAGGACCCTAATCTCAGAAGGATCCAGCACTTGGATTTATGTGATGCTGATATCATTTTGATATTTCAAATAATTTTAATCTTTGAAATTCTGCTTTCTAAGTGAAATCCAATGGGCCAATGTCATATATGTATGGACAGAGGAGACACACAACATATTCACATCTAATCGTCTTTGTCAATCCATTTTCAATCCACTGGTAGCCTTTGTAATGCCCCCAGAACACTAAATGCCAGATGACACACAATGCACAATAGTTCACCAAGTGAATACAAAATAAACATGCTGCAACTATGACTGGATCGATGGGACACTGACATCCGTCCAAAAGGCATGTTTTCTGTTAGCATAACAATACAATTTGCTTCAAATATATCTATAAACAAGGCAGCTGCATTCTAAAAACACACAAATCCAACAAGAGAGTATCATATCTTTTCATATTCATGTTGCTTCCCAAGTCAACCACTTAAACAAAATTTTTTTTTCATAGAAGGACCAAAAGTAGGGCAACTCATATTCTTTTTCTTTCAGTCTTCCTTACTTATCAGTGAGCCAAAGTTACAGTGTGTTGGTAGAATGTGTGCAGATTAATAAATCAAATAAATACAGTTCAGATAGTGTTTGTGCAGTGTTTTCCCTTTTTGGGTAAGAAAGAAATACATGTGCATGTACAAGCTATGAAATAAAAATTGTGTGAGTTCAGTGATTCTGCAACTGAATTAAATATTCTTGCATTTAGAACTGGCCTTGCACTATGTAAAAATGAACAGTTTACACAAGCTAATAATTTAAAATTTTAATTGTTGTTTACATAATACATTAAATAGCAAACAAGAAAACACCACGAGAAGGGAGAGAAATTCCAGTGGAATGGAAAAGTTTTATATTACTTTTTAATAGCATTTTTTTGACTTTTATTTTAGATTCAGGGGGTACATGGGCAGGTTTGCTACATTAATATATTGTGTGACACTGAGGTTTGAGGAATAAATGATCTTATCATTCAGGTACTGAGCATTGCACCTAATAGTAAGTCCTTAAACTCTTGGCCCTCTTCAGCACTTCCCCTTCTACTAGTCCCCAGTCTCTATTATTACCATTTTTGTGTACGTGAATACCCAATATTTAACTACCATTTATAACTGAGAACATGTGATATTAGAGTTTCTGTTCCTGTGTTACTTTGCGTAGGATAATGGTTTCCAGCTGCATCCATGTTTCTGGAGACCATCCACCAAAGGACATGGTTTCATTCTTCTAATGGCTTCATATTAATCGTATTACTTGGTGTATATGTACCACATATTTTTATCCAATCCACGATTGATAGGCACCTTCTTTGATTCCATATCTTTGCTATTGTGAGTAGTGCTGCGATGAACATGTGAGTGCATGTATCTTTGTGATAGAAGGATTTGTTTTCTTTTGGATATATATACCCAATAACAGGGTTGCTTGGACCAATGACCGTTTTGTTTTAAGTTATTTGAGAAATCTACAAACTGCTTTACACAGTGGCTGAACTAATTTACATTCCCACCAACAGTGTATAAGCATTCCCTTTTCTCCAGGCTCACCAGCATGTGTTCCTCAACTTTTGTTAATAGCCATTCTGACTAGTGTGAAATGTTATCTAACTGTGGCTATAGTTTGCATTTCTCAATATCTAGTGATATTGAGTATTTTTTTCATGTTTGTTGGACACTTATTTGTTATCCATCTTTGTCCTTTTTTACTATTGTTAGCTTCTGTCTTCTTTTCAGAAGTGTCTGTTCTTGTCTTCTGCCCACTTTTTAATGGGGTTATTTGTGTTTTGCTTGTTAATTTGTTTAAGTTCCTTATAGATGCTGGATATTAGACTTTTGTTAGATGTGTAGTTTGCAATTGTTTTCTCCCATTCTGTAACTTGTCTGTTTACTCTGTTGCTAGCTTCGTTGCTATGCAAAAGCTTTTAGATTAATTAGGTCCCACTGTCAATTTTTGTTTTTGTTGCAATTGCTTTTGAGGACTTAGTCATAAATTCTTTCCCTACGTGATGGCCAGAATGGTGTTTCCTAAGTTTACTTCTGTGATTCTTATAGTTTGAGGTCTTACATCCAAATATTTAATCCACCCTGAGTTATTTTTTGCACATGGTAAAATGTAGAAGTCCAGCTTCAATCTTGTGCATATGTCTAGCCAGCTATCCCAACATACTTTTTTGAATAGTCCTTTCCCTAAAAATTGGTTATTTTTGTCAACTTTGTCAAATATTAGATGGCTGTAGGTATGTGGTTTCATTTCTGGGTTTTCTATTCTGTTCCATTAGTCTATATGTCTGCTTTTATATCAGTACAGTGCTGTTTTGTTTACTATAGTTTTATAGTATAGCTTTATAATATAGTAATGTGATGCCTCCAGCTCTGTCCATATTGTTTAGGATTGCCTTGGCTATTATTCAGGCTCCTTCTTAGTTCCATATGAATTTTAGAACAATGCTTTTCCAATTCTATAAGAAATGACATTGGTAGTTTCATAGGAATAGCACTGAATCTATAGATTGTTACAGGCAGTATGGTCATTCTAATGATATTGATTCATCCAATCCATGAGCACAGAATATTTTTCTATTTGTTTGTTTCATCTATAAATTCTTTATGCAATCTTTTGTACTTCTTTATATAGAGAGCATTTACCTCCTTGGTTGAATGTATTCCTGGGTATTTTATTTTTTTTGTGGTTATTGTAAATGAGATTTTCTTTTTGATTTGGCTCTCAACTTGGATGTTATTTGTGCATAGAAATATTACTGGTTTTTGAACATTGATATCATGTCCTGAAACTCTGCTGACATTGTTTATAAATTCCAGGAACCTTTTGGTGGAATCTTTAAGGTTTTCAAAACAAAGAAACACAGCATCTGGGAAGAGAGATTGTTTGATCTCTTTTCTTATTTTAATGCTTCTTATTTCTTTCTCTATTTTCATTTATTTCAAAGAATTTCTTGATTTCTGCCTTAATTATGGTTTACTCAAAAGTCATTCAGGAGCAGTTTAATTTCCACATAACTGCATGGTTTTGAAAGATGTTATTGGAATTGATTTCTATTTTCATTCCACTATGATCTGAGAGTATGGTTGGTGTAATTTTTGTTTTTTGGAATTATTGAGGCCTGCCTTATGGCCTACCATATAATCAATCTTCAAGTATGTCCCTGTGTAGATGAGAAGAATGTAAATTTTGTGGTTGATGGGTAGAGTATTCTGTAGGTGTCTATTAGTTCCAATTGGTCAAGTGTCAAATTTAAGTCCTGGACATAGTCATAAATTAGTTATAACAATTTCTTTGTTAGTTTTCTCCCTTGATCATCTATCTAATGCTGTCAGCACTGTGTTGAAGTCTGCCACTATTATTATGTGGCTGTCTGAGTCTTTTTGTAGGTCTAAAAGTACTTGTTTTATGAATTTGGGTGCTCCAATGTTGGATGTGTATATATTTGGGATAATCAAGTCTTCTAGTTGAGTTGAACATTTTATCACAGTATAATGTCATTCTTTGTCCTTTTTTTACTGTTGTTGGCTTAAAGTCTCTTTTATCTGATATAAGAAAATGACCTCTGCTTTCTTTTGTTTTCCATTTTCATAGTAGATCTTTCTCTAATCTTTTACTTTGAGCCTATGGTTTTATTCTACATGAGTTGAGTCTCTCAAAGACAGCAGACAGATGAATCTTGTTTTTTAATCTAACTTCCCACTCTGTGCTTTTTAAGTGGGGCATTTAGACCATTTATATTCTAATTTAATGCTGATATGTAAGGTTTTCATTCTATCATGACATTGTTAGCTGGTTGCTTTGTAGTTTCTATTGAGTAGTTGCTTTCTATGGTCTGTGGGCTATGTACTTAAGTGTTTTTGTGGTAGCAGATATTGTTCTTTTGTTTCCATGCTTAGAACACTCCGAAGGATCTCTTCTAAGTCTGGCCTAGTGGTAACAAATTCCCCACCTGTCTTTAATATTTTCTCTTTAGCATTGACTTTGAACAGTTTGGTGACTGTATGCGTCAGTGATATTCATTTTGTAGATTGTCTCCCAGGTGTTCTCTGGATTTCTGTTATCTCAATGTCAACACCTCTTAAAATATTACAGCATTTTTCTCAGATTATTCTATCAAATATATTTTCCATGATGGACCCAGAAAGTTCACCTACAGGTCCTCCAATGTCAGACAAAAGCATCATGCTGAGGGAGAGTCCAGTAGGTAGCCACCAAGTGCCCAGAGGTGTGCTTAGGTGTGGAGCTGAGAAACCTTCATAGTTCCAATATCTCTGCCAGGGGATGGAGAGCAGCCTAAACTCCTAATTCAAGAGTGTGGGTGCTACTAATGCCTGAAGATCTGCCTGGGCGTAAAGCAGAGAGGACTCCACTGCACTTCAGTCTATGTCCATGAAGGGTGGAGTGGCTCATTCTGCTGGTCCAAGCTGACAGGTACTCCAAACGTCTGGATTTCTGCCTTGGTGTGGAGTGGAGAAGGGCTTGCTGCATCACAGTATCATGGGAGCAGGCTGAGCTACCCAGTAATAGCACAAACAGACCAGTTCCTTGTCACCATGTTGATCCTGGATGAAAGTCTCACTGTCCAGGTGAAAGTGCAGCTTTAGTAGCTCTCCTTTTGCTCCTGGCTTGTGACAGAGGAGAGCACAGTTCCAGCACCTACCGCTGATGCACTTTCCACAGTGTCTGCTGTAGATGCCCTTACCTCACTCCCAAGCAAGCCCTCCAATCTCTGGTCAGATAATATAATGCCTGCACACCCATGTTGCTGGGTTGCCAAAGAATGGCTGAATTTTTGATGTGCCTGGATTAAAAATGGTGTCTTGTTCTCCGTCCCAGGTCTGGGAAAATGCCTGCAGTTTTTCCAGGTGACTTTCGGTCACAGCATCTCCAAGCCTCTCCACAAGTTAGCTCCAGCACATGGAAAAAACAAAGTGTTCTCCTTTGGCCCAGATTGTTTGGATCCACAGTGAAATGGTGAGTCATGGAGGGAGACTCTCTGCCTCTCTCATGTATGCGGGCCTCACTATCTTTTATCCATTGGATGCCATCATGGAGACTGCTAGTGTTCTCCTCCCCAGCATCTAGAATGTCCTTCACAATTCTGGTGGATCCATGTTTTCCTTATTGAATTAAAGTTCATGGAATTGATCTTTATGCACTATCTTGCTATTTCAAAGTGGGTGAGGCATACTAAGAGTCTCCAATCCACAATTTTGGGGAAAAATATTACAGTATTTTTAAATGCTCTATGGATAAAGGGCCCATATTTGAATTTTTTACTGGAACCTGCAAACTATATAGGGACACCTGCTGGAAAGTATAAACGTATAAAGCAGTAGTGGAATTCTTAGGGTTTCCATTATATTTCTTTAGCTAATGGCCTTTTCCTTTAGTAATTTCCTATGATTGTGACAATATGCATTGGTTTCAAATACTAAGAGAGACACAATAAACTGGATCCTTTCCTTACTCCTTATATGAAAATTAATTCAAGATGGATTAGACACTTAAATGTTAGACCTAATACCATAAAAACCCTAGAAGAAAACCTAGGTAATACCATTCAGGACATAGGCATTGGCAAGGACTTCATGTCCAAAACACCAAAAGCAACGGCAACAAAAGCCAAAACTGACAAATGGGATCTAATTAAACTAAAGAGCTTCTGCACAGCAAAAGAAACTACCATCAGAGTGAACAGACAACCTACAGAATGGGAGAAAATTTTTGCAATCTACTCATCTGACAAAGGGCTAATATCCAGAACCTACAAAGAACTCAAACAAATTTACAAGAAAAAAAACAAGCAACCCCATCAAAAAGTGGGCAAAGGATGTGAACAGACATTTCTCAAAAGGAGACATGCATACAGCCAACAGACACATGAAAAAATGCTCATCATCACTGGCCATCAGAGAAATGCAAATCAAAACCACAATGAGATACCATCTCACACCAGTTAGAATGGCGATCATTAAAAAGTCAGGAAACAACAGGTGCTGGAGAGGATGTGGAGAAATAGGAACAGTTTTACACTGTTGGTGGGGTTGTAAACTAGTTCAACCATTATGGAAAACAGTATGGCGATTCCTCAAGGATCTAGAACTAGAAGTATCATATGACCCAGCCATCCCATTACTAGGTATATACCCAAAGGATTATAAATCATGCTGCTATAAAGACACATGCACACGTATGTTTATTGTGGCACTATTCACAATAGCAAAGACTTGGAATCAACCCAAATGTCCATCAGTGACAGACTGGATTAAGAAAATGTGGCACATACACACCATGGAATACTATGCAGCCATAAAAAAGGATGAGTTTGTGTCCTTTGTAAGGACATGGATGCAGCTGGAAACCATCATTCTCAGCAAACTATCGCAAGAACAGAAAAGCAAACACCGCATGTTCTCACTCATAGGTAGGAACTGAACAATGAGATCACTTGGACTCAGGAAGGGGAACATCACACACTGGGGCCTATTGTGGGGAGGGGGAGGGGGGAGGGATTGCACTGGGAGTTATACCTGATGTAAATGACGAGTTGATGGGTGCTGACGAGTTGATGGGTGCAGCACACCAACATGGCACAAGTATACATATGTAACAAACCTGCACGTGTGCACATGTACCCTAGAACTTAAAGTATAATAATAGTAAATACATATATATATATATTTAAACAGGCAAAAAAAGTATATTAAAAATTATATTCCATCTACCACTCTGTGTAACAAAATAGGTATGATTTAAGTAGAATTTATATAATTTTTGTGTGCGGTCTTCACGTGAATTATCAATTCTGTTTCTCCAGACTATAAGTAAAATTTAGCAGCAAGTACATAGAGTGACGTTTTTCCTGCTTTTTTTTTTGAGTTTCTTTAAAAAAAAATCCAGTGTGCTGTCTATAGGAATTTCTCATTATGGTTCATGCTCTATTGCTCCATTATCATTCACATGGGACTGTTGGTTTTGGTATTAGAGCCATCTAAAAATTTTCTCTATCTTGATAGGTGGGAGGGTAACATGAATGTATCCATTTATCAAAACTCATCACATAGTACATTTTGGATTTGTGCCTTTCTGCTTATGTAAATTTTACATAATTATAAGAAATAAATTAAAAAATAAAAATATTGATTTATGAAAAAAAAAGAATATCTTGTGAAAAAATATTCACTTCATCCTTCCTAAGAAAAATCACATAATTTGTTTGACATTTTACATGATTTTAGTTTTCATTTCATGAATACAGATGCTTTCATAAAAAATCCTAAAATTATTTGCTAAAGGCAAATGTGTAATCCTGGTACTCAAGCAATATAAAGATTAACAGAAAAGGACAATTAACTAGAGAGCTAAGAAAACTATCGTTATTGGTATCAAAACTCATGAAAACTGGCTAAAAATGTTTTGAATGCATTACTTACAATAAATGCTCAAAATTAATCAGTTTTGGAAGTAATTTTTTTTTATATGCCCATCTTCCTATCTCATATAGGGATAGAAAAATTTGCCTGTGTACACAAATAATCACATACTTAAACATCATTTACGCCTGGAAAATTACTCAGTGTTTTGCAAGGCTCCTTAAAAATGGGTGTTTACTCATGAACAAGTTGTATCTGGAATGGAATTCCTTTAGAAATTAATTAAATGAATTGGGGAGAAGATGGCCCCAGGAAAGACTGTAAATACATTGCAAAAAATATGTAATAGGTGTGTCTCCATAAAAACCACAAAACCAAAATTTAAAAAGCATTGTTTGATATATCTTTGTAATCCAGGCGTATGGAAAATTAAATTATTTTCACTTAAAGAAAACACTGTTGGGGATGAGGGATCCTATTACAAAAGAAATGTGTATGTTACTTCTATTCATAATCTCCTGAAGGATCTTAGCAACAGCTTATCCTTGATGGCTGGAATATCTTTACTATTAAAAAGTTTGGTTTGAAATAAAGATAGGATCTCATAGGATAATTTAGATTTCTGATAACATTTATAAAAAACAGAAACAGAAACGTGGAAAATATCCCATAGACACATGTAAACAACTCATATAAATATTCCATATTTATATATTAGAGGGATCTATCTGCATGGTCTTCTTAAAAAAATAAATTTTACCCTCATTTTCAAGTTTCTAGGATTTAATTAAAAATTAAAGTAAAATACTGCCTGCCTTGCTGAAATATGAAAAATGTGACTATCCAAGATACAGAAAGAAATATTGCTATTAAATTTATGGAGGATAAAATTAGTCATATAATTATACTTTTAACAGATTAAATGGTGTCTCACTTCCTTCTGCAAAATATTCAGGAAAATTCAAGGAAAAAAGTTCTATATACTATGTGTGTGTTAATATTTTTGAAAACTGCTCCTCATATAGCTACATTTAAGTTCAGAAAATGCTTTTTTTAAAAGCTTTAAATAAAACTTAAGACAGAAAGTACATTTGTTTTTGTCAATCTGATGTGTGAAAGTCCATTCTAGGCAAAGTCAGCTAAACTATCAAGGTGCTGTATCTAGTAAAGTTAATTAGGTTTGGCGATTTCAAATTGCTGTATTAGATTTAGCAATTTCTATCTCAACAAGAGAAGTAATTCTAACATATGTTCATAAATTCTCCCTGATAAAATGTGTTTTATCTCTTATACATAAGAAACAATTACTTAATATAGACAACACAGTTATCTTCTATAACTAGAAAAGAACCATTTAATATTGACAGCACCCTGAGCCAACTTAATAGCAGACATGTCTATGAAATGCATAAACACAGATGCTGTTTTCACAAACCTTTTTATATTGTTACATTAAATATATTACAGATATTTCAATAGCATTTAAAATTGTTTCACTTTTTTACTATGATTTCCCATTCTGTACCACTTTTATGTCTAAACTAATAAACTTCTCTAAAGCAGTGGATGTGTGGAATATAAATGACAAAGGTTCATACATTAAAGATTATGGCACTGGAATTTTCCTAATTCATAATCTGAGCAGTGGTCCTGCTTCTGGCCAAAATGGAGGTACCTGGTATAGGAAAAAAAAATTGTTAAGTAGAGAGATTCAAATAGTTTTCCTACTTTGACAGTCATTTCCTCACGCTTTTATTTATCTTTAAAATAAATAAACTTTACAATTTGGTGTTTGACACTGAATGCAAAGCAAATAATTTCTTGGAGCTATTTTGGAAATTCTATACCATCCTTTGCCTCATTATCCTAGGTAGCTGATAATTAGCACTGGCTTATAGGAGATTCCAACATGGATCAATAAAATCAATGACAAATATAATTTTATATTAATACATTTTAGTAATAAAAATTGATGCATATCCTATTTTCATCTATTTTGGAGCTCAGTTATAAAGATTATTTAGAAAATAAAGAATAAAATATCTCATGAGCATTCTTAGGTTTGTAAACCGTATTTAATTAACATTAAATATAATATGATAATTAAGTAGAGAAAACTGCATCATACACATAGATATACACCCTCAAAAGTGTATCACTTTTTGAAAATTTTAAGTAAGGGAAGTACAAATAATTGAATTAACTAGGTTGAAAATGTAAGTCAGTACAATTTCAAATATCTATTTAGTCAATAATGTACATTCTGAAAGGAAACATAATAAAATATGGGTCTTTACTGGGAAATAACCAAATGAGTTAAGAAAATGAGAAAACATTAGTGAAAACATAGTTTAAGTTCAGGAACTGAAAACCTGCTTTTCATACCACCTCCTTCATAGATTATGCAAAATTAGAGAACCTAGTTTGTTTTTCAAATTTTTGTATCAGGTGAGGGATGAAAATGATACTTTTCAGGTGTCTTGTGAATATAAAAAGAAGAAAATGTACTTAACACATGCAATATATAGCATATTTTCTAATATGCCAATATTATATATATATGATTGAATTTAATTCAAAGCTAAAGTTATACGTATATGGAGAGCGAAAGAGAGAAGGAGAGAGAGAGAGAGAGACTATTATTACATATAAAAATCTAGTAAATGGTAGTGAAGCATATACATATAAGTTTGTCATCACGTTGTCCTATTTTATTGTTTTGTATGTTTTAACATATTTGTATGTATGTATGTGTGTGTGCCTGTCTACATATTTTTCAGGAAGGGGAGGGCGTTACATATTTTTAGAAAGCGATACAAGCAATATAATCAGGCTACCAAAAGGCAGGAACTTCAGTTTGGCCCTGAAATGGAAGTTTAGGGGGAACTCAATGTCGATTGGGGATCCTTATCTTATATTGAGTATTTTGATTTATTAGCCAACAGACATAAGCTTTTCAACAGTAGTTAGTTCTGAATTAAGTTTGCTATGAGATTGCAAAGATCTTTTTCAGTTTAGTTCATTGAAATTATTTTTAAATCAACTATTAAGGCTTACAATAATAATATTGCTGTTACTGTTGGTAAACTTTAGTAACATCATTTCAACATTGAAGTAACTAACCCATTGACAACATGGGATTTACCCCACTGAAATTTTTGTATTTTGAGATGGAGTCTCGCTCTGTCAAACAGGCTGGAGTGTAATGGTACAATCTTGGCTCACTGCAACTTCCACTTCCTGGATTCAAACAATTCTCCTGCCTCAGTCTCCCAAGTAGCTGGGATTACAGGCATGTGCCACCATGCCCAGCTAATTTTTGTATTTTTAGTAGAGATGGGGTTTCCCCATGTTGGCCAGGCTGGTCTCAAACTCCTGACCTCAGGTGATCCACCCACCTTGGCCTCCCAAAGTGCTGGAATTACAGGCATGAGCCACTGTGCCGGGCCTAAAATTTTGTTTGTTTGTTTGTTTGTTTGTTTGTTTTGAGATGGAGTCTTGCTGCGATGCCCAGGCTGGAGTGCAGTGGCATGAATTCGGGTCACTGCAACCTCTGCTTCCCAGGTTCAAGCGATTCTCATGCCTCAGTCTCCCAAGTATCTGGGATTATAGGAGCTCACCACCACACCTAGCTAATTTTTGTATTTTTAGTAGAGATGGGGTTTTCAAACTTCTGACTTCAAGTGATCCACCTGGCCTCCCCAAATGCTGGGATTGCAGTTGTGACTCACTGCGACCAGACTGAAATTTTAACCCATTAAAAACATGGTGTATTAGTCCATTCTTGCATTGCTATAAAGAACTATCTGTGACTGAGTAATTTGTAAACAAAAGAGTTTTAATTGACTCAGAGTTCTTCAAGCTTTACAGGACATATGGATGAGAGGCCACAGAAGACTTATAATCATGGTGGAAGGCAAAGGGGAAGTAAGCACATCTTACCATGGTGGAGCAAGACAGAGAGCACAAAGGGAAAAGTGCTACACACTTTTACACAACCACATCTTGTGATAACTCATTCACTATCACAAGAACAGCAAGACAGAAGTGTGCACCCCTGATCCAATCGCCTCCCACTAGGCCTTTCCTCCAACACTGGGGATTACTATTTGACATGAGATTTAGGCAGGCACACAAACCCAAATCACATTATTCTGCTCCTGGCCTCTTCCAAATCTCATGTCCCTCTCCCATTTCAAAATACAATCATGCCTTCCCAACAATCCCCCAAGTCTTAACTCATTCCAGCATTAACTCAAGTGTCCAAAGTTCAAAGTCTCCTCTGAGACAAAGCAAGCCCCTCCACCTATGAGCCCATAAAATAAAAACACTAGTTCCTTCCAAGATACAATGGGAGTATAGGCATTGGGTAAATGCTCACTTTCCAAAAGGGAGCAATTGGCCAAAACCAAGGGGCTGCAGGCCCCATGCAAGTCCAAAACTGTGAGAAACACAGTCACCCATCCAAACCCAAAGAATGGACTTAGAGGCACGAACAACAACAAAAGTGAGACAGTTTAATAACGGTCTTGCAAGATTGTGTGTCTGATGAGTAGGCACACCCGGGACAGTCACAAGTGGTAATTTATCTCCTAGCATGCCAGTCCCTCCGCCAGTTCCTCATTGGTTGAGTGCTATGAGGTTACAATCTTCCCAGTGGTTGTCTAAGTTTCATTTTCCCCCTTATAAGATTATACCCTCGTCCCCTTCTCCACTTAAGTTTCCATTTCCCAATAAAGAAACTCTCTTCCCTTTTGTGGGCTGATCCCTCCTCTACATTCTATTTGCTTATTGTGACCTTCTAGGTGCACGAGCCGTGCAGTTTGTTACATTTGCAGGCTGGCTGCCAGTACTTAGATTTATCATAACTTGAAAATGGACCATTTAAAATGCTTTCTCACAAAAACCCAGCAGGGCAGTCATTAAATCTCAAAGCTCCAAAATAATCTCTTTTTGACTCAATGTCTCACATCCATGCTACACTGATGCAAGAGGTGGGCTTCTAAAGCCTACGGCAGCTCTACCCCTGTGACTCTGCAAAGTACAGCCCCCACCAACTGCTTTCACAGGTTGACATTGAGTGCCTGTGGCTTTTCCAGGTACAGTGCAAGCTGTCAGTAGAGGTATTATTCTGGGTTATGGGGAACAGATGGTGACCCTTTTCTTACAGCTCCACTAGCTATTGCCCCAGTGAGGACTCTGTGTGGGGTTCCAACCCCACATTTCCCATTTGCACTGCCCTAGTAGAGGTTCTCTATGAAGGCTCTGTCCCTGAAGCAGACTTCTGCCTGGATATCCAGGCATTTCCATACATCCTTTGAAATTTAGGTAGAGGTTCCCAATCCTCAATTCTTGACATCTGTGCATCTGCAGGCTTAACACCACATGGAATCCTTGGCAGCTTTCGGCTTGCACCCTCTGGAGCAGTGGCCTGAGATGTATCTGGGGCCCTTTTAGCTACGGCTGAAGCTGAAGCAGCTGGAACACAGGAAGCAGTGTCCCGAGATGATGCAGGGCAGCAGGGCCCTAGGCCTGGCCCACAAAACATTCTTCCCTTCAGGGCCTCTAGGCGTGTGATAGGAGAGGCTTCCATGAAGGTCTCTGAAATACCTTGGAGGCATTTCCCCCATTGCCTCAGTTATTAACTGCAGCCAGTTTGAAACCCTCCCCAGAAAATGGACTTTATTTTTTTTCTACTACATGATCAGACTGCAAATTTTCCAAACTTTTTTGCTCTGCTTCCCTTTTAAATATGAGTTCTAGTTTAAGGTCATTTCTTTGTTTATGAACAAAAACATATGCTTTTAGAAGCAGCCAGGCTGCCTCTTGAATACTTCTGCTTAGAAATTTCTTCTGCCTGGTACCCTAATTCATCTCTCGCAAGCTGAAAGTTCCAAAGATCTCTAGAGCAGGGGCACGTTAACACCAGTCTCTTTGTTAAAGCGTAGCAGGAGTGACCTTTGCTCCAGTTCCCAGTAAGTTCCTCATCTCCATCTGAGTCCTCCTCAGCCTGGACTTCATTGTCCATATCACTGTCAGTGTTTTGGTCACAACAAGTTAACAAATCTGTAGGAAGTTCCAAACTACCCCATACATTTCTGTCTTCTTTTGAGCCCTCCACACTCTTCCAACCTCTGTCTATTACCTGTTCCAAAGTTGCTTCCACATTTTCAGGCATCTTTATAGCAATGGCCCACTTCTCTAATACCAATTTTCTGTATTAGTCTGTTGTCACATTGCTATAAAGAACTACCTGAGACTGGTAATTTATATACCAAAGAAGTTTAATTGATTCACAGTTCTGCAGGCTGTAGGGAAAGAATGGCTGGGGAACCCTCAGGAAACTTACAATCATGGTGTAAGTTAAAGAGGAAAAAAACACATCTTACATAGCTGCAGCAGGAGGAAGAGGGCAGGGAGGTGCCACAAACTTTTCAAGAAACAGGTCTTGTGAGAATTCACTCACCAGCATGAGAAAAGTAAAGGGAAAATCAGCCCCCATGATCTTATCTCTTTCCACCCGGTCCCTCCTCCAACATCGGGAAATACAATTTGACATGAGATTTGGGTGGAGATACAGACCCAAACTGTGTCACATGGGTTAAAGAAATGCTTCACAGAATTCATAGAGCAGATAAAACACCCACTTAGGTTAAGTGCTCCTCAAATACTAAATTCCTCTATGGAAATTCCTATGCACGTTCCTGGACAGCAATATTAGTGATTTGACCAAATACAGTGTACTATTCAATAATAAAGTTCATATATCTATATAAATATAAAATCAGGTAAACGCTCTATTTGTGTTAATTTGAATCAAAACTAATTGTACATTAAGAATGTTCTTCATCTAGGCTAGGTGCAATGGCTCACACCTGAAATCCCAGCGCTTTGGGAGGTTGAGGTGGGCAGATCACTTGAGGAGTTTGAGACCAGCCTGATCAACATGGTGAAACCCCGTCTCTACTAAAAAAATACAAAAATTAGCCGGGCATAGTGGCAAGTGCCCATAGTCTCAGCTACACGGGAGGCTGACTCACGAGAATCCCTTGAACACAAGAGGCCGAGGTTGCAGTGAGCTGAGATTGCGCCACTGCACTCCAGCCTGGGTGACAGAGAAGCTCCTGTCTCCAGAAAAAAAGGAATATTCGTCGTCTTAAAAAATATATGAAATAGTTCCATTCATACAACCACATGAAGTGATTTGAAGAAACTATCACTGGACAACAGTTGAGACTATTTTTATATTAAAAATATGACAACAATTGGATAATAATATACTAAATTTTTTAAAAGTATATTAAAATATATAATGATTATTGATAATGAGACACAGGGAGACAAAGAAACAAACTTAAAAGTTCATCTTTAGAGAAATTGCTCACTTTTAAATATAGAAAAATGTTGAAATGAAAATAATCACTATTTTGAAATACCCTGTAATACAACAAATTCTACCTAGAATTATCAGTAGATGCTAAAAGCATTGCATGAAATGTCGGTGAGAAATAAGTTATTCACAAGGTTTTAAATATATCTCCTGAGAGATTACTAATACACACGGGGAAAATGTACCTTCTAAATAGAGATTCGTTGTCACTCATATCAGGGATCTAATTTATAATTACCAATACTGGCAAAACTTGCATTGTGTATCTTATGAAATATTTCTGCTACACAAAACTGGTCAACCTACATCTGACATGAGGAAATAATCTTTAAAACACTGAAGGTAGAATATACTTCAAGATGCTTAATCTGGATTCTTTAATAAATTAATTTTATTTAAACATATAAATCTAGGGTATTAATCTAGATTAAACTACATTAAAGATAAATAAGGCTGGGCGTGGTAGCTCATGCGTGTAATTCTAGCACTTTGGGAGGCTAAGATGGGTGGATTACCTGAGGTCAGGAGTTCAAGAACAGCCTGGCCAACATGGCAAAATTCCGTCTCTACTAAAAATACAAAAATTAACCAGGCGGTAATCCCAGATACTCAGGAGGGTGAGGCAGGAGAATAGCTTGAACCTGGGAGGCAGAGGTTGCAGTGAGCTGAGATTGCGCCACTGCACTCCAGCCTGGGCGACAGAGTGAGACTTCGTCTCAACAAAAAATAAAAATAAAAAAAATAAATAAATAAAAAATAAGATAAGTAACAACCAAATGCAATGGGTGTATCTTGAATTAGAAAAGTAAGATGAGGAGGAGGAGAAGAATGTGATGAGAAAAAGGAGAAAGCAGTAGCAGCAGCAGCAGCAACTGCTGCTGTAAAAGGTATTCAAAGGCAATAGTCAAAGGAGCTGGTTTGAATATGTAAACCAAATTAAATTACATTTTGACATTATTCTCAAATTTTATAGGATTATAGTTAATATTCTTAGACACAACAATGCTTCTGTGACTACATAGGAAAATAAGGTTAGACAATTCATACTGAGGTGTATATAGTTTCCATATCATGAACTCTAAAACTTGTAAATGTATATATATATATCATAAATATGTTAATAGTTATAGAAATATGGTATATATATATCTTTATAGATGTATAAATATTTAAATAGTAGCTGCAGTATTTGAAAGATCTGTATATGTATATGTGTAAGAGATTACTATTAAATATTAAAATTTATTAAATTGTGGTAAAGCATATATAGATCTTATATTATTCTTCTCAATAACTTATAAGGTTGAAGTATATTAATATTAATCTGAATTTTTAAAATTTTGTGTATTTGAAATTGACAAACTATAACAATTGCTCTTTAATGCATTCAATTTTGTTGTTTCATTTCAGCAAATTTGCTACAAAAAATATTTACTCCCTGATTCCTCAAATTTTGTGAGATACTCATAAATAAGTTGTCTAAGTTGTTGTGTAAAATTGAGCACTTATATGCCTTTTTAATTGCTGTATAATATTTCCACAAACTTCCTATAAACAGAGAGATAAAAGAGTCAAAATAATACACTTTAATCATAACACGTATTTTTATGGTACTGTGTTAAATAAGGAGATGCTTAACATTGTAAGTAACTGGTTTGACTTTCTGTTTATTTATTTATTTATTTATTTGAGACGGAGTCTTGCTCTGTCACCAGGCTGGAGTGCAATGGTATGATCTCACCTCACTACAACCTCTGACTCTCTGGCTCAACTGATTCGCCTGCCTCACTCTCCTGAGTAGCTAGGATTGCAGGCATGCACCACTACGCCCAGCTAATTTTTGCATTTTTAGCAGAGATAGGGTTTCACCATATTGGCCAGGATTGTCTCCATCTCCTGACTTTGTGTCTGCCTACCTTGGCATACGCTTGATAGAATGGCATAATATATACAGTTGATTTATTATAATAACCGAATAATGATATAGTCAAAACCACAAAACATATATAAAGTTAAGGCTTGAGTAGGCATCCAAGTTAGTGAAACTTGTTATCAGCCCAAACTGGCAGATAGAAGGATATTTATTATTCACTTACCATCTCTGTGCCAAGGAAACATAGTTTATAGGATTCCAAGTTTCGTATTTATTTTGACAACTCTCCTAGAAAAATTCCCCTGAAGCAACAGTCTATTCTTTTAAAAATTTCTGAGCCTATTTCCTCCCTGACAGTCTCCTGGTATCAAGTCCATGCATGATAAAGCACTATAGCAGGCTTTCTCAGTGTTGACTTCCAACAATAGAGGACTCTATTTTCACTTTGTGAGCTTTTCCATTCCACATGCTGTTCATAGACCATGGGGATCTACATTTTAATTCTCCTTTGTCATAAATAGTAACACAATGTATTTTATCTGCTACCACTGGATAAATGTTTCTAAAACTCCTGCTTATCATGCCACATTCCTGATTACAACCTACACCAACACCTTATTACCTATTGGATGAAAACAATGGTTTAAATAACCTTATCTAGTATCTTAGGCCCCTGACATGGAGTTCTAGTCACAGATGCACCTCATCTAATTTTTAAAATATTTTTCACTCCAATCAAATATTTTTATTCCTTCCTGACCACTTGCAACAAACAATTGGAAGTTTCTATATATTTTTGGAAATACTGATAGCCTCCATCCTCTTGATCTTGTTTCTTACTATTTAAAAACCAGACCAGATCTCTCAATTTTGTGAAAATTTCTGTAATCATCTAAAGTCCAAATCCTATATATTTTCACCAACACTAATCATTTGGAATATATTATTCAATTTATTAATGCTATCTAAGTCATATGTATGTTATCAGGATGTTTATAACATAATCAGGAAACTATTGGTTTCATTACAAAAAAATAGCCTCCAATTTTTGCCTAATTTCTACATTGTTTGTAGAATAATCTCTTCACTTTAAAAAAATCTCAGTATTGTTCAAATCGTAATGAATTAAACATATTATTTCCAGACTAAAAATTGGAACATACCTTTCATTAAATATATTCTTTGTTACTTACTGGTACCTTGTCACAAAGTACATAAAAAAAAAAAATTCCTGGAAGAATAATATCTTCCCCTTCCCAATGATATAGTATTTTAAAATTAGGGAAAAAATCATTGAATAGTAATGCAACATATAGTCTAAACTCTTATATATTATTATATTGCTTCAACTGAGTTGATTTTTGGTATAACATCTGGACAGCTAAAATTATCACAAAGTTAGAAAGCATTATACATTTAATAACGGTCGTGGCTTTCTATTTTTGTTCAGTATGGGCACACCCAAAGGGATAGTTTTTATCCAAACACTTTGCTAATAACTCTGTCCTTAATTATGTTTAAACTGAACAATATCTTGTCTGATTGCAGTATAAAGATAATTATTCTGAAATGAACAAATAAATTTTCATTGTAAAATAATACAATTTACAAAATCATTCATTTGTAGAAATTTAAAAGATTGCTGATCTCTCCATTTCAGGTATAGTCTAGGAACAAACTCCCTGTAGGTTATACATTCAGATAACAATGTTGGTCTTGGTATATAAATGCACAGAAAGTTGTATTAATAATCCATTAATTATTTAACTTTTTCTATGTGTGTATTCTTAAAATCTTCCCACCCGGGTAAATTATGGAGTCATGAATCATGAACCAGATTGTGCTAATAGCTAGATAGTTTTTAGTTTTAAGTTGACTATTATTTCTTAGAAATAGCAGAGGAAGTTTGATTTAGTGTAAAAGTATTCAGTTGGCCTGTGAGAATTAATGACCTGTCTCAAAAATGTAATTTAACTTCTCAAATTATTTGGCTTAATTCACACCCACATATTTAGTCACAGACACTTCGTAAACCCTGTAGGTAATTGCACAGATATTTATTAGGGCATATCCACGCAAATTCCATTCTTCTTCTTGTTAGAGACAGTACTGAGTATATTTGTAAAAATTTCACCTGAATAGAAATGACTTGGCTTTTACATTAACCCAATGACTTGGCTTTTACATTTTGGAGTCTATGCTTTCTTTCTGTTGTAATATTTAGACAGTGACATCAGTGTTGTATTTAGAGTAAAAATACTGATCATGAATATGAAAATTTACCCCCAGAAAAGATGCTAACTGAAAAAGTAATACATTGAAACTAACTTGCAATATTTATTTTATATATAATATTTGACAAAGTATACTCTTCACTGGAGCCTTTCATTTTGCTAACCATATAGTTTTGTCATCTTAATTTGTCTTGTTTCTTTATGAGTATATTTTACAGAACAGATGATTCTAGTGTTGTTTGACACATTGACCATGAGTTTCTTTAGCCCAGTTCATTTTTCCTGGATCTACTTAAAACAAGTCAGGTTATTAAAGATATATATTTTTAAATTTAAAATGTCTGAACCACTTCACAGACTCAGAGAGACTAGCCATAAAAACAGACCTAAAAATTGTGTCTATTATTGTTGCATGGTACAGTCCTCAATCTCCTTTAACTTTTTTTCCATGTCATCCAATCCTAGGTACTCTAACAAAAAATATATTTATGTGGAGGTTTGAACTCCAGGTTCAAAATACAATAGACTATCTTTCATCTTGTTTTCTCGGCCATATGTTACATATTTTCATTTTCTACTCCTTCTTTATTATCTTTAATTTCCTGGAATAAAACGTGAAATTTTTAAAAGTCATTGTTTTGCTTTTTTTTTTTTTTTTTTTTCCTATCTCTCTGGCTTCTTAGTCTAATTCTCTCATGCTGACTTCCTCTAACTGCCACGTGGCTGTTGCCTTTCTTTAGAGGTCTGTTCTCTTGTTATTTAATAACCTTCTTGAGGATCCCATGCAATCTCAACCTTGAACTGATAACTTTAAGATAACAGTTCCTAAAGGTTTATCTCTGTGTGGACCTTACATCTGATTTCCATAACTGCATATTCAAATGTCAAGAGCATTTGAAATTTTTGCAAGGGTCTTATATAGGCATTTCAAAACTAATATCTAATAAATATACACTTTATTTCAATTTCTGAATGTGCTTCTGCTTCTAACTTTCCATTTTCAGTAGATGACACCTCTCTATTCACCTAGTGGCTGATGGCAGAATCTTCCCTCATTAAGAATTTCCAAATTGAATTCAAGATTGTGTTCCATTAAGTCTACCACCATAAGTTACCTTGAATTCATCTACAGTCTGTCTTTGTCTATTGGAACCATTGTGTGGTTCTAAATGCATATTGGCTCCTTTAGAAGTGAATTTTGAGTTCTGTGGGTGTGTTTTGCTTATCACTATAAATTGTCAGAGGAACAGTTCATTATTTTATGTAGATAACAAAAATGCTGAACACCCTGCAACATACAGAACAATTGTACACAATAAAGACATTTTTTTACCACTGAAATTATTTTAACAAAGAGAATTTTATATAAAAATTACTTAAACAGGAGTACTTAGAGGACTATACAAGCTGAAAGGTGATACTGACATAGTGCAGAAATCACTGCCGTAGAGAGGGACTCCCACCTGTAGAGCTGGGGAAAGAGTTCTGGTTATTAGAATATAAAGTTTAGAGGTAGATCCTCATGGAAGTCACACAATAAAGAAGAGAACCTGCCCAGCTGGTGCTAGCACCTCAGGAGCTCAGAAGAGGAGCTGGACTCAAATATCTGAGAAAGGGAATCTTCTGGATGTTGCTGGTACTACCAGGAAAGCTCAGTGATGCTGGTTCTGTGAGAGCGTGAGAAGAAGCTGGAAATTGGAACCAACTGCCACCTGGGTGAAGTGCCTATTGTCCAGGTGATGCAGATGAGAAGATTTCCCTTTTGCTTGTATTCTAAGCACCCTGGTGCCTTCTGTTGGTAGAACCTTGCAGAAGGCCACTAACAAAGGAAAAATGCAGTTTGAAGCCTCCCAGTTCCAGAATCATCTAACATTATTTGGAATGGCAACTTGGAAGTTTAGTGGCAGTTATTTTATAACTAGTATTTCTATGCTTTCTATCATGTCAACTATCCAGACTATAGACTCTTTCTCATTTCTACCGTCATCTTTAAAAATCACTGATCACATGTCACTCTCTATGAAATCTTAATTGATGTCCCTTTGACATAATTAATACAAACCCCTAATTAGCAGGACTCTTATTAGGAAGTCCCTTCCTTGCTCATATCTATCTGTTGTGTTATTCTTTCCTTCAATTACTGTGCTAAAATTATAGGATCTCTTCTAATCCTGCAATGGTGACAGAATCTTTCTTGCTCAAATATAAATTGTTTCAATAGTTTCAGGAGAGTTTCTACTCATATTTCTGTCAAGTGAAGTGTAAGTTCTAATGAGTGGTTTCCCTGATCTCTCAATCCAACTAAGATTCCCATTGAATTTTCTGTATGAGGACTTTCATAAACCAGCATTGTAATATCATGTAATTTGTAATTATGTATTCACACAGACGACTGTATTATGTCACAGACACCACAACTCCACGAAGGCATAGATTACACCAGTTTTGTTCAATACAGTATCTAGCAGAATATCTGGTTTGTAGTAGGTGTTCCTTATGTGTTTTCTAATAAAACTAATAAAATAATTACTTGTGATGAATAAAAAGGAGTAACAAAATATTTGGTATTTTGCTTTTTTACTCACTTTTGAGGTTATACTGGTCAAGTATTTTCTTCTTTCTGGCAGGTTCCTTCAAAGGGCTCTTGAAATCTCTCTGGAGATACAGTTCATTCAGTGAAAAATTTTTGATGTTTCTGTTTCAAATTTCATAGTTTGAAGTCTCTTCCTCTTGACCAGAACTCTCTTTCTTAATACTTCAACAAACAGAACATTTATATAAGATAAAATATAAATTCTTAGTAAGAATAAGATGAATACTAACATTATTTTTTACATTCATGTGAGATTAAAAGTTCATTACATAACATAAAGATGTATTACATCATTGGCAACACCTGTTGCCCAGGCTGATCTTGAACTCCTGAGCTCAAGCGATCTGCCAGCATTGGCCTCCCAAAGTGCTGAGATTGCACCTGTTAGCCCCTGCGCCCAGCCAAAATATTTTAAATAGTGAGGTTTACAATAAAATTAAGCTAACACACACAATATTAACACCAGATAGAAAGTTCTATAAAAGACATAAAGATATCTTCTCTATGTAAGATTATTCTTTTGGAAATATTGAAAAATAGTAATACAAACTGAATGACCAAAAACCTATATCTATAATAGCAAATTTATATGCAACAAGCCACATAACAAAATAATGCATTTGATTATCTCTCTTTATTGGGGAATATTTTGATATTGTAACCTATTTGTTTAGGTACAGAATAGTAGTATTACTCTTGTATTTCAATAGGTGGCCAATCATTTGCAGAAGCAAATTTTCTTTAATCACTTCAGGGCAGATAAATTCAAGTTCTAAATAAAACGAGTGGTGCAGTCTTTTCTGCAGGCTGTGGTATTCTCAATGAAACACAGCTTACATTTAACACTGAAACAATCGCCAAAGTAGCTCCATGTCAGCGGCACTTCACAGTGTCGATGGAACATGCTGCTCCAGCTCGCTCCATTACTTGTTTCACAACATTGCTAAAGTGAATGTCAGGAATGGAGTAGGTTTCTCAAATGTTAAACATAGAGTTACCATGTTTCCCAGCACTTCCTTTACCAAGTAGATATCCAAGAGATTAGTAAACATATGTCCACAAGAAAAATAAAACAATCTATTATTCACAGCAACATTATTTATAATAACCAAAAAGTGGGAGCTACCCAAATGTCTGCCAAATAATGAATGGATATATCCATACAATTGATTATTTCTCAGTAATAAACAGGGAAAAGTACTGATACATGCTATAGGCATAGATGAACCTTGAAAACACTGTGGTAAGTTAAAGAAACCAAGCACAAAGGCTGCAATTCCATTTATGTGAAGTGTCCTAATAGAGCAATTCACAGAAACAGTAAGTACATTATTAGTTGCCCAGGAACTAAGGAGAGGGCAACATAGAAAATGTCTGCTAATGGATACAGGATTTCTTCTTGCAGTTATGCCAATATTCTGGAATTAGAAAATGCTGATAATTGCCCAATTTTGTGAATATTATAAAAAGGACTGAATCTGCATTTAAAAGGATGAATTTTGTGGTATGCAATGTATCTGAATATCAAAAATTATAAAAGAAATAAGAATGGAGGCCATGATTCACATTAGGAGGGAATCACAGTTGTTTCTTTAACAAATGAAAATGGCCAGAACTACATGGAGTGAAGTCATTGGGGGTAGAAGTAAGTTAAGAGGACTGGGATATATTTTAGAAGCAAAACTAATAGTTCAGGTTTAGAAATCGCTATTAATTAAGAATTTTATTTCTTTCTGTTTTTATCTTTAAATTATTTTCAAACATCAACTTCCATTTTCCTTATATCAGAAATTTCACTAAAACTTAGCCAACAATTATTGCCTGTGCTCTTTCTTCTTGCTATAGTAACTTCAAGACTTTCTCTGTCTTAGTATTTTGAGACAAATTAAAACCAAACTTTTTGAAAACTTCCTTTAATATAGACCTCTCCCTTCTTCCTATAAAGGTGACTTTTCCTGCTTTCTCAATGCCTCTATGGTATCATCCCATGTTGCTATTATCACTTAGACAATAAGAATGTATTCACTTGATTTATCAACAGATTATAAACATTGCAGCAGACACTATACATCTTTTACCTTTGACCACCTTCATTCTCAGCTAACTCAACAGGAGATGCTAGATACATATGGTTGCATAATGTCATATGGATAAATAAGAACTGAGTCAATAACAAATATTTTCTTCACACTATAATTTATTCTTATTATACTGCATAGATTAATAAGAATTAATAATGTGTGCCATAGATTTTCACTATTTGTTGATTTTATGTTTACAAATTTATCCACTTCTTAACATTTATTTATAACCATAAGTAATACTCTCAGTGATTCAGCGGTCATTTAGGTACATGCACAGTGGTGAAATCGTTGAGTCACCCAGTGCTCCCATTTCCAGCTGAAGTTGATGATGGTCTTCCTTTGTTCTTCAGCTCTCATATTATAAACAAGCGAACTGCTCACAGGCTACTTGGTAGCATATTTTTCAAATTTGTGTGCTATTTGTTGGTGATTTAACTGGTTCAAATTACCCCAAACATAGTAAGGTGAAGGTAGTGTTCCTAAGAAATCCGTGATGTGCCTTACACAGAAAAAATAAAAGTCTTGTCTAAGCATAAGTTATAGTGCTGTTGGCTGTTAGTTCAATGTTAATAAATCAATAATATATATTAAATAAGATGTCATTAATCAAAAAGACACATAAAACAAGTTTATATATTGATTGATTGATGGAAATGTTGTGATTAAAGGCTAACAGGAGTCTATCTGTATTTATTCTGTGAGCAATTGTTCAATATTTGTTTATTCAGTGCTTGTGGTGACTTTCTAACATGTAGTTACTATGAATAACAATAATTGTCTGCGTGTTATAAAATTTGGGAAACAATTCTCTCTTTGAGCCTCTATACATCTTGTAAGCAAAGGCACTGGCTGCCTTTTGTTTCAGAGTATCTCTTCAAGAATGTTTGTTTAACAGTGTTTAAGAAGACACAGTTTCCGCCTGAGCAAATGGCAGGCATACTTACTGCCTGCTATAAAAGATTTGAGTTCCCTAAACTGAGTTTCCCTCTTGTGTAACATCACCTACTACACATGCAGACATCTACCTGGGACCTGTGTGTTACCCTGTTAGACTCGAGGGGAAAACAAACTGACACATATTTTTTGACAATGATTCTGTTTACTGTGCCTTATAAATAGTCTATTGACCCTGCCCCAAAAATTTCTGGTCTTCTTCCGGTGTCCAAGAGACTGTGAATGACAGACTTTTTTATTTATGAACTATGTAAAATCTCAAATTTTTCCTAGATGGTGACAATAGTGATAAATATTATTCTTACATCAATTACATGTGTATAATAATATATATGTATGTAATAATATATCCTCTTTCAGCTAAATAATCAGAATATGATGCAGGATCTAATGCTTTGAAGTAAATAATACCTTGTCTTCCTTGTAAAAATATATTTCTTCACTTTATATTCGAATACCAAATAATCATCTTTTATTGTTTGAATTCAATTTTACTTTAAAAAAAAATAGTTCTTTTCTCATGTGTTCTGGAGCCTCCATTCCAGCATAGGAGAGCCCACTGGGCATATCTCACCAACTCTGCAATTAGTGGCATCACACTGGTAGATTGCAACCAGTCGTGGTAGGAGCATTTACAACACTGGTACCAGGAAACATACAAATTGAAGAGGTTTTATTTCATGAGTTTTTTGTTATTGTTGGTTCTCCAAGAGTTTTCTTTAAAGGCATACCGCTGATACTTAACCTTGGAATACACAAATTTAGAAAAAAAAAAAATTCCATAAACTTTTATTCAGTAAATGTTGTTTACCTGTATTTAGTTTTGTGAATTTTGAATAATAAATTATATGTATTTTTTCAGCCCTCTAAAGATGACAGATGCTAACAGAAAAAAAAATTAATTCTATTCAAAATTCACATAACCAAATAAATATGTGACTTTTAAATAATTAATTGAACTTTTTTTTTATAGTTTGTAGTATTTCAGTCTCTGAGGTTTTATACTTTATAACTGCATTATGAGATAACCTCTGCATCTGTAACAAACATATACTTACATATATTCTACCTTTTGTTTCTTCAGTCTTCTCTCTATTATCCCAAATAATACATAAATAATTTTTTTATTTTTTTGAGATGGAGACTTGCTCTGTTGTCCAGGCTAGAGTGGGGTGGCGTAATCTCAGCTTACTACAACCTCCTTCTCCCAGGTTCAAGCAATTCTCCTGCATCAGCCTCCCAAGTAGCTGGGATTACAGGCACCAGCCACTGTGCCTGGCTAATTTTTGTATTTTTAGTAGAGACAGGGTTTCACCATCTTGGCCTGGCTGGTCTCAAACTCCTGACCTCATGATCCACCTGCCTCAACCTCCCAAAGTGCTGGGATAACAGGCATGAGCCACCATGCCTGGCCTATAAATAAAATTTATCTCCTTAGATTTACAAACTTTTCTGTTGTTTTCTTACTAATATTGTTAATAACAATTTAAGTGGTAGAAGTCCTTCCAAACTCATTTTTTAGAAATCTAACTTGCTTACAGCAAACAATGGACTTATTGCTTCATCATTCTTGCTTATGGAGCTGAATGATGTCACCAAGACCTTGGTTCCTCTGCTTTCTGATGTCTTCTGTGCTGGTCTCATGCTCAATCAGGATACCCTTAATGTTGAACTCTTGTCACGCCACAGCTTCCCACGCAGAAGATAAATCATAGCTTTCCAACAATGGAGAGGTCCCCCACATCTGGACCTCTATGGCCTAAATTAGATCATATAAACAATTCTTGAGTCATGCCTTTTGTCCTATAAGGTAGGATACACTAATTATTACACCAATCAGGACTGACTTTGTAGCTAGGGTTGTCAACTTCCCCCACTAAGTGGGTTAGATAATCGTTTTCAGAACATTGAAGTGTCTGCTTTTTCTTTGTTTCCCTTTTTGCCTTCTCTTTTTATTGTAAGAAAAGAAAGGTAAATGAATATGAGCTGTCAAAAACAAGAGATGTTCACTACATTTTATTTTAGTAAATAAACTTTAATAAATCCATTTAAATTACATAAAAAGGATGAAACGTTTAGCAAATAAGTTTGAAAGGCTTGCCATTACTTTTTTATGAGCAGTTTTCATCTGAGATATTAAATATAGCCAACACAAAACAGAGTACATTATTTTGTATTCTAAGAAGCAGATGTATATTTTCGAAAATAAAATGAATAATCTATTATTGATACCAGTAGGGAGCTCTTCATTTGAATAGCTTTTGGAAAGAGATTAAGATATAATAGATCTAGAAATGGATATTTGAACTTCTGGCCCCATAGTGTCTCAATTCACTGTCTCAAATTTCCTGCCTAAAAATGTTTTAATTAGTAGGCCCCAATCTCCAGAGATAGCTTTGTATATAGATGTGTGCCTATAGAAGTTTAAAATAATTGAATAAACAGAAGAGATTAGTTGTTCTGTATAACACAAGTCATTTAAAATTAGGGGGAAAAATAGGGACAACGAGTGACTACAGTTTTAAATCTCAGACTCTCAAAATATGATGGATCAATATTCAAATAGCCTTTGACTTGGTAAAGAAAAAAATGTCCTTCGCAAGATTAAGAATAAACAAAATTCTCACCCATAATATCAGATAACACAGCTTTACAAAACAGGATCCTAACCCTGATTTTTCACATACTCTTACATCACGTCAATTAATTTTTTAAAAAATCTTATTGGATCCTACAGTAAAGGGTTTCATTCTACATTATAAACATTATCTTAAAAAATGAATTTATTTATTTGGAGGTATGTATCTTAGGAGATTCTTTATAGAAAAGGAAATAATTCCAGCTAAGGTTGCTGCTTCATAGCATACATATTCTCTCTTAATGAATCCTTATGGAATATGGTTTCATTGCTTTCATGCGGGTCCCTGAAAAGAGACCACCAAACAGGCTTTGTGTGAGCAATAAGGCTGTTTATTTCACCTGGGTTCAGGCGCACTGAGTCCTGAAAGAGTCAGGGAAGGGAGATGGGGTTGGGCCATTTTATAGGATTTGGGTAGGTAAAGGAAAATTACAGTCAAAGGGGGTTGTTCTCTGGCGGGCAGGGGTGGGCGGTCATAAGGTACTCAGTCGGGGAGCTTGTGAGCCAGGATGAGCCAGGAAAATGAATTTCAGAAGGTAATGTCATCAGTTAAGGCAGGAACAGGCCATTTTCACTACTTTTGTGGTGGAATGTCATCAGTTAGGGCAGGAACTGGCCATTTGGATGTGTATGTCACCGGGGATATGATGGCTTAACTTTGGCTCAGAGGCCTGACAACCGCCAATTCCCTTTTCTTTCAATGAAATCCCTAATGAGTCATTACAGTAAATGTCCACACACACACGGACACACACACACACACACACACGCACAGTGGCTAGTGGCTAACTGGGACTGATTCCTTGTCTTAAAGACTTGAGGGGAAAAAACAAAGATTTCTGTAAAAGACCTCTTTATTCTGTAATCTAGAAAATGCAAGACTAGTGAATCACAGAGCCTCAATTTATCCTTTAAAAAGGCACCAATTCATTTATATGCCTCATATGCTTGCTTTTTTGTTTTCTTTTGTTTTTTTGAGTCAGGGTCTGGCCTGCCACCTAGGCTGGAATGCAGTTGCACGATCTTGGCTCATTGCAACCTCCACCTCACAGGCCATCCTCCCACCTTGGCCCCCTGAGTAGCTAGGACTATAGGCTCGCACCAAAATTCCTGGCTAATTTTTGTATTTTTTATAGGTTTCCCCATGTTGCCCAGGCTGCTCTCAAACTCCTGAGCTCAAGCCATCCACCCACCTTGGCCTCCCAAAGTGTTGGGATTACAGGCGTGAGCCACTGTGCCTGGTCATATGTTTGCTTTTGAAGGTTATACAGTCTTCTCAATACGTATACTGTTGATCGTCTGATTTTAAAAAGTACCACTTCCACTAAGAGATTATGACCAATTGATTCTAAAAAAGTGAAGTTGCATGGGTAGAGAGATCTGGTCAGCACACAGGTGTAGAAATTTTTCCCTCTATAGTTTCTGTACTGAATTAATTTGCTATCGCCAAAGGAATGCAGAAAATGCTAATGGGATCCAGTTTTCCCAATACCTTTCTATTTGTTCTAACACATTTCAACTTATATCTATCTTTTGATATATGTCCTTGGTGCCCTTCTCTTTCTCTTTTTGAAATTACAGCTATAGAATTTTTCTGAAAACATGTAACATTCAGGAGTACATTTGCCCAGCCCACTCATCTATTGCTAACTTAAAAAAAAAAAGATATAATAATCATTCAGTTTATTGTAAATATATTGTAATGATAATTAATATTCCTTTAATTGCAAATAATTAAAAAGCCTATTCTAAATGGGCTTAAGCATTCCAAGAAAATTACAAGCCTTTCTTTCTAGGTAGGCATAGAAGGAAGACAGGCAGAGACTGGAATGTGAAACTCTCCAGGCGTGTGAATCAGAGCAGCACCATCTTAAACAGGAGCTGGGTAAAATGAGGCTAAAACCTACCGGGCTGCATTCCCAGATGGTTGAGGCATTCTAAGTCACAGGGTAAGATGGGAGGTCAGCACACAATACCGATCATAAAGACATTGCTGATAAAACAGGTTGCAGTAAAGGAGCTGGCCAAAACCCACCAAAACCAAAATGGCGATGACCGTGACCTCTGGTTGCCCTCACTGCTACACTCCCACCAGCGCCATGACAGTTTACAAATGCCGTGGCAATATCAGGAAGTCACCCTAGATGGTCTAAAAAGGGGAGACATGAATAATCCACTCCTTGTTTAGCATATCAGAAAGAAATAACCATAAAAATGGTCTATAGAGTAGCCATTCTTTTGTCCCTTTACTTTCTTTTTTTTTTTTTTTTTTTTTTTGAGACTCAGTCTCTCTCTGTTGCCCAGGCTGGAGTGCAGTGGCCGGATCTCAGCTCACTACAAGCTCCGCCTCCCGGGTTTACGCCATTCTCCTGCCTCAGCCTCCCCAGTAGCTGGGACTACAGGCGCCCGCCACCTCGCCCAGCTAGTTTTTTGTATTTTTTTTAGTAGAGACGGGGTTTCACCGTGTTAGCCAGGATGGTCTCGATCTCCTGACCTCGTGATCCGCTCACCTTGGCCTCCCAAAGTGCTGGGATTACAGGCTTGAGCCACGGCGCCCGGCCTGTCCCTTTACTTTCTTAATAAACCTGCCGTCACTTTGCACTGTGGACTCGCTGTGAATTCTTCCTTGGGTGAGTTCCATGAACCCTCTCTTGGGGTCTGGATCGGGACCTCTTTCTTTTAAGAAAACTGAAGGAAGAGTCAATGGGAGCACAGAAAATTCAAACTCATTTTGTATGACTATTTCTAAATTTGTCCTTTTCTTTCTCTCTCCTTATTCCCATCCGTACTTCCTTCCCACTCCTTTTTGTCAGGCCTCTGAACCCAAACTAAGCCATCGTATCCCCTGTGACCTGCACGTATACATCCAGATGGCCTGAAGCGAGTGAAGAATCACAAAAGAAGTTAAAATGGCTGGTTCCTGCCTTAACTGATCACATTCCACCATTGTGATTTGTTTCTGCCCCACCTTAACTGAGCGATTAACCTTGTGAAATTCCTTCTCTTGGCTCAGAAACTCCCCCACTGAGCACCTTGTGACCCCTGCCCCTGCCCGCAATAGAACAACCCCCTTTAACTGTAATTTTCCACTACCCATCCAAATCTTAAGATGGTCCCAACCCTATCTCCCTTCGCTGACTCCTTTTTTTGGATTCAGCCCACCTGCACCCAGGTGAAATAAACAGCCTGGTTGCTCACACAAAGCCTGTTTGGTGGTCTCTTCACATAGACACACGTGACACTTTTCTTCTACTTATTGAAACCAGCCCTCCAAACATAAGGTTCTAATGTTTTCAGATTTATAATGAAGAATGGAGCTTTAACTGAGATAGTGTGACGTTTGCCATAAATTTTAAGCAAAAATCTATAGAAATACATAATTTTGGTTCATGTATAAAACTATTTTCTTAACCACAGGACAATTGTATTTAGAAATAGTTATTTTTCATATTTGTGGAAGTCACATTTTTCTCTATTGTATGCAGTATAAAACTGTATGACATTTTAAAGTTTTTTTTTTTTTTTAATTTCTAATCAGCCTTGTTTCTTAGTGTGTAAAAATCAGAAATTGCCTTGGGTAGGTCAGTTGACTGGATTAGATACAGAATATGTGTTTTCGTAACAAGAAGACATTTTGGCATGGCTTTGATATTTTTATGGATGTTTTAACTCCTAAATATACGGGCAACATCAACAAAGATAACAGTATATTACTTAATTATGAAGGAGATGATTGTAACAACATTTGCATGGAGCCACACTATAAAGCTCAGCTCAAAATTAACATGTTTTGTTTGTTCCTAATATCAGGAGTCAGTCCAAAAACACACTTTTGTATGTTAAAATTAGTATGTTTTCTATTAGAAAACTTTTATTTTATCATAGTCATGTAGCATATTATATAAAACCAATTATCCAAGTGTCAGTAATGAACACTTCCATTTGGATACAGTTTGAAAATGCATAATATTCTTTTCTCACAATGAGAGCTAAAGCTTAGACATTGCTATGATTGCCACTAGTTTGGCAAGATTTTGTGTCAGTAATCTTGTATCATTTCTCCAAAAATAAGAATAAAACAAAATGTCAGTCATTTATACATTAATGTAAACAAAGGAATAGAGGAAATAAGTGAACTACAGTTAAATTCTAAATTTAAAAAATGTTCTTTTCTGATTTACATATTTTAAATGCTCCTATTTTTCACATAGAATTGCTGTCTTTGTTAAGTACATTGAGAAGTCCCTAAATGTAAAACTAAAATTACAAAAATTAAAAAGCAATATATTTTCTGATTAAAAAGCTAGAAATGTTTTCTTTCTGCTTCTATGAAAGTATTTCTCATCACAGGTAAACAAATGGATAGTGTATTTGTAGTTGAAGATGTCCCTGGTAAGTGAGAAAATCAAAAGCCAAAGTATAATCTACTACACCATTTTAAATAAAGTCAATATTTGTATTCAAACTCTACCATTCACGATCTCACTGTGTTCTTGCTGTTACACATAAATAGGCAACAACTAAATGGTAATTAAATGCAAATCCTCAGTTTTACTATTGGGCTAGACAATTGGACAAGTCCCATGGGGAAATCTATGAAAGTGGGAAATGAAAAAAAAAAAAAAAAAAGAAAGTGGGAAATGTAATAGGTTCTCTGATTAACCACAGCTGACTAAAAATGACTAAGTCATTTTAACAGAGAGGGTACTTTCTTTAATGGGCCTGCAAAATGTAGGTCTCGGCTGATTTCCTTCGTCCTTAGAGATAGATATACAGCAAGAAGGTGGATCAGGCACCTAGGTAAGAGACCAAGAATGCAAGAAATATTCTGCAATGTATAAGCAGTTGCATTTAACACAGTAACAATACTCACTAGTAAACATGTTATTGTTTATTGGAAAGAATTATCCAGAATTTTGCTAATCAAACTGGCTACCTAATTAGGGAGCAGTAAGGGTTGGAAAGAGTTGCAACTTCCTAATACTTCTATAAAAAGCACAATGCTGGTATATCCTGCTTTTATAGGAAGAACCAAGAAATTCCTTTATACATGAAATTGCCTTTGCAAAAAAAAAGAAAATTATAACAATGAGAAAATTAGGGCAGTGAAGGACATCTGATCTGGCCAACCCTCTCTTGCCTTCAAGTTGCCCTTAATTATTCCTGGGCTTAGGCCAAGCTAACTTTAGGAGACATTTGGTTTATAGTTTAAAGAATAATAGCCGTTCCCCAAAACTCAACCTCCTTTGTAAAGCTAATTAGAGTCCAGAAGACTAGGAGGATAGAGGAACCTGTATTTTGCTAAGGTGTAGACAGAAAAGTTTGAAGGCCGTTATTCTGGAGGTCACAAGATATGCAACTTCCTTAATTACTATTGCAGATAACATCACTATTGCGGAACCTAAGATTGGTCTTTTGAGATATCTTTTTCAGGTTTTGCATGTCTGACACTAATGGCTCTACCCGGACCCACCAACCACTCCTGCGGCCCCACCCAGAAGCCACTCAGCATGCAGGAAGACCATTTCCCATACCCCTAGGATTAAACCTGCAACCAATCAGTAGCCAGCATCCATTGCCTAGCCACTTCCATCCCTTCCTCCAAACTACCTTTGAAAATCCATAGCCCCTGAATTCTCTGAGGTTGATTGGGGTAATGATAAAACTCAGGTCTCCCATTCAGTCAGCTCTCAGTCAATTAAACACTTTCTCCATTGCAATTACCCTGCTTTGATACATTGGCTCCATCTGGGCAGTGGGGAAGACGAATCCAATGGGCAGTAACAGCCAAGGAATTCTTTATATACATTTTCTAATCCAAATAAGCTTTATTTTTCACTCTTACTTTAAAAAAAGTGAAACACTTCCCCCACGCCTTAATTACTATGACACTTGATTATATACATGTACAAACACACATATATGTATATACATAGAGAGAGAGAGAAAACTTTTTTTAATCATCTAAGCATTTTAAAGAATCAAAACTTCAGGAAAGAAAATGTTACAAACCTGCATAAAAATAAATATCTATCGATATTTTATTCAAGAACTATGTATTCTAATCCATTTGAATCTTAGGACATGGATAAAATATTAAGATAAAGCCACATTAGTATAGTTCTTTTTGACAATATATCTCCAGTACATACAAGAACCATTGAATTAGTAAATATTGTATATTGTTTACCATTGAATTGAATTAGTAAACCACTGAATTAGTAAATATTGCATATTTTGCTTCGATTTTTCTACATGTAAATCTTGATTTTATAAAGCAATTTTCATCATTTATATATCCGTAATCACTTTAAAATCGTGTTGGTAATTACTGCACAGACTGTGGTTTGTATGTAGGAATATAGTATGCTATACAACACTGCAGATGCTAGAAAGCAAAAAATTTACATTTTTAGAATCGTCAACAGGTAAAATTCTGGATGTGATTTATATTCCCTCAGATGAAATCAAGCTGTATCTAGAAGGCAGCAGTGAGACAAAGGACACATATGTTGGATTCTGATATATTCTTTGGCCACCATGAGAGCTGCATTTTGCTGGAACTGATCATATTGAGTTATACTGCCATAGCCAGGATGGGAGCAGAACTTGTGTTCACCTGTTAGCAGCAGTGAATCTGGATGGATCTGCAGAAACCTCAATTCTTGCCTCTTCAGAAGAAATAATTTGATTGAGGCAAATAAGGCAGAGTAAGATGCTGAGGCAAGTTTTAGAGCAGGAGAGGAAGTTTGTTAAAAAGTTGTAGAGTAGGAATGAAAGGAAGTAAAGTACACCTGGAAGAGGGCCAAGTGGGCAACTTGAGAGATCCAAGTGTACAGTTTTACCTTTGACTTGGGGTTTTATACATTGGCATTCTTCCAGGGTCTATGTTACTGCTCCCCTGATTCTTCCCTGTGGTGGCTGTCTGCATGGGCAGTGGCCTGCCGGTACTTGAGAGGGGCCACATGCCCAGTGTGTTTACTGGAGTTGTACACACTTTCCCTTGAGGAATTCTTCCCTTACCAGTCGAATGTTCCTAGAAGGTAATATACCAGGTAAACTCTGCCATTTTGCCTTTTCATGCACATGCTTGAGCCCACTTGCCCAACTCCTGAGGTCTTATAGGAAAACTGATGATCACCAGTTTCAGGTGTTCTTATCTGTTGAGAGACCACCTTTCCCTGGCCCTGGCCATGACAAATTCTTATTTTAGAGTGACAGAGTAACAACCACCTGCCCATCACCTGGTGGTCATCTGACATTCCTGGTTGAGGGGGTTGGGGCCTTTCTGCCCTACTCACGTCTGCCTAACTACCTACTATAACCCAACCTTCTAAATTATTCTGATAGTCACTTAATTTCTAGAATGAAAATTATTTTTACTATGTTTAATTAAAATAAATAAAAAATGATCTGATTAATTCTAAGTAATAATGACCAATAAAATGGAAATCTAAGATTGGGCATCTGATCCACTTGAGGGTGAAGGTATTAAAGATCTAATCAGCATTAGAAAATGAGATACTAGGAGTCCATGGAATGTGGTGATAAGCTTTCAGGTGTGCTGCTGGAAGCTGTTACTGAATAACACATACGGCTGCCAAAAGCCTTCTGGCTTTCAGTCAATAAAGGATAAATGTGTCTAGTAGGAGTCTGCTAGAAGCAAGGAGCATTGTAATATTGCCTTTATGACCCACTGGGATTATCTTTTGACTGATCAAGATAATATATACTATATAGGCAATGAGTCAAACAATAATAGGAGAAAAACAGTGTGGTAACTTAGGATTTTGGAGTAAATCCATGCACATCTCATGAAACAAGTCTCATGAAAACAGACCTTGCCTTGCTTCTGAGTCCTAATAGAGGTTGAATATTTCAACTTAGAGCATCTACTGACTATGACTACTAAAAAGTTTGTTTAAAAATTTGTTGTTATCTGATCCACCTAGTCATATTTTTTATTGGGCAGCAGAATCAAGTGGAAGTTGTAAATATGACATCAGACACAAGTAGGTTCTTAAGGCATAAGCACCTTTATGAACTCGTGGCTCATTTCCAAATACATCTTCTCTTTGATGAACTTCTGCCTTTACTCAACTCACATTGATAGCCTCAAGGCTCAAGTCACCAAAGAACAAAACATTAAGATGCTTGAAAGGTAATTCTGCATGATGTGCTGACGCTGGGCAATAATGAACTTCTGTAGACTATAGATCATGTAGGGTGGCCCAAGGCCCTGAGAATAATTTTCTATGTCTGCATTAGTCTATTCTTGCACTGCTGTAGAGAAATACCTGAAAACAGGTAAATTATAAAGAAAATAGGTTTAATTGGCTCACAGTTATGCAGGCTGTACAGGAAGTATGGTGGCTTCTGCTTCTGGGGAGGCCTCAGGAAACTTACAATCATGGCAGAAGGTGAAGGTGAAGTAAGCACATCTTACATGCCCACAGCAGGAGGAAGTGGGGAGGGGGGTGCCACACATTTTTAAACAACCAAATCTCATGAGAACTCTATCCCAAGAACAGCATCAAAGGTGGAAATCTGCCTCCATTTAAGGGAGGAGACCACCCCTCATATCGTCTTATGCCCAATTTCTGCCTCCAAAGAAAGGAGAAGTAAAAACTAAAAGGCAGAAATGAAATCCACAAGCAGACAGCCCTGCACTGCACCCTGGGCCTGGTAGTTAAAGATTGACCCCTGACCTAAGCGGTTGTGTTATCTATAGATTACAGACATTGTATAGAAATGCACTGTGAAAATCCCTATCTTGTTTTGTTCCGATCTAATTACCGGTGCATATAACCCCCAGTCACATATGCCCTGCTTGCTCAATCAATCACGACCCTCTCACATGCACCCCCTTAGAGTTGTGAGCCCTTCAAAGGGAATTGCCCACTCGGGGAGCTCGGCACTTGAGACAGGAGTCTTGCTGATGCCCCCGCCTGAATAAACCTCTTCCTTCTGTAACTCTGTGTCTGAGGAGTTTTGTCTGCGGCTCGTCCTGCTACACATTATCCAGTCACCTCCCAGGAGGCCCCACCTCTGACACTGAAGATTATAATTTGACATGAGATTTGGACAGATTCAAGCCATATCAATGTCTGATATAACCATCCATCTGGTAAATGAAGATGCTCAATTACATTTCACTATGTCCATCATGTAGTGTATGACAATTTGTCTTTGCCAGAATAAACACTTATACTGGGGATGGATTTACTATCCCAGCCCACAAAACCTCTAACAGTGGCACCACTCAAAAATTTCTTGAATATCTTGTAAATTACTGTGGCATCCCATTCGATTTTGTTTCTGAACACAAGTTTGCAGTTTACATTTTACCAAAAAAGGAGACCAGTCAACAAAATAATTTAACAAGATTAATTAATATTATCACGTTTCTCAACAAGAAGTTGCAGCAGGTATTAGGAGTGCATGAAATTGAGCTCCAGAAGACTCCGTTAGAAAGTCAGCTGAGAGATAAAATTTGCAACTTCAAGGTGGCGTACCACAGGATTTGTTATAAATTTTGATATAATACATAGTGCTTAATGATGTCTTTGTCATTGCCAGACTATATTGGTCCATAAACTAAGGGATAAAAGTGAAAGTATTACTTCTCATAGTTACAAACCTGCAAATACTTTGTTTCCATTTTCCACACCTTTAAGTCTTTGCTTGTTCAGAGATTTTAATTTCCAAAGGAGGGAAATGCTTCTTCTAGGAGACACAATGACATTTCCAATTCTCTGGACATTTTAGACTGTGGTCTGGCCATGTTGGGATCCTTATGACCAAATAAAGACAAGAAAGGAAAAATATGTGACCTGGATTCTGATCATAAAAGGGAAAGTGAGTTGCTGCAACACAATGTTGGTAGAATGGTCTACACATATATGAACCTGGGAGAGCACTCATAGGACTCCCATCCCAGTGATAAGACTGGAACAATAAAATACATGGAAAAATCATGGAAGTTCAGATAATTCAGTAAAAAGATTGATGTCATGGCATGTAGAAGAATTTTGTCCCGAGGTGATGCTATCTCTAAGAAAAGGAAATGAAATGGACAATGAGAGCAGAAGATGCAACTTTTTAAAATTGTTATACATGTAATAAGATGGCTCTAGAATGTCCATATCAATAATCAACACAACTAACAGGCTGAATAAGCAAATTAAGTATCAACTATGTGACTTCTAACACACTTCTCTGTCAATAGCCAAAAAATACAAAAATCAGTGAATCTATAGTTCATATGTGTAACATAATTAACAAATTTGACTTAATTGACAAATATGAACCACCATATTAAACTGCATAATATATGTTATTCTCAAGAACATATGCAATATTTATAAAATTTCAAATCCTATATCAAGTCCTGAACAATTAAATCATTAAGTATATATTTCCAACCATAGTAGTATTAAAATGAAAATAAATTACATAAATAAAACCAGAAAAGGCCAACAATGTGGAAATTAAGTAATAGACTACTAAACAACCCAAGGGCCAAAGATGTAATCACCCCAGAAATAGGAAAGTACTTTAAAAGATGGGGAAAATATGCTATACTGAGACTTGTAGGATGTAGCTAAAGCAGTATTTAGAAAAAAATATTACCTTAAATTAACATATAAAAAACTGTCTAAGATGGAACAATTTAAGCTTGCATAATTAGAGGCAAGAAAATGAAAAACAGATAAAGCCTAGGGATTTTAAAAGGAAATATAGTAAAGATAACAGCAGAAACTAGTGATAGGAAGAACACATGTGTAACAGTAAAAAATTTAAATTTAAATGTTGCTGCTTTGGAAATATCAATAAAATTGATAAGCCATTAGTTAGACTGTTCATAAGAACAAAGGAGAGAAAACACAAATTACTAACATTAGAAATAAAAAAGTATATATAAATATAGACTTAAGAGGCCTCAAAAATTTTAATGAAGAATACTGAGAAATTTTTAACAAATACATTTTCTATGTTTGGTGAAATAAATTTATATTCCAAAGAATACAACTTACAACTAAACAACAAAAATAAAACAAAAAAAGAAGGAAAAGATATTCAGTCATATTCTTAGGTGACAGAATACTAGTTACACTTGCAGAGGATAGAATTACGGAAGGTACTGCTGGAATGTTGTATCCTATTTCTTGGTAGGAGTATTCTATATTTTATATCTTCTTTGTAAAAATTTACAATTGCATAGACTATAATATGCCATTGTCATTTTTTTATTGTTCAAAACATCTATATTTAAGATATATTCAATACTATTGAGTTATAATCCACAGAATAAAATAAGTATCCATGAGTTTGTGCTGCTATAAAAGTTCTTTATTAAGAAATATTCAGGTGGGACACGGTGGCTCAAGCCTGTAATCCCAGCATTTTGGGAGACTAAAGCAGGTGGATCAAGAGGTCAGGAGTTCAAGACCAGCCTGGCCAACATGGTGAACCCCCATCTCTACTAAAAACACAAAGATTAGCTGGGCATGGTGGTGAGCACTTGTAATCCCAACTACTCGGGAGGCTGAGGCAGGAGAATTGTCTGAACCCGGGAGGCAGAGGTTGCAGTGAGCCAAGATTGTGCCCACTGCACTCCAGTCTGGGCAATAGAGTGAGACTCTGTCTCGGAAAAAAATATATATATATTTAATAAAAACATATAGAAATAATGAGGAAAATGGAAATCTGTCTTTAAATTTCATAACAGTGATAGAAGTGGCTGTACATATGAAGCAGCCACTGAGGGGATGCCAGCTACAGTCAGGGAGGCACGGATGGGGCTGTGCTCCCCTTGCAGCCAGTGGGAACCAGAAATGGGGGGAGCCTTGTCCCTGACCAAGTTGGCAGGTATAGAGCCCCACGCTTCTAGGCATAGCTGCAGCTACCCAACCATGGCACCCGACCCAGGTATCACTGAGTTCTTAGGATCCCAGAAAGCCCCTCTGCCCCTGCAGGCTCAGCAGTGCCTGCTCCCATTCTTCTCCACTCCTGATGCCCACTCTGATTTTGGAGCAAAGTTGAAGCTGAGTCCAGGCACTGTCACGACCTGGCCAGGTGTGTATACACTCAAGGTGGCACTCACAGGCCAGCCTCTTCCCACCTTGGCCCCCTCTGGACTTTGGGTACCAATAAGTGCAGGAGGGAGGCTGCGGGGAGCTGAAGGCAGCTCAGCGTGGGCCTGCAGGCATCCCTTAGCATGAACAGCCTGGATGCTGTGGACAGCATGTCGATGTCAGAGGCAGAGATTCCTGGGCAGAAAGGGGTGGATCGCTGGTGAAATCCCACCTTCTGGCCAGGGACGGCCTGAATCCTGGGCTGCCAGTTGCAGGTGGAATGTGGGCCTGGAGTGAGAACTTATGGTGCTTTTTCTGGGCCCACCCATGGCCATTCATGGACCAATCATCACGTACTTCATCCCTTCTGAGCCCGTAAAAACCTCTGGACTCAGCCAGACTCACACAGATGTCAGGACTACCAGAGGTGGGAAGGAGCTGCCCACTTCAGTTCTCCTCAATTTGCTGGGACAACGTGACTGTGGAAAGCGACCTCTGAACTGCAGGCTTCCTATCTGCTCAGAGCTGGACACTTGTTCGGACAACCTGCCTGCATAAAGGAACTACCCACTTCAGGTCTCCTGAGAGCTGTTCTGTTACTCAGTGAAGCTCCTCTCTGCCTTGCTCACCCTCCAGTTACCCACATACCCCATTCTTCCTGGATTCAGGACAAGAACTCGAGCCCCGCTGAATGGCAGGACTGACAGCGCTGTAACACAAACAGGACTGAAACACATCCCCTGCTTGCCAGGTTGTGGGCCTCTAGAAGGAAGGAAGAGCTGTGGGCCTTTGCGGAACCCAGACCTAGGGACTCCCTGAGTCAGGGTTGTGATGCTCACTTTGAGGTTCCGTGGTTTCTGGCATCTCTAGACTTCCTGGCACCACCTTGCTCCCCTCTTCCAGACATGGGTGTCTGCAGCAGAACCCGCATGCAGTACATCTGGTCCAGCTGCAGCCTCACATGGAGCTGGCACCTGTGCCAGTGCCTGGAGCTGCCTGCCCCGCTGCAGCAGCCAAATGTGCCTGGCGGTGTGCAGTGGTTGGACCCTGCGCTGGCTCGACCATACACCCCTCGCTGCTGTAGGCCTGGCTTGCCTTTGGCAGGTGTGGGTTCTGGGCTGATAGTGTAAGTTGAGCACAGCCTACTGGGCTGAGTGGACGGAATGAGCCCAGCAGGCACAAGCAATACTCAAGCAGAAGGTGCCGCTGGCCACAGAAGTTTCTGGCCGGCGAAGCAGCACCCCAAAGAACCTGTGACAGCATCCGCTTGGCAGTTTCTCTATAACTATTTTCATAATCGCTGTTTTTATTCTTGGCTGGATCTAATCTACTGAAAAGCCTATCAAACACATTCTTTATTTCTGTTACTCTGTTTTTGGTTTTAAAATTTTCTGGTAATTCTTTTTTATTCCTTCTTAAATTTCCCATCTTTTCTTCTTACATGACCCACGTATTTTGGTATATCCTTTATACTGGAAGACATACAAAATTGTCCATATAATAGATTTTCCAGCTACTTTTTCCATTAGCGCCTGAAACATATTAATCATAGTTCTGATGAAATCTTAGTCATTTAGTGGGCCAGTGTCTCCGGGCTGTGACTTTCACAAATATTTATTCAGTGATATAGCTGTTTTTTCCTTTTAACCTCCTGCTCTTTTCTCTCTTCAGTGACAACAGCATCCTGATCTACATTCTTCAAGCTCTGATTCACACTAATTTTGCTCCCCACTACACAACAGCAGACAGTGGAAGGCTAGAGGGAGCTGATATGGAAGCAATGTCCTACCCCAAGCTGGTTAAAAGCTCTGGAAAAAGTCTTTTTCTCTGTAAAGGTTTTTTGTTCTTTTTGTTGCTGTTGTTTTAATGGACAAGTCTCTGGGTGTATTTCGCAGCGATTACTATATTCTCTCTCTGACAGAGCCATGAGGGGTTTTCTTTTCCATGGAAATCTGTTCATGTTCCTGGAGAGAAAGCCTATGAAAGTTTGAGGGATCCCACTAAGACTGTGGCCCACACAGAGTTTCTCACTCTCACACTAGTTCTTACTTGTCCTCTAGTAATGTATCAAAATGTATCATGTAAGAATTCATACTAGCTTTTGTCTCCAGATATGCAGATCTTGATTGTGTCTCTCTTGATGTGGCTGCCTCTCCAGATTTGAGGATGGTGGTTTGCTTTGCGACCTCAATTCTCCATGTGGTCTAAGAAAACCCATCAATTTTCAGTTTATCCAGCATTCTCTTTTTATAAGGATTCGAGTGTAGACAGTAAGGTCAACAGAAGTTGTTCTGCCAATAGTTTTTGGATTCCATATACATTCGGATTCTTTCTGTTGTTTAATCTGGTTATTCTTCTTCCTACCACATGTTTTTGCATTTGCTTTACTCTGTATCAAATGCTCTCCATTCCAGTCTTCAACTAGATAGTACTTTCTTACAAACTGAAATAATGTTTACCAAGAGAGTTCTTCACTATAAATCTAGCACTGCTACCACCACACTGTACCCAGATATATACAACCGATGCTGTTATTTTTATTCACATATCCTTCTGTTTCTTGTTTAATTGTATTTGCAATTTTAACTGAAATTATGTAGTTCGATTAATATATGTAATTGCAAACAGTCTCTTAGCTCCAGTAAAGGAAAATAAATACGTGTTCTTGTTCATTGGTGTATATATAACTGTTTTTTCAAATGATAGCCATTATTTCCATTTAAGGTTTTAAAAAAATGGATACAGAGAGAAAGAGATAAAATAAAGGTATGTCTTTATTATTGACATTTCTATTACTATATTATCTCCTTAAAACAAGTAAAATAGGCCAGGTGCGGTGGCTCACGCCTGTAATCCCAGCACTTTGGGAGGCCGAGGCAGGCGGATAATGGGGTCAGGAGATTGAGACCACCCTGGTTACCAAGGTGAAACCCCGTCTCTACTAAAAATACAAAAAACTTTAGCCGGGCGTGGTGGCGGGCGCCTGTAGTCCCAGCTACTCAGGAGGCTGAGGCAGGAGAATGGCATGAACCCGGGAGGTGGAGCTTGCAGTGAGCCGAGATTGCACCACTGCACTCCAGCCTGGGCAACAGAGCGAGACTCAGTCTCTCCCCACAAAAAAAAAAAAAAAAAAAAAAAAAAAACAGGTAAAATAAAGTTAGCAACTATTGTTGCTAAGAGCAATAGCTTCTTTTGGAAAGTAGTGATACTGGCCTAATGTTTATTTTAGGGAAGATGAATATAGAAAATATTCTAAAGCTCCATTTCCCCACAATTCTGAATATGTCATAACTTTCATTTCAGTTTTCCATTACAGTGATACTGATAACATATTTTAAGTGATAAATTATGGGTCCAAATTTATATTACACTGCAAATATCAGTATCACTATCATTTATATTACATGGAAAATGTCTTCTTCATATCACTATCACTGTAAGTGTTCAGTGTATCACTTACATGAAAGTTACTACATATTTGGAATTTTGGGGAAATGGAGCATCAGAATATTCAATATCTAATTTTAAAATACATAAAGTGTGTCTGTGTGTGTGTGTGTGTATGTCTGTATATATATGAACTTGTGAAAGTGCAATCAGTCCTCAGTTTCACACACGCACACACCACATACACACACCCACGCAGTGTCACACGAACTGACTGCACCCTCACATGTTCTCACAGCATGATGGCATGAGGTTAGGTTCCTATTTATCCAAACAGTCCCTGCTTTTACACCCATTTGTCACCACATGATTGCTATTAAAAGATCTATACTATCAAGTCATTTAGTTGCAAAGAGTATCATGCAGAAGGCAAAATCCATTTGTATTATGCTTTTATCTACCCCTCCCATGAAGGTATTTATTCCCTGTATTATCTATTTAAATGAACAAATATTATAAACTAACGAATATAAATTAAAAATGCAAAGGAAAAAGCTTGCGTATTTCAATATGCCTTGAAATCTTACCTTCCATCTAAACATGCCAAAATGTTAGACAAGATCCAGGGGTGAGGAAAAGCAATGTTTTTCCTGCTGAAGTGTGCACTAGCAATGGTAAAAGAGTTTGAGAGTCTGGGCGTGGTGGTTCTCACCAGTAATACCAGCACTTTGGGAGGCTGAGGCAGGCAGATCACCTGAGATTGGGAGTTCGAAACCAGCCTGAGCAACTTGGAGAAACCCCTTCTCTACTAGAAATACAAAATTAGCTGAGTGTAGTGGCGCATGCCTGTAATCCTAGCTACTCGGGAGGCTGAGGCAGGAGAATCACCTGAACCTAGGAGGCAGAGGCTGCAGTGAGCCAAGATCATGCTGTTGCACTCAAGCCTGGCAATAAGAGTGAAACTCCGTCTCAAAGAAAAAAACAAACAAACAAAAAAAGAGTTTGAGAAGAATCTAAAGAAGACTGAATATGAAGAGATGAGTTCTGTTATACTCAATGCTTTCAATATAAAAAGCAGTCTTTAATGGTACAGATAAATACGTAGAATTGCTTGTTAGGTAAAACTTTGAGTTATTTCTCTGAAAATCTATTTTAATAACCGGCAATTTTTACAATTGTTAATATATTACTATAAATTAACCACAGTATTAATTACTATATTTCTATTTGAAAAAAGAAATACTTGAAAGTTAACCACTAAAATAGGACAGTTCGTAAATCTCACATGTTTTCCTGGCCTTGGACAAACACTATTGAATTATTAAGAACGAATTGCACACTGCAGCTTGGAATAATCAGGGAAGACTTCTCACTGATAAAGGATCTGAAGTATGAACAGAAACAATACAAGCAGAGAAGAACGCATTCTACAGGGTCTGGAAGGTAATATATAAGGCATGTCAGTTGATCTGCGTCTAGGAGAGCTCACAGGGAGTGTGCAGGACTTCTGCTGGGGAAAATGTGAATACTCATAAAAATATGACGTTAAGCCTGTTTGCGGGAGTTGAAACACACGTGAGAGGAACATTGATCTTACAGGAAGTACTAAACCTTTGGAGGTATTTGAGCAAGTGGGTGCCAACATGTACAGCAAACGAAAAATGTGTTTGCTCCAGAAGATAACTTCCTTTGATATTTACAGGAAAGAATGAATTGATATGATTCTTGGCCCCAAGAATCTCTCAATCCTTAATATTATGATAATTGATCTGAAAAACTGAACCCATGAAATCTTCCTTGCAAACTGTTTGACTGCTGTTTCTCACACAAGCCTGTTCTCTCTCTCCATATGTATTATTTGGCTAATAATAATACTATAATTTGGCTAATAATAATATTATTTTAATTATTTGACTAATAACATGTATTTGGTTATACACGTTCAGCTATTCTTCAATTTCTTTTACAAATCTCTATTTGGATATGTCAAATACCTACTAGATCCAGCGAAGAGTCTGGATTTTATTAATGTTACTGCCTTTATCATTCTGATCCTTTAAAATTTTCACACTCCCACACAAGAACTGTCATAGTTTTATTTCTCTCCCTTTATGGGGAGAACCCGTTCCCGATGTTTAACGTGGGTTCTTTCCTATTTCCTAAGTGTCTCAGCTGGGTTGAGAAATAAAGGGAAAGAGCACAAGAGAGAGAAATTTAAAGCTGGGTGTGTGGGGGAGACATCAGGTGTCGGCAGGATCCGTGATGTTCCCCGAGCCATAAAACCAGCAAGTTTTTATTAGCGATTTTCAAGAGAAGGGAGTGCACGAATAGGGTGTGGGTCACAGAGATCACATACTTCACAAGGTAATAAAATATCACAAAGCAAATGGAGGCAGGGCGAGATCACAGGACCACTGGATGAGGTGAAATTAAAATTGCTAATGAAGTTTCGGCTCGCATTGTCGTTGATAACATCTTATCAGGAAGCAGGGTTTGAGAGCAGACAACCTGTCTGACCAAAATTTGTTAGGTGGGAATTTTCCTAGTCCTAATAAGCCTGGGAGCGCTACAGGAGACCGGGGCTTATTTCATCCCTTAGGCTTCCACCATAAAAGAGGGCACATTTCTAAAGGGGGTCATTCATAGGCCTACCCTCAGGGCGCATTCTCTTTCTCAGGGATGTTCCTTGCTGAGAAAAAAAATTCAGCAATATTTCTCCTATTTGCTTTTGAAAGAGGAGAAATATAGCTCTGTTCCATCTGGCTCACCGGCGGCGAATTCAAAGTTACCTCTCTTGTTCCCTGAATATTGCTGTTATCCTGTTCTTTTTTTTTTTTTTCTTAAGATGCCCAGATTTCATATTGTTCAAACACACATGCTCTACAAACAATTTGTGCAGTTGACACAATCACAGAGTTCTGAGGCAACATTCATCCTCCTCAGTTTACAAAGAAGATGGTGGGATTAAGAGATTAAGGTAAAGACAGGCATAGGAAAACAAAAGAGTATTGATTGGGGAAGTGATAAGTGTCCATGAAATCTTCACAATTTATGTTTTTCTGCCGCAGCTTCAGCGGTGCCTCCATTCAGGGTCCCTGACTTCCTGCAACACCCCTTTGTGTTTCTTATTTTCCAAAATGAATTCGCATTTCCTTCTCTCTACTTTCATTAGCAGCTACTGTACCAAACCTCTTCTGTAATCACAAGTCAGCATGGTGAATATTGATTTGCAGAACCCATAACTAGACCACATTGCTTGTTTAGCTTTCCAGAATTGCACTGTGACTAGGATACCTTTACAATAGCAATTTCACAGCTTTTACGATAAACATTAGTAGATTTCTCATTTTGACCATTTAAAACAAGGTTTTTTGGTGAAAAATACACTCGGCTGAAGGTTTTCAATCTGAACAGTGTATGACCTTTAATTGCAGAAATGCATTATGTAAATTATCTATTATTTTTATGCCATCACCAGCCCAAGAGCATGCAATAGAGTAAAAAAATCTTTGGTGTATACTGTTTATAACTTTTCTTACTTTTGGCTCCTAAGAGATTGGGAGAAAAAGCAAACTTTCTATTTGTGAAGATTTATAAACATCTAAAATTGGTATTTAAATAGATGAATTATTTGCTGAAATAGTAGGTTTTAATTAAAAATGCATAATGAGTAATGTTACAACACAGTACAAAAATTTGTCTTACAAGATTAAATTATTAACTTGTTTTATAAACCTTACATGATTTATGCAGTGCTAATTAAAGTGTAATGAAGTAATGTCATCAACACATGACCAATGCTTCTCATTTCAAAAACTACTTATGCAAGTTTCGTTTCTTAAAATGGAATTTGTAATTTATTTTTCTGTAGTACTTACATAGTGTGTACTCATTAGGATTTAGTGAAAAATATTTACATGTGATTTAAACATTGCTTTTTATTAAAATTATATTTTAACTCTGAATCAATTTGGACTGTGGCTATTTTTTTCACACATATGTCTTCAATAAGAGATCATCTTTTTTATTTTCCAGAGAATCAGTCCACATCTGCTTGTATAAAACATTTCATTCTTTATAGATATCTAATTATTGCTAATCTACTGTGCCTGAGGGAAAGGAAGCTGTATTAAGCTAGCTGACACAAAATTCAAGAACACTCAACTAAAACTTAAAAAGTGGGGGAAAAAAGCAAAAATGCTGATGACTGAGGAATAAAATATAAAGCATCTAATCCTTCCAAATGCTGTTAGTAGTTTTTTTTAATCTTTGTTCATTTTGTCTTTATTGATCAAAATATGAATTATTATTGCCTTAATGCTCCAAAAAAACAGTAACAACAAACTTCCAGAGGAAGTAAATATTGCCATTACAATTTCCTTCTAAGATACCGATAAACATTCTTAAAACTCATTAAATGGTATCAATCTTTTAGAAAAGAAAAAAAATATGATGGGATTGGCTTTTAGTTCTGATGAGTTCTAATATAGTTCACTCCTGTTAAATACTCATAAAAGTATTTAATCTGGGAAAGATCAAATAAACATTTAGACATATTTCTTTCTGATTTGGCATATGATTTGAAATGGAATCTTTCTATTCCATAGAAGTATTAATTAGTTAAAGAAACATTATTTCCCAAAGGATGTCTCATGAAAAAGATCCAAAAGTTGCTTTTTAAAACAAGGTTCACAGATCAAACATCTTGAGGAAAAAAAATGTGTTCCATCATCCACTAAGAGAGTCACAGTCAGCTTAGAATACAAAAAATGCTTTGGAAAATTTTTTTTAACTCTAAAGTTTTCAATTTTTTTTCACCATGGAATCTGATTTTTATGAAATAACTCAAACATCTTAAGCATTGTTCCTCTCATGGCACCTGCTTTGTGGCCATTGTGTCTAAGGATGTGTGGTAATATAAGCAATGATAATAGATAAAAGTACTTTATTATACATACGGGAAAGAAAAGATTGCCAAAAGGAAAAGCGAATTGTTTAAGTTTAGATGCAGTATCAGAAATGATGGCTGTTGGGCTGGGTGCGGTGGCTCACGCCTGTAATTCCAGGACTTTGGGAGGTCGAGGCAGGTGGATGATGAGGTCAGGAGTTCAAGACCAGACTGGCCAAGACGGTGAAACCCCGTCTCTATGAAAAATACAAAAATTAGCTTGGCATGGTTTCAGGTGCCTGTAATCCCAGCTACTCGGGTGGCTGAGGCAGGAGAATTGCTTGAATCCTGGAGATGGAGGTTGCATCACTGCACTCCAGCCTGGGTGACAGAGTGAGACTCCATCTCAAAAAAAAAAAAAAATTGACTGTCGGTTCAAACTCCAGGGTCAGTGGAGGAAAGTGGGAATGTATTACTGGTTTATAGTGGTAATGAAAATTATCATATTTCTTTCACTTTTGTTTACTCAATTATTACTTTGAGGATGTATATTATTAATAAATATGTACTCAGACATGATCCTTTTACAGTCTGTAAATTTCTAAAACATCTTAAACAAAAAATAATGGTATGACTTTGATAAAATATTTTTAAAGATAACTCGATCAGTCTCTTTTTAATCTTTGTTTCAGAATTAACATGGTGTAATGTTACCAGCTCAGTTCTAGTGATGAAATTGAAACCAGACCAATCGTCCCAAAGAACTGATATTTTTAGTCTTTTTAAATAAACATAGAACTCAAACCTCCTATCTTAATGCTTGAAAGTTATATTTGTCTTATCTGATTCCCTTCCTCAGGAAACCACCCTCAGTCTTCCCAAATAGTGTCAAGGGACTGAAACTCATCAGATCACCACATTCACACACCGGGAAGACACCCCTTTATCTTTCATGGTTTCCTTTCCCCTACCTAGTTCCTGTTTACCTGCATGTAGTTACATTCCTTCCTGGCTACATAAATCCTCTGTTTTGGTTGTCCAAAGAGATGGATTTGAGACCGATTCCTGTTCTCCTCACTGCAGCACCCAAATAAAGCCTTCTTCCCTGGCAATATTTACTGTCTCAGTAATTGACTTTCTGTCCAGTGAGTAGCAGAACCTAGGCCATACACTGGCGTTTTGGTAACAGAATCTGCATTTTAAATGGTTAGTAAACGTCTACTTTTTATTTTCTTCATTTGATACCAGAGGTTTAAGTAGTTTTCAATAATTTAAGCATTTATTATATAGGCAATTCAACCACGTGAGCAAATAGCTCATTCACATATAGACACTTTTTAAAATGTAACCTTAGCATCAGATCTTAGCAATTTAATGGATAGACATATTGTCTTGGGTTGAAACATCTAGAGTGTACAGAGAAATATTTCTTTTTCATGCCAGGTCTAGGCAAGGCCTGAAAATATAAAGCATGTTATAATGTATCCTCTGACATCAAGGAGTTTAGAATAGATTCAGTGAAAATTCATTAATGCTATTGAGTTGCATGTGGCTGTAACAAGTAAGTGAATGGCATAAACATACAACTGAATAGCACTGATGATCACTATACTTTGATTACACTAAATGGAATAACTAATCTCCCTTTGGATTAAGATATATAATATTAGTATTTTAATTGTATCCCTAAATGTTGAAAATAGAGCCAAATGAGAAATAATGTTTATCAGTCTTGTGATACTTGATTTTTTGGCAGAATATCGAGATTCAGATCCTTTCTTACCCTAGTTTTGACTTTATGTTTGAGGGTTGGCTAGTTGACATTTTTGTGCCTCCACTATTCTTATCATTACCAATTTGGATAAACATACCCTGCCTAACTATTTTGCTAACATTCCTAGTAAAAGTGTTACTCAGTATATATTAATATATATAACCATAGCTTTATTTTATGAAATTTATAGTTCAGTATAACTTTTATAGGAAAGACTAAAGTTTAATAATTAAGTATATTAATAATATCTTTCAGTTTCTTTGGATTATTTAATCTATTATAAAAAATAAATTGAAAGTAATATTAAAAGGATATTTTTCAATAGAAAAGTCATTATTTAAATATGCTTATAAGTTGTGGCTCCTTTATATTTTTTAATTTGTGAATTTGTAAAGTTTAAGAAATGATTAAAATTATGAAAATTTAGGTTGTGTACCTTTAATCACAATAAATATAAAATAATGTTTAAAAAATGGCCCATACCAAAATATGTATTTTAAATGGTTGAATTTTTTTTCAGAATAATACATCTCTAAATAGTGTACACAGTAACATTTAAAAAATAATTGTTTGCTGTTTGTCTAATTTTTATTTTCTTCATCTAATACCAGTGGTTTAAGTAGTTTTCAATAATTTAAGGTTTTATTACATAGGCAATTCAACCACATGAGCAAATAGCTCATTCACATATAGGAACTTTTTTTTTTTTTTTGAGACAGAATCTCACTCAGCTGCCCAGGCTGGAGTACTGTGTGCCATGGTGCCATCTCGGCTCACTGCAACCACCATCTCCTGGGTTCAAGAGATTCTCCCATCTCAGCTTCCCAAGTAGCTGGGGTTTGAGGTACCTGCCATCATGCCCTGATAATTTTTGTATTTTAGTAGAGATGGGGTTTCACCATGTTGGCCAGACTGGTCTTGAACTCCTGATGTAAAGTGATCCGCCCACCTTGGCCTCCCAAAGTGCTAGGATTACAGGCATGAGCCACCGTGCCTGGCCCACATGTAGGAACTTTCTAAAAGGTAATCTTAGCTTTTTTCTTCATTTGTGTTGCTTATAATGTAGTTGGCATCAAGTATACATCGTATTTTGTACCCTATTTTAGAAAATAATTTTTCCGGCTGGGCGCGGTAGCTCAAGCCTGTAATCCCAGCACTTTGGGAGGCCGAGACGGGCGGATCACTAGGTCAGGAGATCGAGACCATCCTGGTTAACACGGTGAAACCCCGTCTCTACTAAAAAAAAAAAATACAAAACACTAGCCGGGCGAGGTGGCGGGCGCCTGTAGTCCCAGCTACTCAGGAGGCTGAGACAGGAGAATGGCCCGAACCCGGGAGGCGGGGCTTGCAGTGAGCTGAGATCCGGCCACTGCACTCCAGCCTGGGTGACAGAGCGAGACTCCGTCTCAAAAAAAAAAAAAAAAAAAAAAAAAGAAAATAATTTTTCCACTAATACGTTGTAGTAAGACTTTAACAATATGTCAGAACAAAATGAAATATAAATAAATACAAAATCCATACATATTAGTTTATCTTAATTGCAATGACAACTGATTAGCCACATTTGAAATCCTGGGAATCACTATAAAGTTTTTCTTTTTCTTTGCTTTGCACAATAAGGTGTATAATTCTACCCTACAAATAGAGAACCTTACATTCAAGTAGGAAATGCATGAACAAACAATTGATATACATTCTTTTAAGATCTGTATCAAAATATGTGTGTGTATATATGTGCTTTTGTGTACATAAGCACATATGCCTGTATATATAAGACTTACACACACACAAGGGCTGTAATACACAATGGTTGTTGTGGATCTTGATAAACTTGGGATGTCCTGGAACCAATACCTCATATACATCTAGGGATTAATTTACTGTGACTAGCAGAAGGGCTAACAATAGGCTACTGAGTTTGGGATAATCGGAAGGAAAAAGTCACATTGGTCTTATAAAGGAGCATGAGATGCAGAGCTACCGAAGAGTTAAAATAATTTAATCTTATGCTTCTATAAGATTTTTAAATCATTATTATTAGAGAGTTTAGGGCAGGTTACAAGGAGTGTCTAATAGGGGCAAGAAGACAATTTAAGAGAGATCATTGCAGTAGCCCAAGTAGGAAAAGATGGATTCAAGCAGTAACTGTGCTCACTCAGAACTGGCAACAAAAGTGAGAACTAGGAGACAGCACTGACAGAATACATCATCAAATGAAGTGTAGTGTTTGAGAAAGAGGCAGGTCGTGTTTAACATTAACATTACTTTCATGTTGTTATTAATAAAAATAAAAACAAAAATTATAGAAGCATAAGGAGATGGTAATGGGGGAACCCTAAGTACATATTTTGATTAGATTTGAAAAGCTGTGTCAGTATAAGTGTAAAATACAGGGCTTGTAGTAAAACAGATGTCAGCTTGAATAACAAAAAGAATGAAACTTCCCCTGTGTCATTTTGGGTATGTTACTTAATTTCTCTGGGTCAAGTTTCATTCATTGTATAATGGGACAATAATATTACCTATTGGTTAGTTGGTTGTAAGAATTAAATATTATAGTATAAAAAAGGTAATGTTTAGAATGGCACCAGGCCTATGGGAAACATTGATTAATGTTGAAAATTATTATTATCTGTCAAAAGTAAATTCCAATAACTACCTTGTTAGGTGGTTGGGTATATATACAAGATAATGTTTTAAAGTTGTCACACAGCCAGACACATGTTATGGGCTCTTTTCTTTACAAACAGTAGCTGTAGTTATTAATAGGTGTCAAGATATCTACATAGAAACAGAGTTGACATGTCTGTATGAAGTCTTTAAAAAGATCCATGATAGAAATGCAGATTAATATTCTGTAGGTAGTTGTTAGAAGTGCCTAGATTATATCACCTGGTGAAAAAAAAAGGGCAAATCAAAGGTAGAATCTTGAATAAACACCAAATGGTTAAAACAAAGATAGAGCAAATATATTTGGTGAAGATAACTGCCTATAAGCAAATTAGTATTCTATATACATGGTATGTTACATACAATGTACTGTGGAGTCTGGGGCATACTTCTGCAGTAGATATAGGACTGGACATGCTATTCGTGTGAATAGGGAAATAATTCATGTCAGTAACACTAGTTTGTATGATTACATTTGTCACAAACACAATTTCAGAGCTTTTCGAATTTTAAAGTTGTGGAAAAGATATTGAAATGCTGATATTCAGATAGGATTGCCAAACATGGTAGGAAAATAGCATATAAAATTTTTCTACTTACAAATCAACTAAAGAAGTCTTTCAAGGTACCTGAAAAATAGGTCAAGACTAAGGCAAAGAGGGTGAATACCAGAAAACTTTGACAGAGGAAACTATATGGAAGAAAGAAGAAATGGGACAATGGTAGCTGAAATCATGAGTAGAAATGAAGACTGAGTTTTGTTTAAAAAAGCAAAACACAGAGCAGTAACAGAGAGGTGCCAGAGACAAAGTTTATAAAATAAGGGTTAATAAAAATAGCTAAAAATATAACCCTACAACCCCTATTCCAGATAAAAGAGAAAAAAATAAGTACAGGGTTCTTAAAAGGAGCATAGGAAAGAATATAAAAGAATTTATCTATCCCTCTTTATTTTCAATCACATAATCCTAACGATTCTGTAGTTAGTTTGAAAGCCAGAACTTTTTTAAAAGATCTATCAGTTGGAAATGTCCATATTCAAAATACACAAAGTAAGACTTTCATAATCTTTGGTTTTGTAATAGCCTAAGAATGGTTCAGTGTGTGTTTACTTTCAGGAAAAAAGGGGGGGAGTGTAACTGAAATTTTACTTCATTTAATTCTGGGTTCCAAATAATCTTTTGGTTGCCAAGAAAATGAGCTCATTTTTCTTCCTCATGACTTTGTGTTTGCTCTCCTTTACTCTGTGAACATTTTAATAATAGGAACTTTGTTGATCTAGGCTTTTTCTAATAAGCATTTTAGGTGCATATTTTGCCTGCACTGGTGGAATAAATTTTAAGGAAAAATTTTGAGCTGATTAGAAGAAGAAAATAATTTATAAGGATCTCTCAAAGCTGTATTTGGACTTCTGGAAAGTCCTTCTTTGTGGGGAGTATAATGGTTTATATACGTAATTATTAAATTTATTTTACACGAAGTAATTGCCACGTACAATTATAGTTGCAAATGATTCTCTTAGCACCCTATTAAGTCAAGTAGTATGAATAAACAAAAATGATCCACAGGATTTCCCTTTTTTTATGGAAATCGTAACCATTCCAGACAATGATGTAGAAATTAAATTTAATATAAATTTTGGAAAAATACTTGGGGCTTATGTGAGACTAATAATGATGTGTCCAAGATTTAGGTTCATGCTATCTTCGGGAACACGAGAATGATAAAGATGCTTTACTTAGTATTCTGGCGCATATATCCTAATACTCTTTCCCCCAACTTTGAAATTATTTTCTAATGCACTATAGTTACTGTATTTGATTTTGTTACTCAGTGTATCTTCTACTTGTGAAATATTGTGTGTGAGTTTGTGTGCATAATGATCTCTTAACTGTTCAAGATTAATCAAGTGATAATAGTTAAGAAAGATTTCTTTGGGTATTTGATTTATTTTTAGTGCAAGTTTTGAAGTTATGCACATTATGGGGGAAAGGCCCCACTGATTACTTTTCTGAAGGAAATTTTGTTGTGATACAGTTTAGGTATTAATATTGCATATTACTGAATGAAATCCTGGATTAATATATACCTGCATTGATTTTCATGAGAAATATTAGAAATAATTCTCAACACCCACTGAAGGTTTTCATTTTCAAAATTCTTCACAGTTTCCTGAATGGATCTTTATATTCTCAGAATATGACCATCACTAGAATTAGCTGCATGGAACAGCAAACATTATGAAAAGCCTAACCGTCACACCATTTACAAAGCAAACATGAAAATGATGTGAGATATGTCAACGTACAAAGCACAGATGGTGACTGAGTGCCAACATTTTAAGTGATCCTTTTCAGTTGATCATGCATAATTTAATATGTCAGTCATTTAAGGCTCAATAGGAAACAGCAAACTTGTGGGAAGTAATTCAAAACAAACCTCTTGGAGCCAATATTAACAATAAGCAAACTACAACACAGCAGGCAAAAAATATTATTGGACGACTTTCCTGCATTTGGCTTTCGTTTTGAAAATTCTGTATTACTCTTTTCCTGTTCCAAAGTGACCCAGAATTCAAAGAATGTAATGTAGTTTTTATTCATTTTGATGAAAGTTAGCTTCTTGATATTAAAGTAATTTTGTAGTAGCCAAATGCAGATATAAATGGAAGAAACATTAAAAATACGATGAGTTTCCTACATATGTAAACCTTTATTGATGAAAATATTAATATATGTGTATAAAGTGAAAACTTAGAAAACCTGTAGACATAATTAAGCATTTCTTTGTTGATAACTGTTACTACATTTTTAGTTTCAAGTAATGTTATTCAAATGATTTTAGAGTTAAGTGAGATGTGGACAGTGTAGTAAACTTAGCTGTTCTTTACATTTTTAATTTACAAAAGTATTTTAGATTTTTTAAAATTAAATTTACCTGTTCTATTCATTGTTGTATAAAACTGGTAGGTGTGCCGGGTGCGGTGGCTCACGCCTGTGATCCCAGCACTTTGGGAGGCCGAGATGGGCGGATCACTAGGTCAGGAGGTTGAGACCATCCTGGCTAACACGGTGAAACCCCCTCTCTACTAAAAAATACAGAAAACTAGCCGGGCGAGGTGGCGGGCGCCTGTAGTCCCAGCTACTCGGGAGGCTGAGGCAGGAGAATGGCGTCAACCCGGGAGGCGGAGCTTGCAGTGAGCTGAGATCCGGCCACTGCACTCCAGCCTGGGCGACAGAGCGAGACTCCATCTCAAAAAAAAAAAAAAAAAAAAAAAAAAAAAAAAAACCTGGTAGGTGTATGCTGACACAATTTTATTTCTCTACCCAAGTTACTTCTACTATAAAAGGTGGTGTGATTAACTAGTGATACATAAATTTACATTTGTGTAATTGTTTTTAAAGATATTGGAACAAGAAAGAATAAGAGACTTCAATATTAACAACTACACTTAGCCAATAAAGCAGTTATGCCATAAGGACCTAAAAATATTAAGGAGAATTTTTAAAACTATAGGCAAAAAAGTGCTCTGCCAGCCCCATTAGATGAAGCTATAGCAGCACAAAGCCGTAGTGTAAGAGGTTTGCGTATGTTCAGGGAAAATCCTGGCAGGAGAGAGTTTCAAAAGTACTGAACATTTGAACTGCTTTCTCACCATAAGTTTCTAGTAATTGTGGTTGGTGGTCCGGGATGTTAGATAGTCAGCCGGGCCACCTGCACTTGTCATTGCTTAAGAGTAACTCCAAGCCTGTCTAATATCGAAGTGTTGGAAAATCAGGTATAAATAACAAATGTAAAACAATGTTAAATCTCCTTTGCTTTAGCCCATGTATATCTTAGCTACTTTTCATTTTTCCTATATCTACTATGTTAATACAAGTATAGCTTTTCAATTACTATCACATGTAAGTAAAATAAATAGCATCTCCCTTTCCCACAAACCTATACAGTGTTGAATACAAAGATGAACAATATGAATGAAAGAACATAGGCTATGTTTAAATATGGGAAATATTGTAATTCACCAATTTGTAGTAGAACATTATGATTTAAACCATATGGAATTCAGATGCAAATATAGCTCTGGATATATTAAAATTTTAATCCTATTTCAATAAAAATATGGTATTTAATACATGTCACAAACTATTACATTAAAAGATTCAAAAGTGATAATGTCAAAACTAGAGATTGAAAGCTGGAAAGACTAGAGACTTTCATAATATTATGTTGTTTTTTTCATCTCTGTGTAGCTTTAAAATTGTACTTGGAAATTAGAACATATTCTATCTAAGCAAAGAAAATGGCTGAGAAAAGCAAAGGGTCAGTCTGCTTTACTTTCTTCTTTCTTTCTATATTTTTTCCATTTGTCACTAAGTCAGAAGAAAAGCCAAACAGAAGGCTCAGGGTAAGCTGTGTTTTGGAAATTTTGACAACAAAACACATAAAGCACACATTCTTATGAGATTTCAGAAAAATGTAATCTTTTACTATAGTTATTTAAATGTAGCACTGATAATTAAAATTGACAGCATTCAGTTTTTTTTAGGGTGTATTTGGGATCATGGACAGCAAAGAACAACATTTTTAAAATTATTAATTTCCCAGAAATAATAAAGTATATATTTTTATACAAGACTCTGTTATCTGAAAACATAATATGAATTTGTTTATATATTTAATCTATATTTATTATCAATGCATTTCATATCCTTTTAGTATGTGTTTATTTTATATTATATATACTATATATTTCCTCTTATAAACGTGTATTTATTATAAATATATATATTCTCTTAAAAGGTTGAACCAGCATATTAAAATGTTGAGAAAACCTTACAATTAAGAAAACTGCTCAAATTTGTTTTACTCAGTATTTCATACATATCTTTATGTTTTTTTTCTTTTCAACCAAATAGCTATTAGAATCTCTGAAAGATTCAATTGTGAATTAAAGTAAAAATATCTATGATTAGTTTGGTTTTGTAGATGTTTAGTTTGGTTATAACATATTGTTGTTGGCTCTGGGAGGTTGACAGACGTTATCACAAGCTTCACAATCTAAATAATTATTTTCTGTTGTCCAATATTAAGAGGAAAACACTTAACAATAATTGAAAGTTGAATTTAATTATTTCTGCTAGATAATGAGCATCCTAGCATAATAATTGGAATTTGTTTTTCCTGAGTTTTAAGTCTCTTCATCAAGGAAAGAAGCTAATTTTAAAAACTGTTAGCAAGAATTTATATTGTACATGCCATGGGTATATATATTTTCTCCAAAAATAAATGTCTGATTTTATCAGTCCGATTTCACACTGCTGATAAACATACCCAAGATGGGATAAATTACAAAGAAAAGGAGGTTTAATGGAGTCAATTCCATGTCACTGGGGAAGCCTCACAATCATGGCGGAAGGCAGAAGGCAAGTCTTATATGGCAGCAGGCAAGAGAGAGAACGAGAACCAAGTGAAAGGAGCTTCTTCTTATAAAACCATCAGATCTCGTGAGACTTATTCACTACCATGAGAAGGGTATGGGTGAAACCACCTCCATGATTCAATTATCTCCCACAGGGACCCTCCCGCAACACATGGGAATTATGGGAGCTACAATTCAAAGGGAGCTTTGGGTGGGGACACAGCCAAACCATATCACTGATTAAAATGAGTTTGCTATTGTTAGCATGAGAGCCATAGAATAAGTGGCTTTTCCCATAGGTGCAGTAACCTGGGATTTGATATTAGAATTTCCACAATGACCTTGTTGGCTTTTTCTTTGGGCCATACCCATAAGGGAAGAGTATGTTCAACCACAAATTACATCACCTGAATGGCATAATATCATAGGCTCCTCAAAGTGTCCAAATATCTACCCTACAAATTGCCCCCCACATTTTGGCAATTGTTAGTAGGATAAGTGTCCAAATATCATTTTAAAAACAGAAAAGACAACATTATTCATTATCGTAGTCTTATGTGTACATTACACACCTAGTATTGTGCAAACATTTGCCTCACTAAACCATCATTTAAGAAGTTATTAATTGACACTTAGGAGTTAAATAATATGCCAAGTGATACACACTAGCCAGCTGTTAACCTAGGATTTAAACTAGAATTCTAACTTTGAAGCCTGTATTATTATTCTGCATTGTTCCATTACCTCATATTTTATCAAGACTATTGTTAAGCAGAAGATGCTACTAAGTGACAATTAAATTAGAAAGACCTAATAGAAAATGAAATTTCTACTGGATTTACTGAAAATAAAGATGTTAAGAGATGTTACTACTTTTTTTTGAACTAAGGAGAATTTTAAGATAATAAGATCCAAATTCTTTTTTTACGAAAGGGAAATTAGAGTATGTGTGACTAGTTCCAAACTGCACAACAACAAATAGGGATTAAAACGGATGTTGGATGACCTCTATCAGCCTTGATAGAAAGAGAAACTATTCTCTATTTTTATATTTATACTCACTCATTATTACCCTTTCTCTATTGGAGCATCGGTAACTGTTCTGGCAATAACGCCTTAAATATTGCTTTAAACCTGGCTTCTAACTCACCTCATGAGGATATTTTTAAAAAGCGAGTGGGCAGAGGAAGAGAGTCAAGCGTGAGTATGGAAGAGAGACAAAGACCAACTTGCTTCTCCACTTAATTTTATGGTAAGCTTAGCCTCTCTGTTAACTAAAGCAGTATATGCTTTAGAATATACTCAGTCACACTATCTATATGTGCTTCTAATCATGACTATTTTCCCTGCTGGAAACTGAAAGTAGAGTTGGCCCTCCTTTCCCAAAGAAGCCCTTTCTGTATTTTTCAAATGCAGAGGACTATGGCAAGATGGATCCAGTAGATTTCACAAAATAGAAATTGAACATAGTCAAGTGAAAAATGCAGTCTGTAAATGTGAGAAAATAAATTAGGATAGACACTGGTAAGTTTTACTAGCATAAATTAGTTATTTTTAGGATCTGATATCAGAAGGGATTCATCAAACTATGAATGAGCAGCTAATCACAAAAGAGCAGAGCGGAGGACCACTTTAGCTAGTGCATAGATTCTAAACTAAACTTACACATTCTTAGTTTTCATGCAGGTAATTTGAAGAACTTTGTTAGTGTAGGCAGAGTGCATCCCTTATATCATTCTTCAGATTCTCTCTTCCTATTAGCTATTAACATGGAGGCCTCATGTTTGAGAGCCATTTAGAATCACTGATTTGATACATGAATCAATATAGCCCAGGAATATTATAGGGATCATCCCTAAATATGCACACACAAAAAACAGACTTCTGTAGTGTTAAGTAGGTAAGAGTGGTGTTGTTACTACATCATAGTTTATAACATGTTTATACAATGAACTCAACAAAAACTTTCCATTGCATAACAAAAGCAAGGGAAAATTAATAAGAGATTATCCAAGACATGGACAAATAGTTCCTTTGAGAGGGTACTTGCTTCTGTGGTTGGAAATATGTGTAAACTCAAACACTGAATAAGATTGCAACCACCTTACCTAGTATCAGATCATAGACATCCTATTGGCCAAAGCAGAAACCGACCTTCCCTAGAAACTCTGTTTAAATAGAGAAACAAAAACCAGAATTCTGGATTTAACTCCATGTTGGTCAAAGCAAAAACTGACCATCACTGGAAACTCTCTGCTTTAAACAGAAAAACAAACAATAAAATCAGAATTCTGGGACCAACTCTTGGTACCCACAAGGAGCTAATCCTAAGCTGATCCTATGTTTTTCAATGAAAATTATAATCACTGCCTAGATTAAGAAGACCCAGAGGATCTACAGTTAATTAGCTAGGACAGGATTTTACAAAGACATTCCAAGGAACAAATAATCCACAAGATGCCTCCAATAAAGCATTTATAGGCAAATACGTTTGGGAAATCATAGAAATTCAGAAAGCATATCAGCATATTAAAGCTTCCAGTTAAAGACATCTGTGCAATTTTGCAGAATATGAGTTTATTTCTAAATTTATTTGTTCATTGTATTATTTACTTCTGTAAACTTAGTTAATACTAAGTTTCCGGCATTTCCAGAATACCTTTTAGGAATGAAACTAATGTAGAGATCTCTTAGAGTGATGCAGTGGTAACCATGGCTGTAGAAAAACACTGTGAAAAAGGAAATGTGTTATATTCAAAAAGGAGAAGTCAGAACAGTAAAGCCACGTCATACCAAGTTGTATTAGCCTCAACACACTAAAGGCAAAACCACTCGATTGACCTAATCCTAGCAGCAATGGTAGTTGTGGCTGTCAATATATGATCTCATCATGGTAGGAATACAAACATTCTAACTTTACACACAGAAATTGATATGAAACCTGGTCATTTGTATGCCTTTAGGTCAGTTTGAGAGATTAAATTATTTATTTTGTCTGATAGGAATGTCTCATGTTGAGATTTTTTTCTTTTATTACAACTTAAAACTTCCATTTGCTATATTGAGGTCAACTTGCTTCAAAATAGGAAATGGGCATGAACTACTTTGTGCGAAGGTTTCTTTTTTATAGGGTCTCAAGACAATAGCGAGATGAGTTTTCTAAATGAAAATATCGATATTTAGTGGCATAAGCATTTTTCAAACAAAGATTAAAATGCACATGCCAAGAAAGGCAGAAAACACAATGAGGGAACTAACCACAAGTACCGCTGGGTTTAGGTTTCTGTTTTTGTGATTTCAGAAATGCACCTTCTAAAAAAGCAACAGGAATCTAGTCTTGAAATGCTAATAGGTCTTTTCTGAGTTATTGATAGACAGTGAAAGACTTTCTCTAGAAAAAAAAAAGATATATATAGCTTCTGTAAGATACTTGGGAAGGCTCACAGGAAAATAAGAATATGGTCTTTCTGCAAATAATGACAGCAGGAGCTACTTCTCTATATTACTCACAGATATAGATACAGAAAATCTGGAATAAAATGGCAAAATATAAATAATAATTGTCTTTGTGTAAATAACATTTTGAGTGAGTTATTTTCTATATTTTATGTTCTCTATTGCCCCCTTTTCAAGATAAGCACTTATTATTTTGCCAATCATATAAAGTAGGAAGATATTTTTATAAAATTAAGAAAAAAAGATGAAAGCAATACAAAATTCTGAATGGTCTGACAAAATTTTACACAAGTCTCAGAACAGATAGATCTAGACAGTTAATATCATGATGTTTAACATTTCCATATAAACACATTTTATTTATTATTTGGGAATAAATAATGAGATCCTCAGTTTTGCCTGTGGAATCAGACCTGAGCAATCAGCACTAGTTTACTTTCGAAAACAAACATCTGTTTTTTCTCAGGTTACCACAGAATCAATTTCAAACATAGTCACCACTGATGAGAGGATAACCTGCTATTTCCTTGACTGGTTTCAAATTATTGTAGTCCTTTATACACTTCTTTTTCTTCAGCAGCCTGTGTTATTGCCAAATTCCTTAACATGTTTCTGCAAGCATCATGGTCCAGCAATGTCCATTAGAAAATGCATAATGTTAGGAATGCTTTAGGCTGATGATTTGCCTTGAAGCAATCCTGGGTCATGTCAAGAAGATCCAATTTCAGCGAAGATAGAAAGTTGAAAATTCTCAGCTAAAATTGATCATGAAAGTGTATTAGTTTAGCAAAATGCCAATCAAATGATGCATGCAGAGATGAGCTAGAGAGGCTAATGAGGAAAGTGAGCACATCTTTGGCACACTAACAGACAGCATATTGTCCTGTGGCTTCCAGCTCATACTTTCTACTTAAAATAAAATTCTTAGACAATTCCTCGGTTGTGATACACTGTGAGCCCAGTGGCAATGGAGTCACAGGCATTACAATTTAGCTTTATGGGGCTAGTCTGTAAAATAGGGTGAATGACAGGAAGTCAAACCACATACTGACTGATAAGTTGAAATAGGGTGATCACAAACAAGTCAGGCAGAGAAAACATCACAAAACCTCATTATTTGGCAAGTTGAAGCAGTGTGAGACATTGCTGATGGCTGAGAAGTGACAGCAGGGAAAGAAAAAATACATATAGTAGCATGCAAGCTACTGAATAGGGAAAGCTCGATTTGTGCAAAAATGTCATGAAGTCCTTGGGGCAGAGGCAAAAGCCTGTATGATGACAGGTCCTGCAAGCAGTGGTCATAGCCAGTGACTAAGAAACAGTGCACAAATATTCTCCTGCCTGAGCTGCATTGCAAATAAGAAGTTTATGTTTTCAGCCAAGCCCATAGAAAAATATTGACATCGAATATTTTTAAAGATGGGAACCTAAAAATGCTATCTTTTGCTGAATCACACAGAATAGTAATGCATTACAGAGTCATCATTTAAATTGTAAAGTATGGTTTGTTTGGTATAATAACTGAATTGTAATTATGCATAATTAGTGAGATTTAACACCTTTAATTGCTTAAATATGTAAATGGAATTCATTCATTTTCTGTACAGGTGCACTGCTATGAGAGTTTGCAAAACAGCTGTAAAATTATTGATAGTTAAATGAAAGAATAAAGAACGCTTTTACATACCTATGCTGACATGACACCTCTCTTCTTTCACTGAGATCCACATACAGTTGCAGAGTCAACACATATCTGTCACTGAAAATATTTTTGACAACCTATCAAAAATGACCTTTCCTGACAACCTGTCTCCAAGAAGCTTCTCCTTCGGGGTTGCTACAATGGCCAATAAGACACACTTGATCTATTTACTTATTTAGTAAGTGGAGTGGACTGCACTGACTACATAACAAAAGCTGGGGCAAAGTAAAAAGGAGGAATATAGAAAAACTCCAAGATATGATGCTGGGCAAAGGTTTAGATGGCGAATCCAAATATAGGTGCACAATTACTGTAATGCATCATTTTCAACCTAGCATGCCAATAGCTTGTTGCCTCTCGATATCACCTTTCTACTACAGCATATTCAGAGGGTATCTGGTAGAATTCTGGTTCTATATGTTACTATGTGTTACATAAACATCTTTTTTGACAGTCTGAAATTATTGTGAAATACTAAGTTATGCAAAGTCAAGCACAATACATCAAAGACTTTCCATATTAATGAGTGTATTACATATCTTCAAGAATGATTATGGGATGCAACTTCCTGACACCCTAATTTATCTAAAACTTATTTGCAAGTTGAACTCCCCCACAATATATTAATGTGTGCATTACGTATCTTCAAAGAATGATTATAGGATGCAACTTCCTGACTTGTCGAAAACTTACTTGCTAGTTGAACTCCCTCATGACATTTTTTGACAAACTAAAATTGCAGTGAAAAAGTTTCAATCAATTATTTTCTGTTTAATAATTTTGGGTTATCTGAATATATATATCTCTCTTTCTCTTGACTTCAGATTCTTTGAGGGAAGCAGTAGGATATTACCCATCTCTATAATGCTGGGACTTAACTTAATTCTTTAACATAGTGAAACACAATATATGTTTATACAATTAATAATCGAGTGATGATGATTGTAATTCTAACACTGTATCACTCTCAAATTAATGTGATGCTATTTTTTTCCAATTTGTGTCAAATTTGGAGATAATTTGATAAATCTTGAAAACAACACGAACATAGAAACAGCTGGTAGACACTATATAACATTCATTCTCTAAAATTCTTGACTCTTGTGTTATTCTATATACATATCACTTAAAAACTAATTTGTATAGATTTGATATCTCCAATTATGGAGATATCCATAATTAAAACACACATACTTAATTAAAACACACATACTTTCTGGGATAGACTTGCTAAATAAATGTGATTGAAGACTTTAAGATGACCAAAATGAGACACATCCTTGTGTAAGCCCATCCTCTTGACCTGTGACATGCTTCTACTCAAGAGAATATGGTAAAGGTGATGAGATATCATAGTGATTATGCTTTCTTATATGGTAAAAATGAGAGATTTTGTTGATGTAATTAAGGTCCCTAATTGATTGCCATTCAGTTAATACAAAGGGAAACTATTCTGGGTATGACTAACCAAACTATACTCTGCCTTTAAAACAAGCAAACAAACAAAAAACTAGGTCTTCTCTGAAGTCAGAGACTCAAAGCAGCAGAAACTCTTTCTTTCCACAGCCGACCTCCAAGAAGGCAGCTACTGTGAACTATACAACCAAAATAAATTCACTCACCAGGCTGGAGAAATGGATCCTTCTCTAGTCTGGCTTCCAGATAAGAACACAGCCCAGCTGATACCTTGATTTCAACCATTGCAGACTCTGAGCAGAGAACTCAGATGTTGATCAGAAATGCCCTGGTGTTGGACTTACAGGAAATGATCGAATAAAACATGGATATTGATTTAAGATCCTAAAGATGTGGTAATTTATTACACAGCATAAAAAATTGATACACTCATTGACAATTAAAGCTCAGGGAAAAAATAAGTTTGTTTTTGGTATATGTATGTCGCAAATATTACATGGGGCAAAAATATTTGTTTCTTACCTGAAATTTGAATTTAGTATATAGCCTGAATTATATTATTTGTTTATTTGTTTGCTTATTTATTATTTTTAAATCTGCCAACCCTACTTGGGAAATTCTGTTCACATTTAACACTTCTTCAACTCTACAGTTAATTCACTAGTACTTTCCGTGTGAAGTTTATTTTGAGAAGAGTCATAAAATCTCAACAAACTATTCTAGGGGAAAAAAATGGAGGCCTCAAATTAAGGAATTTTTAGATTCGTATAGTGTAAAGGGCCTGTTTTGTCTTACCATTTTTATCCTAGTCATATCTACACAGGCCAATAATTCAAAACAGGTTGTCACTTTTAAACACACACATACACATAAACACACAGTCATTAAAACACATCCCTAAAACCACATGCTATGCAATAACTTAGTTCTCTCTAAAGAATACTTTATAGAATTTCCTTTGAAATCAAAACCAGAACAATTAAAATATTTTTAAAAGTCTATCTTCATTCAATTTCCAAATTTCTCTTAATGTCACAGGAATCCAAGTAAACTAGTAAAATAATCAATACCAGACTTTTGGATTACAATTGTATTTTCTTTAAACATGGTACCTGCCACTAAGTTCTCAATACATCCTGAGAATTTCTCTATAATGAGGTTATTGTTTTAGACTTTAGATGGCCTTTAAATGAAAAAGTGTTTTAAATAAAAAGAGTCCATGTTTTGATGTCAGTGAAATTCTGTTTAATCCTATGTTCTTACAGTTGTTTTAAATACAGCTCACTTTTTATACATTCACTTCAGGAGTTTATGTAATACATCTGACAGAACAATGATTATCAGAGAGAGAAAAACAGAAAACGGACAAAGGCATGGTGATCATGAGAAATGTGTATAGATTTATACTCTGTCAAATGCTTTCACCTATGTATCATCTCTTTTTACCTTACCCAGATGCTATGAGGCAAGTAAGGAAGATAGTATTAACTTCATTTTGCAGAGGAAGAAAATGAAATAGCAAGGTTACATCACTTTTGATTTGGCACTTGAACGCACAGCTTCATGTAAAGTATTTTTTTCCAGTTTATTTTTTCTCAATTACTTTCACTTAGAGCATCTCAATGAAGGAAAAGCTACCTTTTATTTGTAAACCCCTTTCTTTGTGTGAGGTTACTCGAGAAGAAAAAAGCAAAAAACAAAATTTACAGACACAAATACTGATTCATAATATTCCATTGATGAACTGGAATTCATAGATAGAGGGCAAAGAGCTAGTTCAAACAGAAAATGGCTTATATCCTGTACTTCACCAGGGAAGTCATTCTGACCTCGGTTTGTTTTGTTCATTTTTCCATCATTGTAGCATGACCACGAGATCTCAGATATCCAGCTGTCACAGAGGAAGTGGGAATTTTTAACCATGAATGTCAAGTCATCTTTTCAATGTGAACGTTTGCTACTGCCAAATAGGAAACACCATTTTGTTTTCAGGTATGTGAGAGCAAATCATTATACATAGTCCCGAATCTCCATATTTTAAAAAATGATAATGATAAAGTTATTTTATCCTTTAGAGAGACCGTTTAGAGTTAAGATCAGTCTAGAGTTCACGTTGCTTTAGAGGATTAGATCACTTCTTCTTTCTTCTTCTTTTTCAAAGGTCTATTGAAAAGCTCTCGGTCTATCTGGGTAGCTCACTCTTTGATGTGTAAATTGTTCTTCTGTTACTGAGACTGCAAAGAGGTTAGTTTTACCAAATGTAACCTTTCTCTCCATACACAGTAATGAATGCACATGGACTCTCACTTAAATGTCATTGTCACCCGGATGTTCACATGAGATAGGCAAAAGTAGTTCAGGGCAAGGGAAACCACTTCAGCCAATAAATAACTGTGATGTGTAATGCCATTTTACCCTTCGAAAGAAAGAGGTTTTTTTTACATGTTGGGGATTTTGTTTATTTAGTTCTTTTGTATTGTATCCCTTAGTCATATACATTTGAAAAATGACTGTACATATTACAAATGTTGCATAATTAATTTTAAATGGAAAACAATAACATTTCTGCCTCAATCATCATTGTGATTAAACACAGTCAATGTATCATTTGAATTCTAGGTAGTTCCATATACTGTTTCGCAGATGTGTCTTAATTCTGTTTCTGTTCAGAAATAACTAGAAAAATATTTAAAAGCTTTTTACATGGCTAAATATAAACATATTTTTATTATAGGATTTTTCATTCCAACATTCGGTTTTTAAAATGCCACAAACAATCATTAGTTTCCTGAGAGATAACCTAATTTGGGCGGTGTGAAATTCACTGGTTTTAGGTTCACATGAATTTCAATGACTTTTTTATTATTCGTCTCAATTGAGTTTTAAGTTATATTTCCTTTAGTTCTTAGCCTTCAAACTTTAAATATGATTCAATTACCTCAAATTCTGGCAAGGACTCATAATATTACATTCCCATAGGAGAATAAACAACCATGTTTAAGAATGGTTGATACATTTTTTGTATGAAAGTAAAGCAGTATAGAATGAAATTTTATTATTAATATCATTGGCAGAATAAATTATTTCCAAAGGTCAAATTATTCCATTTTATATGTTGAATCTAAATTTTGCATTATAATCATCTATTTCTCTAGTGTAGAAATCAGTCATTTTCTGATCACAGCTATAAATATTTATCCTTTTTACCTTCCATATTGTGAAGATTTCTTAAACTAGAATAGATTAACTCATTTGTATCTGACCTTATTACAGATATGTTAAGGAAAGCATACCTGAAATTTAAATCTGGCATAATTCAGAACAATTACTATCTAGAAAAATGAGCAAGTTTTCCTAAATTTTCTGAGGAACGCTTTCTGATTTTCTTTATTATAGTTTTTTAAATTTTATTTTATATTTTTAAGAAAAGATAATATAATGCCTATTATGAGCCAGCCACTTCAGAAATATTAACACATTTAATCCAAATAACAACTCTATGGGTACTAACTCATTTTGTAATTGAAGAAACCGCATCACATCAAGATTGGATAACTTGCCTCAAGAGATACATGTATGACTTTAAGAGAGCATCAATGGAATATTAATGAAGAAAAGAAATTACAGAATTTTATTCTTTAGACTTCTCTACACCAGCGTTTCAAAGATTTAGATCTATATCTAACATTACAAAGAGGCTTGAACATGCACTTATGTACACACACACAAACACACCCTACAACTTTGATTTCATCATTTTTTTAAAAAACACTATTTACAATGTGTCCCTTTTATTTGACCAAGTCCTTATTTCTTTCACATAACTCTAAGTAATGTTTAATGAGACACTGATATTCACCTTACCTGGCTAGGCCAATGCCACTTGACTCCATATGCCTCCCTGGACCAAACAATAATGTTGGCCCACAAACTGCCATCCAGTTTATAAATTAGAGCCCAAGTGTCAGGCTGCATCTAGGCATATGGATAGCAAACTTACACTAGGGAGGATTAAAAATTTTTTCTTCCTGCCTCTGAAATATCCTTGCTTACACTCTTGTAGGAGGAATTCAACTGATATCATTCTAAATATTATCTCAGCAAATTTTTAACAGCTGTACCCCTGGATTTTCAATTTGTCCAAATAAATGGAATCAAAAGATGGCTTGTTGAAGTTTAATTTGTTCTTGAATCATCAAAGGAGGTCATTTAAGCATAAAAAACTTTTTCCTAGAACATATCTACAAAACTCAGTCCCACACCACTAGAGATGGGAAGGCTTCTCCATGTGCAATTGGTTCCTTAAGCACAAGAGGGAGTGTCTTGGCCTGAATTCTAAAGTTGAGCTGCCTCTCTTCATCATATTTGGAGGAGGTGCCAAAAACTCTTCATTTATGCTACATATATTCTGTCTCTATGTATGAAATATTGTACACCAACCAAGAATAAAGCTTTAATATTTCTTTCCTATAATGGATAGGAGTTTGCTTTAGAACTTTCTATTGTGTAATATTCATACATAAGATATGATTTCACAGAAGTGGCAGAATTTATAGTAAAACCATCACAACCACCAGAACAGCAATAATGCAGATTTGTGTTTCTGTAATTCACTACTTTAAATGTGGGTAGCATACTGCATTTTATCAGTGATGACACTCCTTAGTAACCATTTTATGTAATGAGACCATCTGCCAATACTTTACCTTCACATAAACCTTCACTACTCTTCTAAGTGTTAAAAAAAAAAGTACTTAAAATTCTTTTTTTTTTTTTCCTTTGCTGTGCACAGCTTGTTCCTTTAAAGCTAGGGAATTTCAGAGGTTTGACCTATTTCAGAATATTCTTCTCTAGCCTAAGCTCTTTGACTACATCCCTCTTTAGATTCACATTAAACTAATTCTGGATAGAGTTTAGTGATCTTTGACATCAATATAATAATCTTTGATGCAAAGAAATATATAATTCTATTCACTAAATTACAACCAATTACATTTAGACCTTTGACCCAGTTAATGACTTTGAGATCAAGCAAAACAATTGGAGGAACAGACCACTTTCTTGATCATTGCCTGCAATTTTCTATGAATTGAAATTTTTACAGTGAGCTAATTGGTGGTGCACTGACTTCCTCCCAGAATTGAGAAACAAAGATACATTAAAATAGTTTACAAAAATTTTATCATTAAAAAGTACAAGATTATAAAAAGATAGAGGACATAAGTTACATAATATGCATTTCATGTAAAGATAGTATCATAATCACACACTTTATTAGAAACTGTAAGTGAATTTACTTTGCAGTTTTCATATTAGTTAGGATTCAAACCTCTTTTATGTCCTAATTTATGTCTTATAACTGGACTAGAAATTTAAATACAGTCCTACACAGCAAAATGACATTTATGTAAAATACAGACTGCAAATACTCATAAGATGATGATGGAACTGAAAAATTCCTATCACCTAGTTATTTGTGTTATAGTTGTTTACTGTATTCAGTACAATAACATGCTGTACAAGTTTGTAGCCTATAAGCAATAGGTTATACCACACAATCTAGGTGTATAGTGGGCTATATCATCTAAATATAACAAGCGATAAATTATACCACACAAATCTAGGTGTGTAGTAGGCTATCCCATTTCAGTTGGTGTAAATACACTCTACGATGCTTGCACAATGATGGAATAATCTAACAGTGCATGTACTCTCATCTTTAAGCAATGCATGACTGTATGTTTTTTAGTTTATTTTTCCTGCTATAAGAAAATATCACATACTGTGTAATTTCTAAATAAGAAAAAGTTATTTCTTACAGTTGTGGAGGCTAGGAAGTCAAAGATCAAGGTACAGACATTGATGAGGGCTACTGTCAACTTCCAATATGGTGCCTTGTTGCTGTGTCTTTGTATGGCAGAAGGTAGAAGAACAAGATAGTACTTTCTTTTACCTCCAGCCCTTTTATTAAAGTACTAATCCTATTCATGAGGGCATAGCCATCAAGACGTAATCACCTCTTATTGGCCTTATCACTTAATATTGTTGCACTGGGAATTAGGTTTCAACATGAATTTTGGAGAGGATGTCATTATTCTACTATAGCATTCTGTCTTATAGAAATCATACCTTCTTGAAAGTTGCCATTATTTTAGAATACATTTGCCATGTTATCTATAAAGAGTATTAAGATTTGTTTTCCTTCCTCAACATTATTCTCCTTTTTTTAATCAAGATAAGTGGAAAAAATAATGTTTAAATTCAGGTAACAGATTGCCAAACCAAGAAATATTTTCTCATGCAGAATGTGAAAAATCAAGCTAAGACAAAAATAGAGCAATTATTTGAAATGAGGAACCATTTTAGAGTTTAGCACCAACATAATAAACCTTTGAAGATGTTTGTTTATTTTTTGGTTCAGTTAAAACTCTGTTCTATAATAGAATAGAAATTGTGTCCAACTCTTTATGGAACTATTTGTTCCTTTCATGATAATTACTATTAAAAGTATTTCATTCATCCAAGCAACTGTATCTGTTAAGCTGTGGGCAATAAAAGTTGCCAAGGATTTTAGGCTAAGATCCAATGTATATTTATCTGGAGTTTTGAGAAACTCCTGGAAACTAGGCCGTTCTCATGTTATGTATATTAACAATAGTTTTCCATAGAGGATCCTAGAATAAGATCGTTCCCATGAGTTACACTTAAAAATGTTTCCCACATGCAGAGCTTACACTACATATGAAACAAAAAACTTGAAAGTAAGTACAAATAACCTCATTCTGAAAGGTACCTTAATGAATCTGTGAATGTGTTGTTATTAATTTTCTTGTGTTAATTTCTAATATGAACACATACAAAATTATAGGCATGTTAGCAATTCAATTTTGAAATCAGATAGCTTTATTTTTCACAAAAGGGGATATGCAAGTAATCACAATCATATAATATTTATTGACTATTTCTTTAGAAATGGTGTGCTTATGTAATTTCACTAAGGATCCATTTAAAACCATTTTATAGTATTCTCAAACATAAAATCAGTTGGTATAATTTCTATTATTGTATTTTTAAATTTTCACCTATATGTGTTTTTTATATTTATGTATCTATTTTAATTTTATTACAATTTTTCTATGCTTTTGTGCAATTTAGATCTCCTTCCTAAAATTTGTGTGTGTGAATGTTTATCTGTAAACATCTTGCAAGTTAAAGCCCTAGTTTAGCTTCTCCAATTTCTGTGTCACATAGATCTATGTCAAGATCTATGCTATCTAAAGGTGGGTCAGTGATTTATTTACATTACTAGTTAAACAGAGCATTTTATTTTTAGTCAGTCCTTTTTGTACATGTGGTGTTTATAAATCCAAGGTATCAATGGCTCAAGTACTAAGTCAATTACAAAAACAATTTAAGGCTTCATATATGCGAGAAGTAGGGGAATGTTTGACGACATTAATATTTGTAAATAATTATATGCTGGGCACTCTGTAAGTACTCTATTGTTGCTATTTACTGTTAATGAATTTTTCAAAAATAATTATTGTGTACCTGCCTTTTTATCAAGTATATTTAACATTACACAAATGTACAAAGGCTGGGATTAACCTTCAAATAAACAATCCAGAAAAATCACTTAAACTCACTAAGATTACCAATGAACTGGGTCGTACTATTAGGACTAAATACAATGTATAAGTGTAATTTATATAAGTGTATGTTTTCATTGCCTGATAACCTTCTAGGAGCTAGAAATAGAACAGGAAGAGAAAGGCAATGGTAGGGCTATGATTATAGGAAAAACTAATCAAAGGGCAAAGAGCAGGGGCAGCTAATCTGTCTAAGGAGGGATGAGGTGAAGGTAATGCAGTGGAAGTTTTCCACAAGAGTTGATATGTAAACTGACAGCTGAATTATGACTAATTGGAGTTAGTCAGAAAAATGAGATGAGGTAAGAAAGGAAAAACGCGCCAGGTAGTTACCACATTTATGGTAAAAAAAAATAACCTGATTAACCTGGCTAATTTGTCTGTTAGTTAAATATCAGAATTTTATTTTATCATATAAGACATCTGAAACTCTTAGAGTTGAAAACATGTATTGACCTAGGTTCACCTAATTAATGAGAGAGCCTGAATTGAAACCTATCCTCTCTGACAGTAGAGTAGAAAATATTCTTTCCAATTTGCCACCGTGATGGTACATACAATAGGGACTAAATACATTTCTGTGGTTTGAGTTAAAAAACCTAGACTAATCAACTCTAGAAAATTTGAACATTTTATAAATTTTTAATTTAAAATGTTGCCTATGTTAGTACTATTAATATTCCTATATAATATGAAGTAGTAGACAATAATTATTTAAAGCCTTATATGTTTTACCAATATTTATCCAAAAGCAGCCCAACTCTTAATGCTATCTGATCAACACAATTTCACTAACACAAGGTTTATGCATATGGTAGGCTAGGTAACTGGGCAATTTTACATATATTTTCCTAAGAAGATAGGACTATTGTTATTGTTTCTGCTCTAGAGGAAACCTTGATGTTTCTTGTGTCTGAAAAGGAAAAATTCAGAGCAAAATTTCAATAAGAGCAGCAATCACAAATGCTCCAATTGGCTGACAGAAATATCAGCCAATACAAATAACATACCAGTGCAATTTTCAAAGAACAGTGCTTCTACTGTGCCTTATGCTGTTGTCCCATGACAGCAAAAAAGTGAAGTAAAATGTGGATCAAGTATCAATTAATAAAATGTATTTTGAATATAGTAATGCTGAGCTTTGGAAATAGAAATACTGTTGGAAATTCAGCTTTAGTTTTTGAAAACATGACACGGCATTTAACTATTTTACTAAATGTTCATTTTTTAAAAACATATAGTTTTAATCCATAATAATTTAAGCTTCAACATTACATGTGAGATTTTTCACATCAATATATTAAGGCTAAATTAAACATTGCCTTGGGCCAGAAATAAACTTTCCATCAAACAAATGCAAAAAAAGAAAGATGTTTTCTTCTTATGTTTTCCAAAAGCATTTGTTTTTGCTCTCTTTGATTATTTTGCTGTTGAAAAGGGCCCAAATCTTATTGTTCAGATAGATGTTCTGAAAGGATTTTGAAAATGTTTGTTATAAAGACAGAGAGTTTTCTTGTAAGTATAATAAATGTTGACAAGTATCCTCTGTTTCTCTGAAACACATAATTCACTTTTTATTTCTCTCATCCTCTACTTTTATAATTATTATCAATGAACTTGTTTAGTCCACAAAATATGACTATGTAGAATAAGAGCAAAGATAATAGAAAAAAGTTCTAATTAATATTTTAAAAGTCACATTTTGCATGAAATATGTGTGCGTGTAGGTTAAATAACTTGAACATATCATTCTACATAAAAACATACATTTCTCTAAATAGCTATTGAATAATACCACTTGGAGGGATGATAAATAATTTTCAGCAATTATGTTCATAATATGTCACTACTTTCTGGATTATCTAAGCACTCTTTTGATGGGCAGGATTCAAACATGGACTCAAGAATCTTGCCCTCTGGTGTACTACTCACTGTGTATAATTCCTTCCCCTGAGGGGAGAACAAAATCTGTGAATATGATGGGGTAACCATTCTCACATTAACAACATTTCATAGCAAAGGTGAAGGGATGTTGCAGATGTAATTCATATCCCTCATCAGTTGACTTTGAATCAATCAAAAAGGGGATTTGCGTGAGTTGGCCCAATCTAATCAGATGAGCAGGGCAAAGAAGACTTTTCTCTACTATATTGCACTGTTGCTTTTCTCTGTTAAGCATGAAAAAAGACAACAACCATTGCATTTCATAAACTACCAAATTGCTGACTTGGTCTGAACTTACTACTAATAGAGACATCATCACAAACTTAATCAACAGTATTTGTTTTGGGGTTTGGTGTATGTACATCTTATTTCAGTTTTTGCAACTTCTTTAGAAACGTTATTTAATGGCCATGTCTCCATCAACCCACTTTTTTAGAAGGAATTTTTAGTCTTGTAATCTGTTTTTAACAACTGAATAAAATGTAAATGCCTGTGGAACACTAGCGGCTTCCTTAGAGACAGCAAAACCTCCCATATTAATTTCCCAATGTATCTTTCAGGCCTCTAAGTCTTTAAACTGTAACATTTTGAGGATATAGTTCTAAAAGAGTTTTTTGAGAAATTATATGCCTGGTGCTATCTAAAGTTTAATGCATATTAACTGCATACTAACTTAATCCATGCTCACAAACAAGGCCAATAGTTTGCAAATATGCTCCATCCGGCTCACACCTGGTAATAAACTTTTGAAATACTTTTGTTCCACTATACACTCCACTTCTACCCTGGCCATACCAGCTCCTTCCATGCATTTTCCTGTACCTCAGCGTGTTCTAGCAATTAAAGAGTTGATATCCTGCCTAGCAGGAAGCTTACAGGACCCCATCAAATAGAGTAGCAAGGGCAGTTGGCTGTACTGGCTGTTAGGTACCTCTGAGCTAAGTATTATTATGCTCTTTTTATATTTGTGTCAATGTGGGTACTGAGAGGTTAAGCAATTTGCCCAAGGAGAGTTGACCTTTATAGTCAAGCAGCTTGACTCAGAAACAAACGCTAAGTGATTCTGTATGGTCCTAGGTATTATAAATTAAACAGAAAGTCATTGCATTTAGACTTGCATTTTGACAAATTACATTCAAGGAAACTACAATGGAATGATACTCTTTATGTTTCTACTACATTCTACATTTATGAATATATATGTACCCATATTATATATAATAAACTAAATTCCTATTTTAAAATAAGAGATTTAATGTAACCAAATATATTTTATGTGAAATATAGACATACTGAAGTGATCAACAACCAGACAGTTATATCTTTTAAAGAAACAAGACATTAGGAAAAAAAAACCTTTACATTTCAAAAGTAGATCTAAGTGAGTTTTAGCCACAATTGTGCTTTGATTTTGTTTTCCAGATGAAAACTAATGTGGGGTTGAGGCACCAGCCCACTGTCAGCTGGCATGACCACTCCTGCAGCCTGGGCTTCAGATTCTCTCTGTAGCTGCAGGTTAGTGATGATTTGAGCTAATTTAAGTAGGACTGTTCCAGAGGTGACCTTTTCCGTCTCCTACAATTTATATCATTTGCTGGCAATTGGAAAAGCAGCTTCAATAACATCAGCCTTCAAAGAAGCTAGTAGTTCTGCTGGACCTCCTGGCCAGACCACAGATATCGGTGAAGATCCTGTGACAAGAAAAATCATACAAGAAGATACAGGAAGGGATTAAAAAGAAAATGTCCTATGAAAGTTCTTACCTGTAATATCAAAAGTTAAATCTGTTTGCACAAGGCATTACATGAGGTAATTTATTTACAGGAGGCTCAGCCAAAAGTAGGAAAGCAGAAAAAAATATAGCAACAGGGATTCCTTTTTCTTCTTCATTTCGAAACTTGTATAAATAACACTAACAAGCTTTTATCTCTTGTGCCAAAGACATAAGGACATGAATAAATGAGTTAGTATCACTTTGTACAAACTAAGGTGCCTTTTCTTAACAAATTCAAAACATGTTCTAAATAGGCATTGCTTTTGTGATAGAACATTTTCTTCTAAGAATAAAATTGATAAGTGTATTGCATCTATTTTGATAAAATGGAACTTTAAGGTTTTCTTTAACATAGTGGGGTCTTTCTCATTTCACTTAGCAGTTTCAAATCAGGCTCAAAGTATAAAGTTCTATACAGAAATGATAACACGATATATAACATTGCTAAATCAAGTTTAGCCTAAAGCTCTCTCCTCTCATATTTGAAGTTTGGACTAAAGGTTTATCTGTACATCCTGAAATATAACAAGTAGATGTGTAAAAAGACTGTAGTCCACATTTGTACTAAGCCTTGAGTTTTGGTCGATCAAATATAACCAACTGTTCGAACCATGTTAAAATGAGGCAAATACCGACCTGTAAGCAATCTGGCTGTTTCTGTACCTCACTTCTGTTTTCTGTACATCATTTTCCTTTTTCTGTTCATAAATCTTCTTTTACCATGTGGCTGTGCTAGCGTCTCTGAGCATACTCTGGTTTGGGAGGCTGCCACATTTATGAATTGTTCATTACTCAATGAAACTCTTTTAAATTTAATTTGGCTGAAGTTTTTTTTTTTCTTTTTTCAATCACCATGAAATATATGAGACAACTCTGAATAAAAGAAAATCTCCCTTTTTTATCACTTTTAATATATAACATTTATATAATATGTATAGTTGAATTGTGACTTGCCCTTAATTTTTAAATTTAAGAATACACACTTAAAATGATGTGCTACATATGGCACTATATTTTGTTTTTAGAAATAAAACTTTTTAAGTTACATTTTATGAAAAAAAGTTATTCGATTTAGATATATATGTATATATATATTCAGTTTCAGCATCTTTGTCATGAATGGGGTCACTTTTTGAATTTTTTTTTTTTTTTTTTTTTTTGAGACGGAGTCTCGCTCTGTGGCCCAGGCTGGAGTGCAGTGACCGGATCTCAGCTCACTGCAAGCTCCGCCTCCCGGGTTCACACCATTCTCCTGCCTCAGCCTCCCAAGTAGCTGGGACCACAGGTGCCCGCCACCTCGCCCGGCTAATTTTTTGTATTTTTTTTTTAGTAGAGATGGGGTTTCATCGTGTTAGCCAGGATGTTCTCAATCTTCTGACCTCATGATCCGCCCATCTCGGCCTCCCAAAGTGCTGGGATTACAGGCTTGAGCCACCGCGCCCGGCCACTTTTTGAATTTTTAACAATTTTTCTAGGGCATATCACTTTCATTTTCATCTAAATTGTTTGAAATAAAACACCTGTTTAAAATCCATGAGTGATGCTATCACTGGGAACTTTCTTTCATGCTACAAGTACCTATTTGCATAACTAGAACTACTTATTATATTTTGGTGAATAATACTTACCATGATAGTTGATAAAGTGATCTTTATGAGTTTTGTTTACTATAACATCCAATACAATTATGAAGCCATGCCACAGGAATAATTAAACTGTGTCAAATCTCTTTGCCTCCTTTACTCACTTTATTCAATGACTCCCATTGGGGTTGAAAACTTACATTGATTGGGGTTACTTTCTGCTTTTTAAAAAACAGCAATGTGTGGTTCAAAATAAAGGAATGGAACCATAACCCCATTCTATGACAACAGAAGCAAGGCTTGGAAGGCTCCCCTAGGAAGGCTCCCTTACTGAAAGTTGGCTAAACTCCAAATTGTCAAAAGACATCTATTTTTTTTTTAAATCTAGCCCATGCTACTGTTAGTAAGACATGTCATTTAAGTAGAGAGTAAAAACTGGGGCGTGTGTATACACATATACTCACAATTATACATTATTAATCACATTAATAACATTATTTAACTTTACATTTTTCCCACAGGCATTAAATTATGATGAAGGCCACAGAAAAATGATTAAGGTCAAAGTGTAGAATCAATTGTCAGCCTATGTTATGGATATAACATTTATGTACCATTGGGTCATGAGGGTGGAGCGCTCATGAATGGAATTAGTGACCTTATGAAGGAGAGACTGGAGAGCTCTCTCATCCTTTCTGCTGTGTGAGGACCTGGTGAAAAGATGTCAGGTATGAAACAGAAAGCGAGCCCTCAACAGACACTGCATCTTTTGGTGCCTTGATCTTGGACTTTCCAGCCTCCAGAACTGTGGTAATAAATTTCTGTTGTTTATTATCTACCCAGTCTATGGCATTTTGTTATGGCAGCCCAGATGAACTAAGGTATTCTCTAAAGTGTTTCTGTCAAGACTACTCCTTACCGGGGACCTTGGAAATGCTTTTCCTCTGTTTGACTCAGTACTCAGTACTTATTCACACCTACCCCTTTCCTCTCCCTTTTCCCTTGACACCACCTTCAAGTCAATAAAAGAGCAGGGGCTTTCTGTCTGAGGCTTTCTGTGCAGTGAAAAGTCCCCCACATCTGCCCTAATCCACTAGCAATGCCCACCTGCTGCTGTTCCAATGGGGGGAAACTGGAACACTAAGAGAGCCGATGCTTTCTCCTGTTTCATTGTTCCCTTATACAATCACAATTAAGTGATTAAAGCCTTGACTGTTATTTTCATTTTGACTTCTCTTAACTAACCACTGGACATCTGGCAGCTCAACTGTCTCCAGCTTAGCTCAGCTTTTGACAATTGATGATGAGACAGAGAAGAAAGAGATGCTATTGAAAGGTGACAAATCAAAGGGTGAGAGATTTAATGAGGATCATTAAAACAAATAAATCAAAAGTAACAGATTAAAATGTATCTGACACCCAACACTATTTTCATAGTATGACTGCAACAAAAGAAAGAATCATAGACCTAGATTTCAGAGATATTTCTTGTATTTGTTTACCACAAACTGTGCAAAGTGATGATAGTGTTCTGATAAATATGTGTTTCAATTGAACAGTATATAGTGCAATGCAAGTACTGCTTGTATCCTCTGTGTCACTTTAGGACTCACTAGATAGGAAAATATTCATGGGGAAAATAATTTGGAAAATAAACAAATTGAAGACTCAACCAGGGGTATGATTGGTGCTTGTTTTCCTGTAATGGAGCATTTAAATACAGCATATTCTATATGTGACAGTATCAAAATTTTCAGCACTTAAGCAGTAAGAGAACATCTCCAGTGAAAGGAGACATAATTTTGTACAACTTTACAAAATAGGTAAAACACAAGACAGGCATATGAGTATTTTAATTCCTTGTCTATATTCACCAAAGTTGATGGCATACAACATACTAAATAGGGAGTAAGAGCTTTGACCCCTCAAGGTTCTTTAAATCCTGAAGGCATTCCATTTTTGATGGGCTTGAGTTCCGAGCAATTTGACATGCTCTCTCTGTGATTAAAACTGCTGTAGTTAGCTTGAGAGCAGCGGAAAAAGCTGTCAGATTAATAAGCAAGAAAATGCTGCTTAAAGCAAGATTTTAGAGTCTGCTTCTCACCTCGTTTGCCAACTCTACCTCAGAGACCACTTATTTGAACAGTTCTTACATTGAAATACTATGCATTCCCTGTGATCGTTTTAATTATGAGCTGCTCTTACACTAGACTGAATTCCCAGTCTTTGTCATAATAACTACCACAGCTTCAAATTGTTTCTGCTATCTCGAACACAGGACAAACCTTATTCCTATTTGATTAAGATATTTTAGCCACTCCCCTCTCTGCCCCCCAAAACAGCTATTCATCAACTAATGCAGGACTTGAGATTTTTTTTGAAAGAAATATATCATGATTCTACTTTGAAGTATGAAGCTAAATAAACCCAACCAACACTGTAACTGAGAAAACTGAAAAGGCTAGTATCATTAGTGAAAACTGAATTATTACAGTATTGGTATAAGAAAAATTAGGTACATTAGAGTGATGTTAAATGCACATGTAATGTCTATGTCCAAAGTCCAATAAGAGATAAATTATTTATTTATTTATTTATTTATTTATTTATTGAGACAGAGTCTCGCTCTGCTGCTCATGCTGGAGTGCAGGGGTGCGATCTCGGCTCCTGAAGCATATGAATTAGTATTTGATCAACCATATTAAATGCCAGGCACTACCTTAAATGATAGCTTATGTATTACCTCAAAAATCAAGTAAGATGACATAATTAATATGGATGTTTGAACTCGGGTCCTGAGATGCCCACCAACTGCATCCAGGTCACACCCTTAGCATGTACGTTCTATTAGAACTTGGAACTTTTTTTTTGACCACATAGACAGACCACTGGTAACTGGCAAATAGTTTAGAATTTTAGGCTCCTCTGGATCATTTCACACTGTGCATCCACTGTGCTTCATACTGCGTGTGGACACAGAGCTGCAATATGCATACCCATATGTGGTGCCTAGTCACTGCACATTTCCTAAAGACTGTGGAACATGATGGTTTGGGTATGACAATAAAAACTGTAAGAAAACAGAGGTTACATGAAATCAGCTTGCTAAAAAGGTAGTTTTTGGTGTCACATAGAATAATTATTTTTGCTTTTCACCATGTTAAGATTATAAATTCTCAGGGATGAGGTCAGAGATTCCTGCAGTGTATTAGTCTGTCACCATGCTGCTATAAAAACTACCTGAGACTGGATACTTTATGAAGAAAAGAGGTTTAATTGACTCACAGTTCTACAGCTTAACAGGAACCATGACCAGGAGGCCTCAGGAACCTTACAATCATGGCAGAAGGTTAAGGGGTAGCAAGCACCTTCTTCACATGGCAAAAGGAGGGAGAGAGAGCAGAGAGGGAAGTGCCACACTCTTTTAAACCATCAAATCTCATGAGCTGTCTTTCACTCTCACAAGAACAGCAAAGGGGAAATCTGCTCCCATGATTCAGTCACCTCCCACCAGGCCCTTCCTCCAATTTGACATTAGATTTGAGCAGGGACACAAATCCAAACCATATCTTCTCCTAGCCTCTCCTAAATATCATGTTCTTCTCACATTGCAAAATACAACTATCCTTTCTCAACAGTCCCCCAGTCTTAATTCATTTCAGCATTAACTCAAAAGTCCACAGTCCAAAGTCTCATCTGAGATGAGGCAAGTCCCTACAACCTATGAGTCTGTAAAATAATAATAATAAAGAAAAGTTAGTTACTTCCAAGATACAATTGGGGTATAGGCATCGGGTAAACACTCTCATTCCAAATGGGAGGGACTGCCAAAACAAAGGGGCTAGCATCTCCATGCAAGTCTGAAACCAAAAAGGACAGTCATTAAATCTCAAAGCTCCAAAATAATCTCCTTTGGCTCCATGTCTCATATCCAGGGCATGCTGATGCAGGGGGTGAACTCCTAAGGCCTTGGGCACTCTGTCTCTGTAGCTCTGCAGGGTACAGCCCTCTCAGCTTTTTTTCACAGGCTGGTGTTGAGTGCCTGTGGCTCTTCCAGGTACATGTAAAAGCTGTCAGTGGATCTACCATTCTAGTGTCTGAAAGACAATGGCCTTCTTCTCACATCTGGGGGCTGCAACCACACATTTTACCTCCACACTTCTCTAGTAGAAGTTCTCCATGAAGGCTCTGACCCTGCAGCAGACATCTGCCTGGACATCCAGGCATTTCCATACATCCTCTGAAATCTAGGAGGAGGTTACCAAACCTCACCTCTTGCCTTCTGTGCACCCATAGGCCCAACACCCGTGGAAGCCACAAAGACTTGTAGCTTACCCCCTCTGAAACCATGCCCTGAGCTGTTCCTTGGCCTCTTTTAGTCATGGCTGGATCTGGAGCAAGGAGGATGCAGCGTGCCATGTCCTAAGGCTGCACAGAAGAGCTAGGCCCTGGGCCTGGCCCATGAAACTAATTTTCCCTCCTAGACTTTTGGGCCTGTAATGGGAGGCGCTGCTGTGAAGGTCTGTGAAATGCCCTGGAGGCATTTTCCCTATTGTCTTGGCTATTAACATTCAGTTCCTCTTTACTTATGCAAATTTCTACAGCAGTCTTGAATTTCTCCCTAGAAAATGAGGTTTTCTTTTCTACCACATGGCTGGCTCTAAATTTTCCAAACTTTTATGCTCTGCTTGCATTTTAAATGTAAGTTCCAGTTTCAGATAATCTTACTTCATGCAAAGGAGCATGCATTTTTATAAATTGCACAAAATTTACACTTTTGTAAATACACTTTATTGATATCTTGAATTCTTTTGTAGCTTAGAATTTTTTTCTGCCAGATACCCAAATCATTTCTCTCAAGTTGAAAGTTCCACAAATCCCTAGGGCAGAGGCAAAATGCCACCGGTCTCTTTGCTAAAGCATAGCAAGAGTTACCTTTACTCCAGTTACCAATAAATTCCTCATCTTCATCTGAAACCACCTCAGCCTGAACTTCGTTGTCCATATCACTATCAGCATTTTGGTCAAAACCATTCAACAAGGCTCTAGGAAGTTTCAAACTTTCTGACATCTTCCTGTCTTCTTCTGAGCCCTCCAAACTGTTCAAATCTCTGACAGTTACCCAGTTCCAAAGTCACTTCCACATTTCCAGGTATCTTTATAACAATACCCCACTCCTGGTACCAATTTTCTGTATTAGTCCATTCTCATACTGTTTTCATACTGCTATAAAGAGTTACGTGAGACTAGGTAATTTTTGAAGAAAAGAGGTTTAATTGACTCACAATTCTGCATGCTTAACAGGAACCATGACTAGGAGGCCTCAGGAAACTTACAATCATGGTGGAAACTTAAGGGGAAGCAAGCACCTTTCTCACATGGTGGCAGAGGAGAGAGAGAGAAAGCTGAGAAGGAAGTGGCACATACTTTTAAACAATCAGATCTTGTGAGAACTCACTCACTATCATGAGAACAGCAAGGGTGAAATCCACCCCCATAATTCAGTCACCTCCCACCAGTCCTCTCCTTCAATTTGACATGAGATTTGGGTGGATACACAAACTCAAACCATATCAGTTAACCTGGCAGGATCTCCTCTGGAAAGGCCTTAAACCATCAGCACCCAATACGAGTTTATCTATCATGAATGAGAGCTGGGGCATGCTCACTGACTACTCTCCAGCCTGACAAATCCTGACCTGAAATTGCTTATTTTAGGTGTATTGAAAAAGAAAATTCTGTGTATATTGTAGCATGCTCATTTTTACCATCCTCTGACTCTATGTTCTATTTTATTGCACATAAAATCCAATGCTTTTGTAAAAAATTACCTGTTGATTTAAGTCTTAAAGTGCAAATAGAATAAGACCCTTCTCTGGAGATGGCCAGAAACCCACTATGATTATTCACAGCAGAGCATGGAGTCCTATGAGAGATCTCTCGCTGCCCAGAAGTGTGACAGGAGTAGGGTCCAGGGGATACATTGCACCAGCCAAGAAGCACGAAACACAGGAATGGAAGTAGAGTGTCTTCCTGGAAGACATATGTTCCTTTTTTCTCAATTCACTAGACAAGTGGGGGCAGTGATAACTTAATTGAAAGCAGAAGGGGAGAAGCTGCCTCAGGCAGCTTGCACTCTCAGAAAGCACTTGGAATCATAGCAGAGAAAGACTTTGATTGATTTAATTACCACTCAAGTGTAGAGAGGTTGGAGCCCACAGGCATACTCCAAGCATGCACAAGTTCCTTCTGTTAGACACAATTTATGCTATTGAGAAAGAATAATGCTGGAAGGATGAGAAAGAATCTGGAAGTATTGTCTTCTGAAGAGGAAACTGCTATTCTTCTAGTTCTATGCATCTATGCAAAATGGAATGCTATAGTGTTACCAGCATCTGCTTTGTTTTCTCATTTTCACCTCGGGAGGATGGGGCAAGGCAATTCCTCAGAGAGGAGGTGCCCAGTAACTATTTCTGCTCAAGTAATTGTAATTGATGGTTCATACTATAGAATACTTATTATGTGCCAGATATTGTTCTAAGATGCATATTACATTTATCAAGTAATAACCGTTACTACAACTGGATATTTAAGTTTGGTACTATTATGATCCCCATTTTGCAGAGGAAGAAATTGAGAATTCCTGACTTCTCAAAAGCAGTAGAGCCAGCATTGGAATACAGGTAGTCTGGCTTTAGAATCCATGTTTCTAATTACTACAGTATACTGCCTCTAAATTATAGCATGACAAATGATAAAAGAGAAGGGGTGAGAGAGATGAGGCAAATGACAAAGGCTACAAGGTACTACATACTCAGAAACTACTTCTATTTCATGTTAGGTATCCCTAGGATGACAGATAGCAACTAAGAACAATGTTTACAAACCTAAGGCGTGGTGATGGGTCACACTGATTTGATTAAATAAAACTGAATTCCACCAGATTGTGTCCCTAAGAGAAGACCTGTAGATTCCATCCCTAGCCTGCGTTAGTGGCACCTGCAGCCTTCCATAGTTATCACTGCATGAAGACATACCTTCTGCCCTTGTTATGCAGTATAAGGGGCCCAGGGAACAAGTAATCATCATGAAATAGTGATGCTTGATGAAATATGTAATCTATATTATTTTGGTAAGATGAAATCCCATCTCTTGGGAGGGGATTACACATTTCTTTAGCTTTGTGTGTTCTTAGGAGTGAAAAGTGAATTTAATGAAGATTTATTATTGACAGGTCCTTCCTCTTATTGGAAAGTCCAGATAGATATTTTACGGGAACTCCAGTCACTGTAACCTAGTGAATTAGCATCGTTTAAAATATTCCTATCTGGATGAGAGATACACATTAGTTACAGGAGAGCAATATCAATACAGCTCAAAAAACAGATCTAGAGGGCCTAAGGAAGCAGAGTATTCATTAATTAATGGCTCCTGCTATGGTTAGAAAAGTATGGGGATGAAATAGTAAAAGCTGATTCACTTGTGGAGCCACACTGTGCAGCTGGGGGCTATGGATAGAAATAGAACAAATCTCCCAACATGTTAAATGCAAATACCCACCAAAGGGGCAGGTCTCCACCTGCCTTTTGGAATTGCAAAGCAGGTATTATTACCGAGATGTCTGAAATTACAACCTGGCCTCACATCTAATAGGCTCAGAATGGCTGAGTGCTATCTTATTGTGGACTAGAAAACACTTTGCTTTAGCTACTAATCAAGAACAAAGCAATCACAGCAGCAGCCCTCCAAGCCAGCAAGAAACTTTCATGATTATAGCATCATAAAACTGTTCACCAGGGCACAAAGGAAGTCCACAGGTTTGAAAAGTGGACTATACGGTATCTTTACCATCAAGGCCAGGTGAAAATATGCCTTGACCTGACTGCACTGGATTCTTTCTCTAGATAGAGCGAGCTCATACCTGCAACAACTGTAATTATTATCCTCACCAATCAAACTGCACACTCAGAAGCATAAACTCAAATGATCAACAGTGAAAAAATAATAATTTTACAGCCAAAGCTATACAGTATTAGGCAAAAACAGGTCATGTGCATTGGACCTCCCGGTTACCCAATAACCACTAGATTTTGAAACAGATTGATAGTAATTCATGTGAAAATTACCATGCCAATGTTTATCTATCTAGCTAAAAAAATCAACACAGCCAAACAATGTAGTTCTGTCTAGAAGGAAAAAAATATTTATTCAATGTTCCTTCAATAACGGAAGAAGTAAGCTTGGTGTTAATTTTACAGAAACACCCTGAGGTACAAGCAGAAGATTCACATATTATATCAGTATTCACCACAGTGAATATCAATATTCACCACAGTGCAAGTAACATAACAGAAGTTGTCTCGCTCTGCAGATGACCTTGATTCATGCTAATACTATAATTTACATATCCGTGATTTCCTTTAAAAAGTGATATTACTGGTTGGGAGACTTATTCATTTATAAATTATTGTTTTTTACTGGAACAAGGATACCAGCAGTGGGGCTTGTTGTATCTCCCATCCTTCCATAATGACTTATCACAGTAGTTTACTCATCACACGGGGCCAAAATTCCTCAGAACTGGGATCTGCATACTGTAAGCTGCTAGGTCCCATGGATATTATATATAAGCTCTCTGGAAATAAGGGAATGGAAATTGAAAAGTATGATTGCTAATATTTTCACCACTATAAAAATTATTGGTAATATCGTTACAAGAATTCAGGAGGCTCTTCTAAAGGAAGTGGATAGAATTTATGAAGTTGTAACACTAAATCACTTGGCCCTCAACTTCTTTCTGGCAGTTTGGAGGATTTACACACCATGTTAGATAGATGATGTTCTGATCTATAAAAATATCTACATAAATCAGTCAGGGATTTGGGGGGAAAATTAAAATACAATGGTTCATCAGCCACTGTACCTTAAAACAGGGCAACAGTAATTGAAGGTGGCTCAAAATCCGTTCCAATTAGTGTCTGAGGGTGAGTGCAATAAACTGTTCACTTACTAAAAATAGGATAATGTGCCTTGTAGCAATTAAGTTAGCAATAACATGTTTTCTTACTAGGTAGAAAGAATTACCGCCTGTATTATGTTGTTCTTGATTATTAAATTTCATCAGAGAACAGGAGATTGCCACTGAATTAGATTACAGTTTCATTGTTTCATTGTATTTATGCATGCATGATACCTGGTCATCATCATAAAACATAAAAACAGTGGAGCAAAATGACCCTGATAGGACAAAGGAAAATATTTTGCCTAAAACCTGGATATGAGTTGTGCTAAAGGTACATACACTATGATATGAGCAGGGCATAAGAGATTGCTGTAACATCCCATTAGGGGTTTGTGCTGCAGACTATCCATGGCATTCACCTGATGCTCCCCTCAGAGAATATGGAGAGACTCAGAGTAATCTTGTCACTAAATCTTGTCACTAAATAATCTTGTCAGGTACATTCTGGATTCATTTGCTAATAATATATCTTTTCAGCTACCAAAGTAAAATTTTACTTTTATAAGATTTATATGTCAATGTGCTCATTTTCACCAAACCTGCAGACCAAGATTTGTATGCCTACATTGAGAAGCTAAAAATCTTGTCCACGTTTCTGTAGTGGACTTCACAATATTCTAACGCATGTATGACTTTCTGCAATCCCTGTGCTTTTAATCACTAGACTTTATTGCCACAGGCAACTTAAATTATATATATCACAATTACCTTATATGACTTGCCACAAAAAAAATGTCTCTTCCAGGCCTGGCATGGTGGCTCATGCCTGTAGTTCTAGCATTTTGGGAGGCCGAGGCAGGTGGATTACCTGAGGTCGGGAGTTCGAGACCAGCCTGACCAACATGGAGAAACCCCGTCTCTACTGAAAATACAAAATTAGCCGGGCGTGGTGGTGCATGCCTGTAATCCCAACTACTTGGGAGGCTGAGGCAGGAGAATCGCTTTAACCCGGGAGGCGGAGGTTGTGATGAATCAAGATTGCACCCTTGTACTCCAGCATGGACAACAAGAGTGAAACTTGGTCTCAAAAAAAAAAAAAAAAAAAAAAAAAGGTCTTTTTCAATACATGTATTATAATTTTAAAGGGTGCCACTTTTTACCAAAGCCAATATTAATCTAAATACATTTCAGCATTGATTGTGGCCTGCTTCTCCCCACCACATTCAATTGAAGATTATATCCTTGGATTACACCTCCTATATAATTACTGAATCTTTCTTCTCAGACTCCACCTTTACTGCTGATAACTTTTGTTATCAGCAACATAGTAACTTTCGTTACTATGATCATGTTACTCTCCTTTATAGTGGTTTCCCATGGCTTAATCATTGACAAACCCTACCTAAAACCCTTTATGAATTACAATCTACTTTAAAAAATCATTTCTAATGACTATCACTTTCACCCCACCTCTGAAAATTTACATTTGCCAAAATTAGCCACATTATTTTGTTCACCCATAGCTTTGTCATTATCCTCAACTTGAATAGTTTTGCTGCTTGGTAACATATACTCACCTTTCAAAACATTTTACACTTTATGCCTTGCCTTCGTTGACTTCCAATGATCATTCTTTCTTGTTTAGGCATTGAGACCTCGGTCACAAGTATAATGTCTGGGATTTAGTAGTCATTAAATTCATATTTAGGAAGTAAGTAAACAAAAGGTAAGGGATGAAATTGAATCATCCACATTTTCAACAGGCACCATTTGTAGCTCTATGTGGTAGGAAGACCCTAAGATGGCTCTAATGATTCCAACTCGTATTTATCAATATAATAGGGCAGAAATGATGTCACTTCCAAGATTATGTTATAAAACAATTGTGATTACTGCCTTGTGGGCTGTCTTTCATTTTCTCTTGTTTTATTTGCCCTGAGGGAAAACAGTTGCCTGATGCAGCCCTATGGAGAGGCAGTTCAGAAGAAGCTGAGTCTTTAGATAAGACAATAGGTTCAGCTGATGGGGAGATAAAACCTCATCAAAGAATTTGAACCAAAGGCAGCCAGCTAAGCCACAGCTGAATTTCTGACCTACAGAGAGTAAGAGATAATAAATGTATATGGTTTTAAGATGCTAAATATGGGATAACTCATCATGAAGTAATAGTTATCTAAATTATACTATAAATCTGTGTGCTAAATATACTCTAGATGTTAAAACAAATGCAAAAACAAACATTTAAGAATATTGTAACAATGCTTGTGTGTTTTTTTTTAAACTTAAATCAGTGATGAGGTGAAATAACGTACAAGTTTGTGGTTTGCGCTAGTTTAAATATTAGAAAATAGTGGAGAAGTAGCATAGATGAATAGCATAAATATGTGTAAAGTAGAATTGTGAAAAAAACAGATGATCCATGTAAAATAATGCTAGTGTATATTTTTCATATATGTTTTCCTTTACATGGCTTTTGGTTCTGAATATGCTGTCTACTTTTTAACAGATCCAACTATTTGTATTGTCGTATTTCTTTGATTCTAGGATGGACGTTTTGTTACATTAAAACAGTTCTTAAACTGGGTAGATCTTAAAATTGATGGCATTGTTCAAATGCTGGTGAGCAGCAGCCATTTGTCATGGCTGTCACTGCCTGTGAAAACTGATTGTTGGAAATTCAGGTAACATGACCAGACCACTGTAACTCCTCAAAGTTTCAGTCGACAAAACTGTTTAAAGAAATACGACATCCAGCTATTATGTGAAAATCGGCTTAGGCTTTCTGGAAAGTTCAAAAATGCAATGGCATCAAGATTTGCCATCGGAGGCAATGGGTTGAATGAAAATCTCAGAGGCAAGAACAGAGTGCCATTTTAGAAAATGCTCCATTAGAGGGGCCGGGCGCGGTGGCTCAAGCCTGTAATCCCAGCACTTTGGGAGGCCAAGACGGGTGGATCACGAGGTCAGGAGATCGAGACCATCCTGGCTAACACGGTGAAACCCCGTCTCTACTAAAAAATACAAAAAAAAACTAGCCAGGCGAGGTGGCGGGCGCCTGTCCTCCAAGCTACTTGGGAGGCTGAGGCAGGAGAATGGTGTGAACCCAGGAGGCGGAGCTTGCAGTCAGCTGAGATCCGGCCACTGCACTCCAGCCTGGGCTACAGAGCGAGACTCCGTCTCAAAAAAAAAGAAAAAAAAAGAAAAAAAAGAAAATGCTCCATTACCAATATTCTTAATATACAGATGGTGGATTGTTCAAAAAACAGTGGACGTGGAAAACTCCCAGCTGAGAAAAGATTGAGAAAACCTAAATGGGAAGACAGGAATCCTTATCTACTATTATTTATTAATATTTCTTTTTCTATATTGATAATATATTTAATAAAAATGTTTAAATCTGTTATAGTAGCTTTTAAATAAGAATAAAGTATTCTAAATAATTTATTTTATCACAGTTCAATTAGCAGCACATTTTTTTCCTTAAAATATTAATGGTGTGCTTCATAGTGAGGAAGCCTCTGACATAACAAAGTCTAATATACTCCTGGGAACTTCACAGATTGGTATCTATCTTACCTGGTTCTTGAAGGAATTTGAGTTGGCCTAAAACATATATATATATATATATATATATATATATATATATATATATATAAACAGACAGTACAGCAGATCATCTAAGTTACATTAAGGGAGGAGACGACCCCTCATATTGTCTTATGCCCAATTTCTGTCTCCAAAGAAAGAAGTAAAAACTAAAAGGCAGAAATATCCACAGGCAGACAGCCTGGCGCCGCACCCTGGGCCTGGTGTTAAAGATCGACCCCTGACCTAATTGGTTCTGTTATCTATAGATTACAGACATTGTATAGAAAAGCACTGTGAAAATCCCTATCTTGTTTTGTTCTGATCTAATTACCGGTGCACACAGCCCCCAATCACGTACCCCCCTGCTTGCTCAATCAGTCACGGCCCTCTCACAGGCACCCCCTTAGAGTTGTGAGCCCTTAAATGGGACAGGAATTGCTCACTCGGGGAGCTCAACTCTTGAGACTGAAGTCTTGTCGACGCCCCTGGCCGAATAAACCCCTTCCTTCTTTAACTCGGTGTCTGAGGAGTTTTGTCTGCCGCTGGTCCTGCTACGTTTCTTGGTTCCCTGACTGGGAAGCGAGGTGAATAGTGGATGGTCACGGCAGCTCCTTAGGCGGCTTAAGCCTGCCCTGTGGAATATCCCTGCCGGGGACTCCGACCAGCCTGAGCCACGCGGATCCTGAGAGAGATCCCGGGTAGGCATTTGCCCCGGTGGGACGACTCGCCAGAGCAGTGTGTGGCAGGACCCTGTGGAGGATCAACGCAGTGGCTGAACACCAGGAAGGAACGGGCACTTGGAGTCTGAACTTCTAAAACTTGGTAAGACTAGTCTTTGAGACTTGCCCACTCCGTTTGAGTGGAAGGGTGGCCTGATCACCCACGGCGTGCCTTTATCGGCACTTTTTTGGTTTTGGTTTTGGTTTTGACTTGGTTTGAATTGCCTGACAGGATTGGTCTTGGGAACTTGCCTACTCCATTTGAGTGGAAGCGTGGCCTGATCACCCATGGTGTGCCTGTACCGGCACTTTGGTTTTTGTTTTTGACTTGACTTGGATTGCTTGATACTTTGGTTTTGGTTTTGACCTGGCTTGGACTTCTGGATACTCTGATTTTGGTTGTGATTTTGGTTTGGTGTAAACTATAAAAGTGTGTGCGTGCCCTTTTTACCCGTCGTTTGTTTTGTGGTGTGCGTGCGGTGTGAGTGTGGTGCTTTGTCTAGAGGAAACATGGGTGAGGCACAAAGTAAGCCCACCGCACTAGGAACTATATTGAAAAATGTCAAAAAAAGGATTTAAGGGAGACTATGGAGTACTATGACACCAGGAAAACTTAAAACTTTGTGTAAGATAGACTGGCCAGCATTAGAGGTAGGTTGGCCATTAGAAGGAAGCCTGGACAGGTCCCTTGTTTCAAAGGTATGGCACAAGGTAACCTGTAAGCCAGGGAACCCAGACCAGCTTGTTTTAGACCCCCCGCCCCCAACACACAGTGATTGAGAGAACAGCAGCGTAAGCGGCTGGCAAAGGCAAGGAAAGACCAGCAAAGAGAGAGAAAGGAAAGAGACAGAGGAAAAGAGGCAAAGAGAGAGAGAGGAAGAGATGGAGAGGAAGAGATAGACAAAGAGGGAGTCAAGGAGAGAGAGAGAGAAAGACAGAGGCAGAGAGAGAGGAAGAGACAGAGGCAAAAGGGAAGTCAAAGAGAGAAAGAAAGAGAGAGATATATAAGTAGTTAAGAAAAAACGAAGTGTACCCTATTCCTTTAAAAGCCATCATACCAATCCTAATTTGGACAAAACAAGTCTTATTAATAGCAAAGGATAATTAAAATCCCAAACTTACAAGGTTTTCAACAAAAGTGAAGTTTGCTGAAAGTTAACAGTGTGACATGTATTACAGTAACTTCTTGTGGCTTTAGACAGTCTAGCCCACAGACATAAAAGAAGGTTCACTTTGGAAAAGAATAGTTATCATCTTCAGAAAAAAAAAATAAAGAAGAAAAAAAGGGGGGGCAGAATTTATATAAAAACAGTGTTATATGGTAAATTCTTGTCCTGAAATAAATTAACTGGTTATTTAAATAAAGAAATGTTTGTAATAAGACAGAAAGTTAAGGCATGTCAAAAAAATTGCCTGTAAAGGTTGTGAAAGAAAAAAATAAAGGTTATAAAAAAGGTGTGTTAAAAAAAGAATTTATGCAAAAAATGTTGTATAATTTAAAAGTAACTAGGCCTCCTGAATGTAAAACTATTGGGGAAAAAAATAGTTTATGTGAAAGGTGTATAAGAAAAGCAAAATATACCTTTGGTAAAAGAATTATAAGGAGGCATAAGAATGTAAAATTTTACCTACATTAAAAAGTTAAAAATTACTGTTTTGAAGTTTTAAGCAAGACTTAAAACGTTAATTGTAAAGAACATTCTGTGTGTAAACATATTAGCTAAAGTTAAAGAAGTATCATCCAGTTTTTCTGTGAACTGGACATTAAAGTATAACAGGTTTTTTCTTAAAGCACCAACCTGCTCTTTAGCAAAAATTAGAAAAGGTTAAAAAGAGTCTATAAAATCTTACCTTATGGTCAAACATTAAAAATTAAATAAATATGTCTGCAAGATTTTATTAAAATTAGGTTTAACGTTAATAACACACTAATACAAAGATAAAATTTAGCTTATCTGATATAAAAATCATACAAGAAGCACTGTTAAATGTAAAATGGTACTTGGCTTTTTTTTGGTTTAAAAACTAATAAAAATAGGTGCTAAAGGAAATTTCTCTGTAAAAAGGCACTAAGGACTATAAAGTCCACTGCCAAGGTCCCCACATTTAAAACAAAAGGTCGATTTCTTAAAAATTATGTACTTGGTTTATCTTCCACTTTCCTTTCTTGCAAAAAAAAAGAAAAAACTGAAACTCTTTTAGCACATATACCACCCCTAGAATTTCCAGTAAACCAGCACCAGCCTGAAGATCACGTTCTCATTGAAAGGTAGAAGAAAAACTCGAGTCACCCTGGGAAGGACCCTACCTTGTGCTGCTAACCACCAAGACTGCTGTTCGTACAGCAAAAAAAGATGGCCCTTATCACACCCGAGTCAAGAAAGCGCCACCCCCTCCAGAGTCATGGGCCATAGTCCCAGGGGAAAACCCTACCAAACTAAAGCTAAGAAAAATCTAACTCGTTTAATCTATCCTATTATTCTTCTTTCCTCATTCTATTGCTGACCATTTAGTTATTAATATAACCAAGTCAATTTCGCCTCAAACTATTACATTTAATGCCTGCCTTGTTATACCCTGTGAGGACTTGCCAAGTCAAAGACAGCTTTCTACTTCAGAAAAGTACTTCTGTCCCTCCTGACTCTCCTCAGACTAGGCATTAGTAAACTAGGACCATTTAATCCAGGGAGATTTCGATAAAGACCCCGGGGCCAACCAGGAGTGTTGCCCTCCGATGTACAGCTTTCATTCCATAGTTGATCCGATGTTCTGTGGACCACTAAAGAGCCAGGATGGACTGCCCCAAGTGGTTTTTGTAATTTCCCTAAAACCATACATTCATTTTACTAGAGGATCACAGGAGTTAAAGACTTAAACTTTAGCAATTAAGACAGGATACCAAGATGCAAATGCCTGGTTAAAATGGATCAAATATTCCATCTGCACCTTAAACAAAAGCAATTGTTATGCTTGTGCACATGGCAGGCCAGAGGCCCAGATTGTCCCCCTTCCACTGAGGTGGTCCTCCAGTTGACCAGGTGTAGGCTGCATGATAGCTCTTTTCCAGGATTCTTCAGCCTGGAGTAACAAGTCATGCCAGGCTCCCTCTGCTATATCCCAAAGTCCCTGAGTTTCAGCCCCCGAGGGCCATCCAGCTTCTGTCTCCCAACACTAAGTTCACTTCAAGTCTCTCACAGCAGGGAGGAAACTTAGCATTCCTTGGAGACCTGAAAGGGTGCAGTGAGCTTAAGAATTTTCAAGAGCTTATCAATCAGTCAGCCCTTGTTCATCCCTGAGCGGATGTGTGGTGGTATTGTGGTGGACCTTTACTGGGCACTCTGCTGAATAACTGGAGTGGCACTTGTACTTTAGTCCAATTGGCTATCCCTTTCACCCTGGCATTTCATCAACCAGAAGGAAAAAATAATAGTAAGACATCATAAAACGAGAGAAGCCCCTTATGAGTCTTTCGACTCTCATGTCTATTTAGACGCAATTGGAGTCCCATGAGGAATACCAGATCAATTTAAAGCTTGAAATCAAATAGCTGCAGGATTTGAGTCAATATTTTAGTAGGTGGTGGTTAACAAAAATGTCGATTAGATAAACTACATCTATTACAACCAACAGCAACGAGCTTTTCATGAGTTAAAAGAAAAACTCATGTCGTCCCCAGCCCTGAGGCTACCTGACCTGACAAAACTCTTTACACTCTATGTGTCAGAAAGAGAAAAAAATGGTAATTGGAGTTTTAACCCAGACTGGCGCCTGACAAAGTCCAATGGTCTATCTCTCAAAACAACTAGACAGAGTTAACAAAGGCTGGCCCCCAGGCCTAAGAGCCCTAGTAGCAAAGGCCCTGTTAGCACAAGAAGCAGATAAACTAACCTTTAGCCAAAACCTGAATATAAATACCCCCCATGCTGTGGTAACTTTAATAAATACCAAAGGACATCACTGGTTAACAAATGCTAGCTAAACCAAGTACCAAAGCTTGCTATGTGAAAATCCCCACATAACCATTGAAGCTTGCAAAACCTTAAACCCCACCACCTTGTTCCCAGTATCAGAGAGCCCAGTTGAACATAACTGTGTAGAGAGAGGTGTTGGACTCAGTTTATTCTAGCAGGCCCAACCTCTGAGACCATCCTTAAACATTAGTAGACTGTAAGCGGTACGTGAATGGGAGCAGCTTCAACAAGCCCTGCAAAGTGACTCTGAAGAAGACGACAAGCCCTGCTCCAGTCACACCCGGAAGCTGACTGGTCCATGCACGGCTGGAGCATGAGGAAACTCATCACGGGACTCATTTTCCTGAAAATTTGGACTTTTACAGTAAGGACTTCAACTGACCTTCCTCAGACTGAGGGCTGTTCCCAGTGTATACATCAAATCACTGAGGTAGGACAAAAGGTTGCTACGGTCCTATTATTTTAGAGTTATTGTAAGTGTACTGGAACTCTAAAAAGAACTTGTTTGTATAATGTTATTCTACACAAGGTACATAGCCCAGGAAATGACCAACCTGACGTGTGTTGGGACCCATCTGAGCCTCCCATGACCACAGTTTTTAAAATAAGATTAAGGACTGAGGACTGGTGGGGGCTCATAAACGATATGAGTAAAGTGTTAGCCAAAATAGAAGAAAAAAGGGTGCCCAAACAAGTCACCTTAAAATTTGATACCTGTGCTGTCATTAATAGTAATAAGTTAGGAATAAGTTGTGGTTGTCTTAATTAGAAAAGAGGCTATATGGCAGAAAATAAGTACATCTGTCATAAATTAGGACTGTGTGGAAATAAATGTAAATACTGGTCTTGTGTCATTTAGGCCACTTGGATAAAAGAAAAAAAATGATGTAAAGGATCCAGTCCACCTTCAGAAAGGAAAAAATGGCCCTTCCTGTACTAAGGGACAATGTAATCCCTTAGAGCTAGTAATAACCACTACCCTTGATCCTTGCTAGAAAAAAGAGGAGTATGTGACCTTAGAAATTGACGGGGCCAGACTGGATCCTCGAGTAAATATCTTGGTTCAAGGAGAAGTTTACAAACGCTCTCCTGAGCCAGTGTTTCAAACTTTCTACGATGAACCAAAGGTACCAGTACCAGAAATTCCAGAAAAAACAAGAACTTTGTTTTTTTATTAGCTGAGCATATAGCCCAGTCTCTCAATGTCACTTCATGTTATGTACGTGGAGGAACTGTAACGGGAGATCAATGGCCATGGGAAGCCCGATAATTAGTGCCTACAGACCCAGTTCCTGATGAATTTCCAGCTCAAAAGAATCACCCCGATAATTTTTGGGTCCTAAAATCCTCAATTATTGGACAATATTGCATAGCTAGAGAAGGAAAAGAATTCACTCACCCTGTAGGACGACTTAGTTGTCTGGGACAGAAACTGTATAATGGTACCACAGAAACAGTCACTTGGTGGAGTTCAAATCACACAGAGAGAAATCCATTTAGCAAATTCCCAAAGTTGCAAACTGTGTGGGCCCACCCAGAGTCCCACTGGGACTGGACAGCCCCCACTAGATTGTATTAGATATGTGGGCATCAAGCTTATGCCAAATTACCTGACCAGTGGGCAGTTGTGTTATTGGCACTATTAAACCATCTTTCTTCTTACTGCCCATAAAAAGAGGCAAACTCCTGGGCTTCCCTGTCTATGTTTCTTGTGGAAAGAGAAGCATAGCTATAGGAAATTGGAAAGATGATGAATGGCCCCCTGAGAGAATCATACAATATTATGGGCCTGCTACTTGGGTACAAGATGGCTTATGGGGATACTGGACCCCCATTTAAATGATCAACCGAATCATACCGTACAAGCTGTCTTAGAAATAATCACTAATAAAACCGGCAGAGCCTTGACTATTCTGGCCCGGCAAGAAACTCAGATGAGAAATGCTATCTATCAAAATAGATTAGCTCTCGACTACTTGCTAGCAGCTGAAGGAGAGATCTGCAGGAAATTTAACCTTAATAATTGCTGCCTACACATAGATAATCAAGGGCAAGTAGTTCAAGACATAGTTAGAGATATGACAAAACTGGCACATGTGCCTATGCAAGTGTGGCATGGATTTGATCCTGGGGCCATGTTTGGAAAATGGTTCCCAGCGCTAGGAGGATTTAAAACTCTTAAAATAGGAGTTATAATAATAATAGGAACCTGCCTACTGCTCCCTTGTTTGCTACCTGTACTTATTCGAATGATAAACAGCTTCATTGCTACCTTAGTTCACCAAAATGCCTCAGCACAAATGTACTATATAAATCACTATCGATCTGTCTTGCAAGAAGACATGGGTAGTGAAAATGAAAGTGAGAACTCCCACTAATAAAATGAGTGAGACTCTCAAAAGGGGGGAATAAGGGAGGAGACCACTCCTCATATTGTCTTATGCCCAATTTCTGCCTCCAAAGAAATAAGAAGTAAAAACTAAAAGGCAGAAATGAAATCCACAGGCAGACAGCCCGGCCCCGCACCCTAGGCCTGGTGTTAAAGATCGACCCCTGACCTAACTGGTTCTGTTATCTATAGATTACAGACATTGTATAGAAATGCACTGTGAAAATCCCTATCTTGTTTTGTCCCAATCTAATTACCGGTGCACACAGCCCCCAGTCACGTACCCCCTGCTTGCTCAATCAATCACGACCCTCTCACATGCACCCCCTTAGAATTGTGAGCCCTTAAAAGGGAAAGGAATTGGTTACTCGGGTAGCTCAGCTCTTGAGACTAAAGTCTTGCCGATGCACCCGGCCGAATAAACCCCTTCCTTCTGTAACTCGGTGTCTGAGGAGTTTTGTCTGCCACTCATCCTGCTACAACATAAATGCATTTAGAAATTACTGTAGAACAAAAATAAATATTTTTTAAAATCCTTAAAATGTACGAAGATTTTTGTGACACCTGTAGTAGACTAGCAGTCTCTAATGGAGAGGAGAAGTGTTGGAATTTAAAGAGTATGTTCCTACAGGTTTTAGGCTCATATAAAGAACTGACTTAGGACTGTTTAATGGAGGTAATCTGGAAAGCTCTCTTTGACCAGAAAAGAAAACATTTGGAGTATTCCTGTAAATTTAGCTAGTAGAAAATAATCTAGTCCATGTTTACTCGGGAATAAAACATTGTTAAAAGCCTTGGGAGCGGTGAGGTTAAACTAGGATATAAATAAATGCTTGTTAAATAAAATGAAATTTTAAAAGGTGAAGTCAGATAGCTGTAATGAGGCTGGTGAATGGAGGAAATGGAATACTAGTGTTTGGTGTTTGGGTTGAACTAATAGGCAAGAAGCTGTGGTTGTATTTCAGGGTTGTGATCTTCGCTAAACATCTGACTTACACGATTCGCAGAAGACACATGACATTTGTTCGTAACAAGGAAGCACAAAAAATTAGAACTTGATGTTTTGATAGATTCATTTTCTGAGATTTCCCACATTGGGAAAGATAAAATGTTATTTTAAATGTTTTTTCTTATGCTCCCCAGTGTCTCTATTTTACTATAAGAAGCCTATGTTCTGCTGGAAACTATTGAAAAGTGTAAAATATAGTTTTGGAACCTGCTTGGGAAAAATATAGGACCCAGAACAAATGAACATATAAATTATTACCATGCCTTTCTTCAGGACAACAGTAATTTTCATTCATTGTTGTTTTGCTACTGTTTTTGACCTTTAAGTGTTCAAGATCCAAATACTAACTGGCAGTGAATTCTGTCAGTTTTGGAATGAGCTTTGGAAAAAGAAATAGGCTCACATTTCTTGGGAACTTCAATGGAGAGGCGATAATTTACTGCTTTCTTTTGAGGCTTAACTGTTAACCCCAGAAATCAGATGATGCCGCAGGCTGCTAAGAAAGACTGGGCAGGAAAAAATAATCAAAACAGTATCGTTTAAACCAGTGTAGCTGATTATGATATAAGTATGACAATGAAATGGTAACCTGCTGTTGATTAGAATTTAAAAATAGAATAATATTGATTGATTTTTAAATATTGTTATATTTAGCAGAGTAATATATGAATTCAGTCTCAAATCAAAGGCACAAACAGCTTGCATCGAATAGCCACTGTCTCCCGTTCTCTCCTTTTCCATCTTGGTTCCTCGCTTAGATGTCACTTCTTAAAATGTTTTTATTTTGACTTTTTGATGTTTATTCTTCTTACTCTAGATATTTTATTTACAGTCGTATTCTTTGATTAACAAATGTGGCATATTTTTGCTCCCCCTTTATAAAATGTATGGATTTCAATGGATTCTGCCACCTCTCCTTTTCCCAGTGTTTGATATTTACGTTACTTTTAGGTCTTTTATTGATTGGTTTTTCTAATTTGACTGAATATACTTAAACTTCAGTTAGGCTTTCCATCTCCTTAGTCTTCAATATGTAAGGTGAAGATTTTAGCTTCATTATGTATTTTTTTTAAACTTTCCTCTCCATTTCCATGCCTTACCTCCTTTTATTTTACCTCCTTTGGATTTTACATGGTAACTATATTTAGCCACAACATTATTCATAGTTATATTACACAATCACAACAAAATCTTCTGTACTATGTTAACAGGTTTACTTTAAAAGTAAAAAAAAAAAAATAAACTAGCTCCAGATTATTATTACTACATAAATATATATTTTTGTAATACTGAGCTAAGCTGTTGTGTCTTAATTTCCTTCTCTAGTAGTCTGACATAGGATCTCTTGGTTCATACTACCCTTTGCCTTTAATTAATTCTCTTATAGTCATTCACTCACTTTCAATATTGACTTATTTTTTTTCACTCATAGCGTAATCATGTTCTCATCCTTTTTGTTTTAGTTGTTTTCTTTTGTTTTTTTTTTTTTCATCATATTTCAGTGTCATTTGCTATGTTACATCCTGCGTCTTCCTTGTCTCACATTTGCATCCATGCTTTCCTCTCTCTGAAGCCTCTTTTCTTCCTGGAAAAATTCTTCCGATTTTCTCTGTCAACCTTGGACTTCCATTCGTTTCTCTCCCGGATTTGGTAATGGCTTTCCTGATATCTGAGTTTCTCTTCCTCCTCCTTTTCCTGGGTTATATCTTTTACAACTTCTTTTAAAAAGTCTATAGAAATGAAATATTCTGAAACATGCCTGTCTAAATGGTCTTCATTCTGCACACACAGTAACATTTGGTGCAATTTATTGTGTTCTGACATTTTTCCTCAGAACATCCCAGTAACCGCTCACTTGTCTTTTGCATCTATTATTACTGATATCAAGCCCAATATCCATATAATGCTATTCTGTTGTTTTTTCATCTCTTGGTGTCACTCAGGTAGTTATAGCTATATATGGGTAATTTTTATCCATTCTTTTCACTGAAACCTTTTAATCTCAAGGCTCAATTTTTTCCAATTGTAGAAAATTATTGACCATTCTTTCTTTCGATTATTTTCTCCTTTGTATTTTTTTGCCCATGAACTTGTATTGGATGAATGATAGGCCTCTTCAATTATTCTTTTGTATATATTTTCTCTCATATTGTCTCTCTCTTTATTCTTGTGTTCCATAATCATGGAGGTTTCTTAATTTTTATTTTATTTAGTTCTTTTTGACCCCATTATTATTAACATGTTTTAACATATTTAATGCTTTGCCTTGAAGAATTCCATTTGTTCTATAATTATTCCAGTAGCATTTGTAGCAATTGTTTAATATTAAAAATTTATTCATAAATTGTTCTAGATATAGTAATCATAGAGAATTAGTTTTACCTTTTTTTCCAGTAATTTTACATTATTACAATTAGCTTATATTTTTTCTGTTTTTATTTTTAAATTCATTTTGCTTATTTTTTTTTTTCCATTTATTTTGCTTGAGAATCCTTGGTTCACTGTATTTAGGACAGGTCACGTCTGCAGCTTGGATAGGTTTTGCCTGCTAATAGGTAAGACTGTTTTATTAATGGGAATCTTGACTACAGTCTCTGCGGGCAAGACAGCGGTGTGGCAATGAGGCCTCACTCTCTATTTTAATTTGTGGTACAATCATCCAGAAGAAAATTAGTTCTCTCCAAATAGTATGTTTACGTTCTTTATCTTGGCAGTAAAAAACCAACAGCTAACGCTTTTCTGGTGGAGAGGGACTAGAAGGGACCACCCAAGGCTCTATTTTGATTTTATTTTTCACATTGTTTCATTTTTAACAGCTTTTTTGGGTATAATTGACATACCATATACAGCACATAAAGTTAATGTACATGGTTTGGTGAGATTTTACACATGCATATACCTGTGAAGTCATCATCACAATCAAGATAATGAACATATTTATCACTCCCCAAATTTCCCTGCAGAAGTTCCCCATGGCTCTGTGTAACCCCTCCCTATCCTCCCTACCTACCAACCACTGATTTGTTTTCTGTCACTATAAATTGGTTGGACATGTCCAGAATTTTACATATAGGAAATTACATATTATGTCCTCTCTCTTACCTGGCTTAATTTCACTTTGTATAATTATTATGAGAGTTCTTTGCATATTCTGGATAAGATACAAGTCCTTTACCAGATAGGTGATTTGAAAAAAATATTCTCCTAGTCAGTGGCTTAAGAATGTCTTTGATGATTTTTAACTAGCTATGTTTTACATTTATGATTATAAATTTAAAAATTGTTTTTGCCAACCAAAGCTTTTCACCAACACTTGCTTTTGCAGTTCAGTTTTTACTCTCACCCTTGGCAATACCTGCCATTACTGAGTCCAGGGAATCGTTAATCTCAACCCAAGAGATCAGTTTCTATCTTTCACGCAAGTTTTTCTAAATATGTCAGGTTGTGGTTTGTCCATAATTAAACTACTTCAAATCTTTTCAAATTCCTGAAATTTATTTAAATGTTCTATTTATTAGCACAAGCTCCTATTTCCCCCTGCCTCAACCTTTACATTTGCTTTTATGAGAGTATTTTGTTTTATTCTACTATAACTTATATTCACTTTGCATTTTAAGTTAGTTTTAAACTCCTATACCAATAATATCTCAGAGGAATAAAACAATACATATAAGGTTACTATGATGTTTTTGTAATTGAAAATACTCATCTGTCCAAATTTGGTGTAACTCTCTTCTCCTGGCCTTGAGTAATTAATCCCCTGTGAACCATCCATAATAAGAGTTATTTTAGGATATTTCCATTTGCATATCATCAGAGTCTAGCAAAATTAGCAGTCTTGATAAATATTTGGTGAAATGATATCATTTGTTGAAAACAGGTATCTATAATAAACATTATTTCCAACCCATGTAAAACTGAAAGACAGATAGTATGTAAACAGATGGATGATTAAATGAATAAATGAATAACCCTATACACAGCATACAACAAGCATTTGTCCTTATTTAATTAATACTTTATTGTTCCTTAAATCTTTGCAACTTTTTTTTTTCTATAACAATAGCTTCACAGGAATTCAACACATATTCAAGAAAAGCTCAGATGCCAGAAACTAATCTATACCCAAGGGTACAGCAAAGGACGTGTGAATCCTTGCTGTTATGAAGTTTACACTCTAGTTACATGGAAAAGAAAGCGAAACTTTAACATAGATAATGGGTGTAATTTAAAAAATTTAAAAGCAAAATGAAAATAGAGAGTGAAGGATCCTGAGTTTGTCAAACTTTACAAAGGGGCTAAGGCAAAAACTACAGAATAGGAATGAGTTTGGTGTTTGAAAAAGTAAAACAAGGCCAGGGAAAGTGTATCACAAAGGGAATGATGAGAGGAGTTGGTGTAAGATGATGTTGGAAATAGCAGGAGCCAGGTTATGTAAAGCCTAGCAAACTTCCTAGGAATTTAGAATACAAATGGAAAGCAACCGCTGGGTATCAAGCAGCAGGTAATGTGACATGATTCACATTAAAAAATATATGATAGATAGATAAATAGATAGGTAGGTAGATAGATGATAGGTAGATAGATAGAGAGGCCTGGCGCAGTGGTGCATGCCTGTAGTCCCAGCACTTTGGGAGGCCGAGGCAGGCAGATGGCTTGGGCTCAGGCGTTCAAAACCCTGTTTCTACAAAAAACACAAAAATTAGCCAGGCATGGTGGCTTGTGGCTGTAGTCCCGGCTACCTGGGATTCTTAAGTGGGAGGAAGGCTTGAGTCCGGGAGGTCTAGATTACAGTGAGCTGAGATCACACCACGGCACTCCAGCCTGGGTGACAGAGTGAGACTCTGTCTTAAAAATCAACAACAACAACAAAATCCATATAAGTGTATATATATATAGTTATATATGTATATATTGTTTGTGTATGTGTGTATAGATTGTGTGTGTGTTGGCTTTCTGATAAATTTATTTTGGGGGCAAAATAGAAGCTGGGAATCCAATTAGTAGGCTATTGATAGTTCAGAAGAAAAATAACTGAAAATAAGGTGATAGAGTTGGGGATGGAGAGAAATGGGTAGGAATGAGAATCGAAATGCTCCGATGATGGGTTGAGTGCCAGGGAGAAAAAAAAAGGAATACAAGATGATTATTAGTCTTTCAGCTGCATAAATTGAAAAATACAATTTTCTGATGTATAGAAGAATAGAAATGGAGAGCAAGTTTTGGGACTTGGTGGTGGGAAGTGAAGAGTTGACATGTGAGTGATGAAAGCTGCAGCTCAGGAGAGAGTTGCGACATCTTTAGTTGTTTGCTTTCAGTCTGGATGTCAAGAATAGAGGTGGTATTAAATTATTATTAACTTCTTAGTTTCATTTTTATACTACACAGATGTGGACTCACACAGAGACACAGATATAGGCACACAAACACATCAACACACAGGTACCCTCCTGGGTCTGTCACTCACAGTCACATGGCTCTAGGAGAAAAACAAAATTACACAACCATATTTGAAACTTTAATAGGAGTTCATTTGATTTGTTATTGCCGAATTTTAATTTAGAAAGGCATATAAAGAATTTTCTTTTCTCTGTTTCCATATGGTCTTCAGATGCCCGGGTGGTATTTTCTAAGAGTTTGGCTCATTTCATCCTACTGAAGGCCATACTGTAGTTCTCCTCGTTTGTAAATTGACCCAAGCATAAAATATTTTCCTTCCTTTCTAAATAATTCGTTTCTATTTCTGTATTTCTCTCCTGACTCCAAGTATTTTTCTCATGAATTTACCAAATTCTAAAATGTTGAGGCAACTTGTCACTTTTCTCTGCTAAAGTAATGGAATCCAGTTCTCGTCTCTCATGCACGTTATTTTATATAGTCATTTAGAATTGCAAGTCAATGTCTTTATTGATTTATTTTATTATTTTTAATCTTATTTTTAATGAAATTAGCCATGGAAATACATTCTTCAGAAGAGATAATAGGGGATTCGGGAAGAGTTTTCAAACAGTGAAAAATATTATCAGCATTATAAATCATAGTGATTTAAGTCAAGTGAGTTTCTAAAACACTAATATTTTAATATGCAAATTATATCATATGTAATCTTTTGTTCAGATTTTACACATATGCATAATAGATATGCGTATATATGTGAAATCCTATATGTACACAGTGCATCATCATAATTGTCACTGTTCATGAGTTATGTATCTGTAAATTTGCCTGCTCACTAAAATTTATTTGCAACCCCAACATAGATATTTCTGGTGTTTTCCTAGACATTCATGGACATGAATATGTGCAGAATAGTGAAAAGTTTCTCTTCTTCCATTCCAGCTAAGATGTGAGAAGGCATGGCTTGGCCTTTTTGTTTCAGCTTTCATACTGTAAACAAATGTTTTTGCGGTTTATTTGGCACCTCATTTTTCACATTTTGAAAAATGTAATTTACTATTTAAAATTACACCGAAACATAAAACTAAAGTCTCCTTAAGTGTCCCTAACTGCGAGAATTCTGTGATGTGTCTTATAGAGAAAATTTGGGTTAAGCAGGCTTCGTTCAGGCATGAGTTATAGTGCTGTTGGCTGAGTTCAATGTTAGTGATTTCACAATATATATTAAATAAGATATTTTTACATAGAAATACACATAAAACAGGCTATATATTTATCAGTTGATCTAAATGTGGGACCAGAGGAACCTAAATCTCGATTTCTTCTAAAAGCAGTGACTCAGTGCTCTCTAATTCAGAATTCACAGTGACTTCATAAAACATCAGTATGTAAATAATGTGAATATACACACACACACAAACATATACACAGGAGCCTTGTAGGATTGTTGGATGTGGTATGCATAGTAAGAATAACGCCCCCTCTACGAGAGGGCTATGGCCTAATGTCTGAAACAAGTGAATGTTAATTTATACAATAAAAGAAAATTTGCCACTGTGATTAAATTAGGTACTTTGAGATGAGGAGGGTATCCTAGAATAACAGGATGGGTGTAATGTAATCTCATTGATTCCACTTCCTGAGAAATCCTCAAACATGCATCTTTTGTTCCTCTTTTATGGCCTCTAGAGTTATTATAGCCATTGTCATTTCTAACTTGGACAATTGCCAGTGCCTCCTAGTTTCTCTTTAGTGGACTTCAAATCATCTTCAAATGTGTTGCCAGAATAGGCTGCCTAAAATTCAACTTCACAATTACATTATCTTGTTTCAAACTCTTCAGTGTCACCGAACTACCCATTCAATAAAACTCAAGCTGATTAATAGGACATTGAAAGCTTTCTATGTATGACCTGATCCCAGGCTATCTCTGTCTCTTCTATACTTAACTCTTCAATTCATACTTTATATGCCTCAACACTAAACTGCTTCTGTGTCTACATATGCACTGTGTGTTCCCTCACCTGGTTACTTTTGCTTCTTGGATTCCTTGGATTGGAATGTCATTTTACTGTTATGGAACTTGCCAATCTATTTTAACTATGTTTTTGTAATGTATTAAGATTTCTTCTTTGTAAGATTTTTTCTTTAATTCCTTCTCACTTCCCACTAGATTCACCTAGGAGCTTCTCAACTGACCTGTCATGACCTGTAAAAAATCAGTATCGTCAGTTTCCATACCATCACATAATTTTCTGTTATGTGTCTGTCTCATCAATTAATACAAGCTTTATGAAAATGAGGAGCTTAAAATATTCATCCCAGCACAACAAGTATTCAATGTCTAAAGGAATGAATGTGTGATCATCTTTTCGGGACCTATTCCGTGTCTATTTGGATCACTATGTTTTATACACACTGTATGTTTTAGGAAAGGGATCTCACAAGTCTTTTCTGGCCGTCACTGGCCCCACCTCTTAACAATGAAACCAATCAAAAATGTTAAAATGCGTTTAAATAAATAATACATTACTGGACATTCACAACATGACTTTTGCTTGCTGCAAATTTAGAAAGAAGCACTTTCTGTACATCATGAAAAAGAATTACACATGGCGTAATAAGATAGAACCTTTTTTTCTGAATCCCCATTTTTAAACTCATGTAACATTGACTTATTTGTGATGCAACCTTACCATTAACTTATTTCTCAGGAACCTGACTATAAAATATATGGTCCAAAAGTCTCAGGAAAGTAGGTCACTGTAATGCTAAATACATGTTTTAGTTTAAAAACAAAAGCAAAAACAAAACCAATGTAGTCAAACTCATTGGATTAACAGAAATATGTTATAAAATTTTTTAAGAATATGAGAAATAACTCATGTTTGAAATAAAGACAAGCACTATTATCAAATCTGGGCATTCCAGTTCATCCTACACTGACAAAATAATGTTAGCTTATAACATGTAAGGGTAGCCTATACCCCCCCTTTAAAAAGTAAACATATGATGACAACCTTTTCCATTTGCTGATTAAAAATTCTCAGAACATTTACTTTGTTTCTATACAATATTTATGCTGTCATTACTAAATCTAGAATATGAGTTGATGTTTTCTTCTCATAGGAAAAATTAGACCTTTCTAATTTTTTATTTTTATAAAGTATCTCTCAATTTTTTGTGTGCTATTTTTGGTCACTTTATTTTTCAAAAATAGCTTTAAACCTCCTAGTCCATGAAAATTTCTGAAAACCACAAATTTGATTGTTGACATTATAGATACATACTTTCACATAAGAAATAAAACCATTTCTGACATCCTGCATGAACTTATATTTATGTTGTTTAATGATCATAATTTTCATTACCATTTATTTAGTATACTGAATTTTTCTAATTTGTTAAATAATTTTTATTATTATAAATGATATTTCTATTATCAGCCCTTACACCCAGTACATTATATTTATATATTAAACATACTGAAGGGAAACTTTCTGGTAAATAATTTCTAAGACAAATTATAATTTTTTATGTTTTTTGTTTTTTATTTTTTTGAGATGGTGTCTTGCTCTGTCACCAGGCTGGAGTGCAGTGGCACAATTTCTGCTCACTGCAACCTCTGCCTCCCGGGTTCAAGTGATTCTCCTGCCTCAGTCTCCTGAGTAGCTGGGATTACAGGCAGGTACCACCACACCCAACTATTTTTTGTATTTTTAGTAGAGACAAGGTTTCATCATGTTGTCTGGTATGGTCTCGATCTCTTGACTTTTTGATGCACACGCCTCGGCCTCCCAAAGTGCTGGGATTACAGGTGTGAACCACCATGCCTGACCAAAATGCATTTTTAAATCAAGTATGGGTATGTATTTTTAAAATGAGTTAATTCACCAATATTCTAAAGGTGGTATATGTTTTAGAGTCAATCGTTATGTTAACATTTGTTTCACTCTATCTTTACTTACCCTGTGAGTTTAAACATTCAGAGTAACTTTAGATCTATATACTCTACAGACGTTATCATATTTTAGTTAAGCCTGTTTCAGTAGTATTTTTAACCCAGTTAAAATATGTTATTTAATAGAATAAAAATGCCACTAAAGTTAGACTAATAAGAAGATTCAAGTAGTAATGTTTGAAAAGAAAGACATTTTTCAGTACGTGAAAATTCTGTTAAGAAAATTTATACAGTGTAATAAGTGAATTTTAATTATCTTTGCAAGAATGGAAAGTTGTGCAAGACAACAGCATACGAAATCTAATTAGGTGAGTATTTCAAAAGTTGTTCAAACAAGTCCAAATTTTGTAAATCTACAGCACTAGGAAAATGATAGTAGCTGAAACTGAAGTAGAGGGAGGAAAAAAAAAAAAACTAAGATTAGGTGATGGGTTTGCTTTTATATAAATTAAGTTTTGATGTACCAATAAAAGTATTATCTAGAGCTGTTTACCTGACATTTACAAACTATTAGATAGACAGCATGAGCTCCGTTTTAGTGATCCAGAAAATGTCCTGGATGTTTAGGTCATTTTTCTCAAAGTTACTCAGGTATTAATTACAAATTATTTCTCTGCAGAGTTCAGAGAAAAAAAGATAAAAACAACAACAAAATAACAAAAATTAAATATAAGATCGAGGAATTCAAACTGAGTGTCTTAGTATGTTTTCTGCTGCTTTAACAAAATATCAGAGAGTGGGTAATTTTTGAAGAAAAAATTATTGCTTACAGTTTTGGAGGCTGGGAAGTCTAAGTGCATGGCTCCATCTGCTCTGCTTTTAAGGACATTTTGTTGCATCATAACAAGGAGAAGGGCATCACGTGGTGAGAGGTAGAGAGCATAGCAACTCAGGTTTCTCATTCTCTTATTATAAAGCCACTAGTCTCATCATTATAAAGCCCCCATCTGATAACCTTATCTAACCCTAATTACGTCCCAAAGGCCCCACCTCCAAATATCATCAACATATTAATTTGGAGATTAAGTTTCCAACACATGAAATTTGGGCTGCTTATTAAAATCATAGCACCAGGTCTGTCTGATTCTAAAGGATGTGCTTTTGTCCACTCTGCACAGGACCAAACAAGGTTGGAATTAAAGACAAATTTGTATAAGCGAGAAGAAGGAGCAGAGAACTTGGATCTACTCACCCAAAATGTGAAAATTGAGAAAGAGAAATCAGTGAAGCTCATAGTAAAGAGGCCCAGGAATGTGAAAAGAAATCAAAAAGGAAAAATGTAGCAGAAGCAAAAATAAGAGAGAATTGCCAGAATTAGAGGATGGCCAGTAGTATGAAATGTAGCAATTCTGAATAAAAACAAACCTATGGAAAAAATTAGGTTTGGGAATTGATTATTATTATTAATGTTAGAGAAGGTGATTATAATAAACTGCTACAATGAAGGTAAAACTATGAGAGGAAACAAGAGGATAGGTGGTGAGGATGTATGGTAGATAACTAGAGCCCCCCACGCCGTATGTACCCTTGATTCTCCAAACGCACCACTTTCTTAAATTTTGCTTTATTAAAAGAAATTTTTTTCCTTACCTAATTTTTTTTTTCCTCTTTTTCTGAGATGGAGTTTCACTCTTGTTGCCTAGGCTGGAGTGCAATGGCATGATCTCGGCTGACTGCACTCTCTGCCTCCTGGGTTCAAGTGATTCTCCTGCCTCAGGCTCCCGAGAAGCTGGGATGACAGGCGTGCACCACCATACCTAGCTAATTTTTGTATTATTAGTAGAGACAGGGTTTCACCATGTTAGCCAGGCTGATCTTGAACTCCTGACCTCAGGTGATCCACCTGCTTTGGCCTCCCAAAGTGCTAGGATCATAGGTGTGAGCCACCATGCCCCGCCTCATTTTACACATAGCCTGTAGCCTGTACTTACATGCATTTTGGGGGGGATTATTTTCTTTCAATAACTAGATACCAACTAAAATTGATTTTTTTAAAATTTCCTTTTTCTTTCAGATGATTGCCACCATTCATATATTTGAAGCCCATCTTATGGTCATTGGTTATGTATAAAATAAAGAAGAAAAGGAATGTCTCCTTAGTATATTTGTGTTTAAAACTCTAGGACCAAACTCTGCCCTAGAAAATAGAATGTGGAGAAGGCATTATAATAGCGAATGTTCTCAGCCTTTCCAAAAGAGAAATTAAAAAAAAAAATTCCAAGACTGAAGAAAAAGAGTGGCAAAGAGAGGGAAGGAGGGAGAGAGAGAGAGATTGAGAGAGAGAGAACGAGAGAGAAGATTTTTAAAAATTCAAATAAAATAGTAGTTGGCTAGGGAACCATCTGAAGGCAGGTGCATGCAGTTGGTTGTGTTTTCTAACTCATGGGTATATGGGAAAAATCTGGCTTCAGAAAACTCAGCAACTGAAATAGAGATACTGCTTGGACAGGTTTAAGATATGAGATTGTGTTTATGACAGAATGGAAATTCTGAAGTGCATAGTGGAAAGGTTTGGAGGGAGAAGAACTTAGTGAGACTCGAAGTGCTGAAAGGACTGAGGAAGAAAGGAGAATGCTTGGAATCAGTGATCAAGGGTACAGATTTGAGAAGAAGGATGAATGAAATTCATCCCAAGATTCCAGCAGAATTAGCCTAATGGACAAAGGGTGGACGAAAGGACACTGGCTCTATATGGTCCAGATAGGTTACAAGTCTCTAGAAAACGATTTAAAAAAAAAAAAAAAAAAAAAAAGGCTACATGGAAGGATTCAGAGAAGGTTCCACCTTGAGAATAAATGTCCCAGGCAGAAACTCAGGAAGTTTGTATAAGAAATGCACCCCACAGGAGGACATAGCAGAGTGGTAAGTTCCTCAATAAGCTTTGGAAAATTGCACTCGTTAACTAACTTTTGGAACAGTTTAGGGTACAAGGAGCCCAAGGATGTGGGTAAAGCAAGGGAGGCAATCACTTCCTCCTGATCTCTGAGATAATGCCAGTTTTCATGGCTTCAGAAAACTGATAATTGCTGAGCTATTGTACTACATACACCCAAGTTCTCAAAAACATAAGAAAAAGGGAATACCACTGATTATATTTCACCACAAAGTCACTGTTAAGCCCCTAATATGTGAAATGTCTGTAAGAGTTGTGTCTATTTTCTTTGATAAGGATCTGGAATTTATAGAAAACAGTGGAAATTTTGATCAAATTTTATTGGGCAATTAGTAAATTTCTAAATTTTGTTTTCTATATTAGCATTTCAGGCCTTCCTGCACAGAAAATACTTTGCATTTTGTTATGATAACCTCAGACAAATAAACGTATTTTATTTTACTGAATTGAAGATAATCCAAGAGCTGTTTCTGGATTTTACTGAGATACTTAGTTTTCAAACACGCATCACAATCATAAAATTAACACCCAAGATGGATAATGCCTACATAGTGCCATACCTTTTTGTAGTGTACCTGTTGTCCTGCTCTTGCATCTCCCCTTCAGCGTATAGACATTTTCTTCCTGAAAGAAGGGAATAATGAAGCCATATATAGATTAATCAGAGAATTAAAATGTACTCCAGGCAAATAGTTACTTACTTTGCTTGGAGGTTAGTAATCCAAATGCACATTTTAAATTATGTAAATGCTTTCTGTGATTCTACTTTGTCCTTTTGTAAAAGTAGCATTAACACTGGGCCTGGTCCAAATTTTAATTTTACAGATTTAAAGTAAGGGAATTAAATAATGCAAGAGAAAATAATCTATGGAGATTTAAATATGTCACACCAAACTAATCAGGATATGGCAAAAAGGATAAGTTTCAATCCATCTAACGTTTAGTTCTCTGACATGAGTTCAGTTCTAGCAATCAGAACTGCATTTCAGCAGCAAAAGGAATTATTGAATGTTGGTGGTTGCATTTTTGTTTTGCTTTTGTTGCTTGTTTTTGCTTTTTGTTTGTTTCATAGCCTGTCTTGTTTGGTGTTAGAGTTTGATTTTCTTATGTTGTATTACTTACCTCTCTTTGCATACCATCTGCTGGATCAGATACTCAAAGTACTTTTCCCTCAATGGATTTTAACCCTGAGCAGTGATCAAAGGGAAAAAACAATTTAAAAATACATATTTATTCACTTTCATGACAAGAAATAAATGAGACTCTTGGGAATTCATCTCTAAAATGAAATACTGGAATTATGTGGTTTCTATTATTTCTGAACAAACTTTCCCTTTTTCCCCACGGATCCTCTGAGCTCCAATAAATTCTCTTTTTCTTTAAGTTTGCTAAAGGGAGGCTCAGGCTTGCAACCAAAGAACATAACTTATGAAATAATTGGTTTCAGAAGTTGTTTACAAGTAGCAGATCCTAAAGAAATTTAATAAGAAATTTAGTATGTTTGGAATTAATATTTAGGAAAGATGAAACAGAAGGCAGGGCAATTCATCGCTCAGTTGCTGGAACTGGAACCTAGAAACCTTGTTACATATTGATGAAAGAACTTATTAAGGTATTGCTTATGACCATCTGGAACAAAGTGCTCCTAGAGGGCATGGTTCTGCAGAGCCAGGTAGTGGCTGTCATTTAAAATCAGACAGTAAGGAAGAATGGTTTATTGTGAAGACATTACGTAATACAAAACATTACAAGGCAAAATATAGGCTAATTGCCTGAATTCTCACCTTAAAACAGAAATTGAAAATCCAGATATTTTTATGACTTTGATGAAGTAATCTCCCTCTATTAGCTGAGGGACCAATATTTTCAAAAATTAATTCTAATGTGATTTTGTAGGCTATTGGATTAAAATTCAATGAAATTCTTAGGCTGACTTGGTCTTATTTGAAAGTTTATATAATTGAAGGAGATACAGCTAGCCCCTGACAATGAAATGTCACTCCACACAGAACTCAGATGTCTAAGAACTCTAAAGCATTTTGATTTTTTTTTTTTTGACTTCCAGTATTTGCCTGAGGAAGTATCACCTCTTTCGTCCAAAGAAGTTGGTCATCTCTAGCCTGACACAGCTGTCCACCCTTGAAATACCCAATGTGTGATTTCCTTCATGCTGAATTACTTGTGCATGTAACTTTCCGCACATTTCACTGCTTTCATTGTCCTTCTTTGGCTTGCGAACTTAGAATAGTCTATTGAAATAGTCAAATGACAAAGAACACTTGCGAAAATGGATTTTCAGTGTGTTCAACCAAGGAAACATAATTGTACCACCTTCTGAATTATTTGATGTGGCTACGTTTTTTCTTCACTCAGGACCACATGTGCCACATCTCGTTGACATCTCTACTTGGATGTATAAAATAAATCTTAAATTTATTAGGTCCAAACCTTATTTCCTGAATGTGGCAGACTTTTTTTCACATAGATTGTTTCATGGTACTATCTACATATACAAAGTAACATTGGCTACCTTCCATTAAGAGGCAGGGCATTATGTTCTCTCCCCTTCAATCTGAGTAAAGCTTTGCGACAGTCATGGTAGAGAAAATATAGAAGAAGTGACAATGTTTGGCTCCCAAGGCTAGATTATAAAAGTGACATGTCTTCTGCCTAGCTATCTCTCTTGATGCTCCAAACTTCAGAACCCAACCACCAGGTTGAGAGGCAGCACAGGCCAAGTGTAGGTATACTGGCTGGCAACTCCGTGTAAAGCCTTATTCAATAGTTGAAACTAACATAAAATTGAGCCTTCCAGTGATTCCAAGCCACTCCCGTTAAGCGCTTCAGCTGACACCAAGTCAAACAAAGGAGAGATATTCCTATTGTATCTTGCTTGAGTTGCTATTTCATGAGCATTTAAAAAATTGTTTTAAACCACTTATTATAAGGTGATTTGTTGCACAGCCATAATAACTCAAATGCTGTCTCCCCAAAGGCAGTTTCTCTTTCATTGTTTCTTATACCAGTTTATAGCAACTCAATTCTTTCAGTTATTGAAGCTAAAATATTAGAAAGTAATATCTTTATTCTTCTTTTTGTGCTCACATCCCCTCATTAGCAAATCCTATTGCCTTTAATTTTAAAATAAATCTAGTTGGGAGGCCAGGGCAGGCAGATCACAAAGTCAAGAGATCGAGACCATCCTGGCCAACATGGTGAAACCCTGTCTCTACTAAAAATACAAAAAATTTAGCTGGGCATATTGGTGTGCACCTGTAGTCCCAGCTACTCGGGAGGTTGAGGCAGGAGAATTGCTTGAACCCGGAAGGCGAAGGTTGCAGTGAACTGATATCATGCCACTGCACTCCAGACTGGCAACAGAGTGAGACTCTGTCTGGGGGAAAAAAAAAATTAAAAATAAATAAATAAATCTAGAATTCTTTCCATTATTACCTCCTTTCCTCTACTGCCACCACTTATTCCAAAGCATACTCTTCCACTTCTTCTGTATCATTGCAAAATCTTTCAAGTATTTATCTTTTCAGTTACACTTTTCTTTCTAACCTATTATAATACACTAAATTGTTAGAACCAGAGTCTGAGATAATAATTCTTGTGCGAGTAATTTATTGAGAGGCTACACTCAGGAGAAAGCTGTAAGGAAATAAGGGAAATGGGATGCAGTGCAGGTGTGAAACTTAGGCAAATATGGTTTTGGAAGAAGTCCAGCCACAATCAGACCCCACAGAAAGCTCTGGATTGTCAATGGTACCCCAAAAGTTGTACTAGCAAAGACTGTTTTTTCTCTATTGGTCAGTAATTAGGGAGAGTAGCTCATCCATAACCTCCCAGGGATTTCATGTTTGGCTGCTCCCGTTGGCCAAGGGCAGCTCGATAGAGAAGATGTAAATGCCAATGGTTATAGATAACACTTGTGGTACCTGGAGAGTGATTGCAGCTGGGAGATGACTGCTAGGTCGATGGACCTCAACTGCATCTGCAACATGACCACATTAAAACTGAAACCACTATTCACATTTCATATTCTCCATCACCACTTTTTTTTTTCACTCATAGAGCTTACTTTTGTTTAAATTATTAGATTTGTGTTTGAGTATTTTTCTAATTATTTATTACTATTTTTTTTCTTTCTAATTAAATGAAGCTCCACTATGACAGGGCTTTTAAAAATGGTATGTGTGTGTGGGTGTCTTTTTTTTTTCACTACTGCATTCCCAAAAATTAGAATAATGCCTTGCATTTAATAAATGCTTTTTAAATGATTTAAAGACTGACTTAATATACTAAGAATAATTAGCAAATATAAATTATGTATATTTAAGAGTAATAGAGAATAATTATAGTAGAATGTATAAGATATGATAATATATAATTAAGCATAATGCATACTAATTACCATATAATTAAGTATACTTAGTATACTAAGAAAGAGTGGATTCTCAAGAAATGTTAGTTCTCTATGCTGGGAAAAACTAAACTGTTTATATGAAACTGAAGTCCTCCAAATCAGGAACTGCAAACTTTTTGTGTACCAGACACTTGAATATTTTTGACGTCAACATCTCTGTTGCACCCACTCACCTCTGCTTTTGTGGTGTAAAAATCACTATAGACAATGATTAGATGAATGAGTGCGGTTGTGTTTCATTGACACTTTATTTACAGAACTAGGAGGAAGCCATAGTTTTCAAACAATACATCCTAATTTCAACCTCTCCTACTGAGACTACTAAAAAATAGTGGTGGTCTCCCTTGCGGCTGTATACAGTAAATCTTCAGGGTCTTACCAACAGAATGTTTTGTTAGTGTTAGGGGAAGCTAGCAGGTGACATTTTTCTCATGCTGTGTTACCCGTTTATTTTTGCTCAGGCTTTCTTCCTTCTAGAATACATGCGTGTCCTAGCTCTTCTTGGTACTAAAGGCTCTTCAAGATGCAGTTCAAAGGATCTTTTTTACCATGGCTCCTTCCTTTATACTGTTGCCTGATGTAAGGCCATCTCTCCAGCTCTGGGACATGCATATTATTTTCCAGGTTAGTACAATGGACAAAAATTAAAAAACAAAAACAAAAACAAAAAAACCCTGAAATTTAGAGCCTGGGTCATCTGAGTTTGAATATTGGCTCAGTCTCCTGTAAGTGGAGGGTTAGACCTGTTTCTGATCATTGTTCAGCCAGTTTCCTTCCTATATAAAATGACATTATAATCTACTTTACATGATTACCTGAAGAGCTGAAGAATATGGTGATGAAAAGTAAACTGTGTTCTTTAAGTATTGTGTTTCAATGGATGTGGCAGCAATTTCAATATAGTTTGTTTGCATTTATAAATTTTCACTCATATCTAGGTACCAAAACCCATTTTTTCCTCAATGTTTTTAAAAAATATGGCATTTAATTCTTCTACTTTATTGGGTTATTTTATACAATTTTAGCTTCCCTACTTGACTATATACTTTGGACACTAGTGTTATTGCATCTAACAAAATACTGATCAGTGAATAAGTATTTTCTAATAAATAATGTACAATAGTTGAACAGATAAACTCTAAACTCTTGATTTATTCTTGATTGGTACCGTGAATGTTTCTGAAGTCAACATACTCAACTCCTTTGAACTAATTATAATTTTCCTATTCCCTGAGCCAACTTTGTGTTAAGTTCACTCCATTCTGTATAATAATAACTCAAAACATAAGCTTTAATTATTTACAAATTATTGAGTGCCTTCCTGTGTTTCATAATAGCAAAGGTCTGTTGAATCATTTTTTTTAAACCCGGAGTTTTCCAACTGATGCCAAAATTCAAGCATGTTCAGAGCACAAAGCTTTGTTTACAATTCTGCTTTCTTATACACTTGGTAATCCAAACTTCTAACATCTGTCAAAGGGGCAGAAACAAGGTACTGCTGAACCATAGTAAGAAAGACCTTCAGACAGGCACGGTGGCTCATGCCTGTAATCTCAGCACTTTGGGGGGCCGAGGTGGGTGGGATCACGAGGTCAGGAGATCAAGACCATCCTGGCTAACATGGTGAAACCCCATCTCTATTAAAAACATAAAAAATTAGTTGGGCGTGGTGGCACGGGCCTGTAGTTGCAGACTGAGGCAGGAAAATCGTTTGAACCTGGGAGTCGGAGGTTGCAGTGAGCTGAGATCGCGCCACTGTCCTCCAGTCTAGGCGACAGAGCAAGACACCATCTCAAAACAAACAAACAAACAAAGGCCCTTCAAAGTTTTATTTTGAAATGTGGGTAATACGGCTAATTGTGCTTGAAAACCAATTAGAGATATAAAATTGTGCATCCAGGAAAGGATTGGAACATGCATATTCAGATTGGCCACGTTCTTCTGCTATAGACTTTAATGCTAATGATGTAGACTAGCAGGTTGAAGGGGGATTCAGGAGCTTGCATTTCCACTTTTTAGTTTGCGATGTATTTGTATTGCCTGAATTCGTTCCCTTTAGCAGTTTGCAGTGATTGAATCCAATTTCAGTAGGGCTCAAGCACATAAACAGTACTAGTATTCAACTGAAGAGGGTAAACCTCTCACCATAGTTTATCCATAGCTCTCAAAGTTAATAGATGGACTCTAGGGAGCCAAGAAGAAAGACAGAACAGATTGCAGAGGATAAAGGCCAAAATGTGTGGGCACATTCTGGTGGGAACTTAATTTCCTTGAGAGCAAATTGAATTATTTCTTGCAAACTGCTTTTTTAAAATATGATTTTCTTCAGAGAAAAGAAATGTATTTAGTTCTGATGACCATAAAAACAATCCACAGGTATAATTTCGAGTTTTGATAGCCGAGTTAAAAGGTGATACTCACCAGGTTAAAAGATGACTTTAAAAGTCATCTTTTATTTCCTTGCTTAAATCATAATAGTTCTCAGGAAATGAAGTTCTTTAGATAAACAAACTCTTTCCTTGGTGATACAATAAAGAGACCTTTTGCTTGTCTGCTAGTTTTGATAAGACTTTCTGTGTAAACAGGTATTTCAAACTGGTTATTTTTCTGTGTTGTTGTTTCCCATGCCTACTTCATCTTGAGGCTGATGATGTTAGAGAAAACCATATACCAGGATCATTTTGCTTCTAACTGTTCACTTTTCAAGTGTTTATGTCCTTCATAGGGACTTGGGTTCCTCCCCTCTTATTATTAAGAACCATTAATTCTCAATTAAAATCTAAAAGGTAAAATTATCATATGCCATTTCATACGTTTATGACCTTAACACTGTAAACTTTTTTCATGCAGGCAAGGAGGAGGGTATAGTTTTATATAGTAGAAATATTATGAACTGAATCCTGATAGAGAAGGATATTGAATTACACTGAAAATTATAAAAGGCATTGACCAAAATAAAACATTCTCCCTAACTTAGCTAAACTTTAGAGAAGTTTTTTTCTGACTATAGATAGGGCCATGACCTCGCTTTTTAAATAACTTTTATTTTTAAAAACGTGCACATGTAAATTGCTTCTGAACCCCTTTTGAGATATACATCTTTCCCAATCCTTTGCTAGTTTTGCAACCTAAGAATGTCTTTCTCAAGTACCTAAGAATCGTACCTCTGAAATGTAATCATAGAAAGAGCAGCGTTTTCTCTCCAAGTGTCGGTTGGAGGATAGTAGCCTCATATCCAAAAGGGATAATTAGCAAACAAGGATGACCTAATCACATTCAGCAACATCCCCTCTATTGCCCGTCAGTACTTTTCCTCTACCTAACCCAGCATTTAAAATTCCTCCTACCTTTTGTTTCAGTGGAGTTGAGTTCTGGTCTCTTCCATGTTGCAGTAGTCTTAAAGAAAAAGTCTTCTTTGCCTGTTTAACTCTGTCCACTGCAAATTTTCTTTGGCAACACTTAAAACCTATGTAGTCTATGGCAAGTTACTTAATTCCATATACCATCTAGTTATTTGCTTTGTTAAAAAAAAAAAAAAGAGAGAGAGAAATCAATATTATTTTCAGGGTTAAGTTAGGTATTACAAAGACTTGTTAAATTGATGCATAATAATTGTACATATCGGTGGGTTACATGCGATATTACGATACATGTATAAAATGTGTGTAGTGATCAAATCAAGGTAATTGGGCTATCCATCACCTCAAACATTTGTTATTTCTTTGTGTTGGGAACATGCCAACTCTCCTCTTCTAGTGATTTTGAAATATACAATAAATTATGGTTAACTACAGTCACACTACTGTGCTATTGGGCACTAGAATGTATTCCTTCTTATCTAATTGTATTTTTGAAGTTATTTTTAATTCTGGATACATATGAGTTGTACATATTTATGAGGCACATGTGATAGTTTGATGAAGCATTAAATTGTGTGATCATCAAATCAGGATAATTGTAATATCTGTCACCACAAGAATTTATCATTTATTTGTGCTAGGAACAGTCCAATTCCACTCTTTTAGTTATTTTGAGATATACAGTAAATTATTGTTAACCATAGTTACCCTATTGTTCTACTGAACACTAGATCTTATTCCTTTTATCTAACTGCTTTTGTACTAACTAACCATCTCCGTTTTATCCCCCCACCCCATTACCCTTTCTAGCCTCTGGTAACCATCTTTCTGTTCTCTATTTCCATGAATTGATTCTTTTTAGTTCCTTTATATGAGGGAGAACATATAATATTCATCTTTCTGTACTTACCTTATTTTACTTAATGTAATATCCTACAGTTCCATTCATTGGGTTGCAAACGACAGAATTTTATTTTTTGTGGATGAATAATATGACATTGTGTACATAGAACACATTTTCTTTATCCGTTTGTTAATTGATGGTCACTTAGGTTGAATCCATATTTTGGTTACTGTGAAAAGTGGTGCAATAAACATAGGAGAGTGCCAGTATCTCTTTAATATATTGATTTTCTTTCCTTTGGATATGTACCCAGCAGTGATATCGCTGATTCAGATGGTAGTTCCTTCAGTATGGGTAAAGGTAAACTAATTTATATGACAAAATTTCAAGACATGAGATTTGATACTCATTTTCCCTCTCCTGGTGAGTCAGAAGATTATAAAACAGGAAGCTCTGTGAGTCAAAGCCTCAAATACAAAATGAGACACCAAAACAAGCATGGGCAAGATAGGTAGCACCTTGATCAACCACACACCAAAACTAGCAGAAGCCTGTACATTAACTAAGAAAACAATTGAAGAAAAGCTTCCCTCAGGGTAGGTTATGAAACTATGCAGATCCAAAATGAGTTTAAAGAGTTTTGAAAATTGGAAAGCTATCATTCCTGGCTGCAAAGGTTTGGATTGTTTGTTCATTTATTAATTCCATTGTGGTTTTGGAAAAAACGGAATAAAAATGGAAGTCATACGTGATGAAATTTTCTTTCTCGTATAAAATTTACCTTAACATTAATTGTTGGCAATGTAATTTTTGTTTTTTGAGACGGAATCTTGCTCTGTCGCCCAGGCTGGAGTGCAGTGACATGATCTCGGCTCACTGCAAGTTCCGCCTCCCGGGTTCACGCCGTTCTCCTGCCTCAGCCTCCTGAAGAGCTGGGACTACAGGTGCTCGCCACCACGCCCGGCTAATTTTTTGCATTTTTAGTAGAGACAGGGTTTCACCATGTTAGCCAGGATGGTCTCCATCTCCTGACCTCATGATCTGCCCGCCTCGGCCTCCCAAAGTGCTGGGATTACAGGCGTGAGCCACCGCGCCCGGCCCTCTGTAATTTTTTTTTTTTTTAAAGACAGTGTCTCACCTTGTTGTCCAGTCAGGAGTGCAGTGGCATGATCGTAGCTCACTGCAACCTCAACCTCCTGGGCTCAAGGGAACCTCCCGTCTCAGCCTCCTGAGTAGCTAAGGCTACAGGCACACACCACCACATCCAGCTAATTTTTTTGTTTTCTTAATACTTTGTAGTGAGGGGGATCTTGTTATGTTGCCAAGGCTGATCTTGAACTCTTGGCTTCAAGTGATGCTCCTGCGTTGGCCTCCCAAAGCACTGAAATTACAGGTGTGAGCCACCTCACGTGCTGGCATTGTAATTTATGCTGTTTAATTTAATACCACAGCAAATATGTATAGATCAGTGTATTTTATGTCAATTGAAATCCAATGACTGGAGCAGGAAGTGAGATTCATATCATGGAACTCAAGACTCGTAACCTAAGTCTTTATTATTATTTGCAGAGCAAACAATGCTTTTTTCTTTATTGTGAGATCGTACAGGAAGTGGAAATATTATGCACTACCTTCCCTGTCATATTAAAGGAGCTATGGGAAAATGGTCTATGTACAGGCAGAGAGGTGACTGTTGGATACCAAACAACTGAAAACACCTTCTTGCATTTAAATTTTAGATTACTTTCCCTTTAGAAATAAGGCATAAGTAGAATAGAACTTGGCACTTCAAAATTTGAATTTTTAAGAAGTTTTTCCTACATGAAAATATTTTCCTAAATAAAAATATATGAGCTACCCATTTGTGGATATGATGTATAAAATGTGTAAAAAGAAATTATGGGTTCATTGTTTAGGGAAAAAAAAATTTGAAATAGCTTTGATTACTAATTAACTAATTACATGAGAGAGAAAGTTCAGCTGAACCTCCGATACACTAAAAATATAGTAATATTTTTTCATGGTAAAAAATGCTTACTTTTCAACCAGAACAACTCATTGTAATGTGTTCCTGTGTGAAAATATAAATGGACATTTTTCCTGCTATTTTTTTGATAATTAAATTAGTCTTAGTAATAATATGCCTAAACCTAACAAGAACATATTAGATGGTTTTGAGTTTAGTTTCAGTTCATAAAACTCTTGCTATTATTTATTTATTTTTATTTTACTATTTATTTTAATACAAAGCTTTGGCATTAGCAATTTTATAAAAAATAAAATATACTAAAATAAATTCTTATGTGGCGTGATTGGTAAATGATCCACAAAAATAGGTTCTTTTTTTTTTTTTCCCCTTCAAGGCAATCAGTCAGAAAGCAGGCTTTTTCTCTTCAAATAAATATGGACTATTTCATAAATTTACATGGCATCGTTGTGCAGAGGTCACATTAATCTCTGTATCATTCCAATTTTTTAGTATATGTGCTGCCAAAGAGAGCACCATAAGTCTTGTAAAAGTGTATTTGACTCATGTGTGGAATTGACTGAATTCAGACTTGCTAAGACTGGGAGATCAAAACTTTTGTTTAATGTCTTCAGGAACTTAGCCCTGTTGAGAATATCACATACATTAAGTAAAACAAGACAAATTTTCCTATTTGGGAACTTGAATGAGTAACATACCTACTTGATCTTTCTTCCCTTACTATTTGAGATGTCTTTTATTTATGTATAAAAAAGTTATAGCACATTTCTTAAACCTTTCACGGAATAAAAGAAAATTCCATTATTCATTTTTCCAGTACAGTATGAGCTCAGCTATGACTTGCAGCCTCCACAAGTGTCAGACGAGTCAGACGACAGGTACATTTTAAAGCCGTTTAAGAACCTTTAGTAATGGAAAACAGTGCCAGCATCTGCCTCATTTTGAGAAAAAAGATTTAATTAATTAATTAATTTGATTCAATTCCCTTATTTGCTTAAAGCTATATTCTAAATATTTTGGAAATAAAGAAATATGAGATATAGTAACAAAATAGTGAACAATGCAAGACCACCAACTTAGTAAGTAGCATTAGTTAATGTAGTATAGGCCACTGTTTCCAAGACTCTAATGTTCACGTAAGTTGCCTGACGATCTTGTTAAAATGCAGGTTTTGATTCAGGAGGTTGGAGCAGGGCCTGAGAATGTGTGTTCTACCAATCTCCCAGGGGATGCCACTGCTGCTGGCCTATGAGCTCCCTGGAGGTTTGAAGGGGACGAACCAAAACTGCTGTACATGACACAGGCAACATTTTAAAAGGAAGAAAGAAAATCAGAAGTGACTCAGTGTCAGGAAAAATTGTAAAAGACCTTGAAATGGGCACACACACAGCAAGATTACTGGGCATTCTGTTTTATGCAATCACCTGGGTTATCTGATTCCCTGGGTATGCCACATTCATCGCCTTTAAGATATTTTACAACTCAGTAAATAATGAAAAACTCACAATAATGCAAATTATTCCTAGTGAGGGGAATGAACTTTGTCTAACGTATTTCCAGTTGATTGTTGTAACTGCCCAACGGGTTCACCTTACTGGCTGTCTAGACAGACAGAACCAATTTATCAAGACACGGGAACAGTAACAGAGAAAGGGTAATTCACACAGAGCTGGCTGTGCAGGAGACCGGAGTTTTATTATTACTCAAATCAGTCTCCCCGGGAATTTGGGGATCAGAGTTTTAAAGGATAATTTAGTGAGTAGGGGCTCGGGAAGTGGAGAATGCTGACTGGTCAGGTTGGAGATGGAATCATAGGAAGTAGAAGCTGTCCTCTTACACTGAGTCAGTTCCTGGGTCGGGGCCACAAGACCAGATGAGCCACTTTGTCCATCCAGGTTGCGCCAGCTAATCCATGGAGTGCAGGATCTGCAAAATATCTCAAGCACGTATCTTTGGTTTTACAATAGTGATGTTATCCCCAGAAGCAATTTGGAGAGGTTTAGAATCTTGCAGCCTCCAGGTGCATGACTCCTAAACCACAATTTCTCATCTTGTGGCTAATTTGTTAGTCCTACAAAAACAGTCTAGTCCCCAGGAAGAAAGGGGGTTTGTTTTGGGAAAGGAGTGTTTTTGTCTGAAACAAAGCTGAACCAAAGTAACCAAGTTCCTTCCAGAGTTAGTTTGGCCTATGCCCAGGAATGAAGAAAGACAGCTTGGAGGTTAGAAGCAAGATGGAATCAGTGAGGTCAGATCTCTTTCACTGTAATAATTGTCTCAGTTATAATTTTGCAAAGGCAGCTTCATTATTGTCTTATAAATATTGAATTTTACTTATATTAGCAACTCAGTTTAACATTTCTTATTGCATATGTGCATCTCCTCTCTGGATTCTTCTATAAACTACTTGTTACAGCCTCATGGCAGCCTTATTGATTAATGAGTAAATAAAATATTTGGCCTGTAGTCATTTTATGTTTGAATGAATCATAACGCTACCCTTTACAAAATTATCTTTGAACTAAGGAAATACTTTATTTAAGAAATAGAGCTGTGACATATAGGTAAGAAAGATTTAGGCCAAAAGGATGTTAAGAAAAATACGTTCTAGGCTGGGCGCAGTGGCTCAAGCCTGTAATCCCAGCACTTTGGGAGGCCGAGACGGGCGGATCACGAGGTCAGGAGATCGAGACCATCCTGGCTAAGACGGTGAAACCCCGTCTCTACTGAAAAATGCAAAAAACTAGCTGGGCGAGGTGGCGGGCGCCTGTAGTCCCAGCTACTCAGGAGGCTGAGGCAGGAGAATGGCGTAAACCTGGGAGGCAGAGCTTGCAGTGAGCTGAGATTGGCCACTGCACTCCAGCCTGGGCGACAGAGCGATACTCCGTCTCAAAAAAAAAAAAAAAAAAAGAAAAATACGTTCTAGTAAGAGAGAGATGAGAGAGGAAATAGGACAAGATATTGACGCATTTATGTAAGCAGCAGGTAAAAGTTTTCGGTGGTGAGGGTCAATCTGGGGGAAGAGCCAGGCAATCAAAAAAGCATTTCAACACACAGGCTGTATTTAAAGGAAATTAGTCTAGATATTGAGAGAAGAGAGTACATGAGATAAAAAGAAAAATGAGAATTCCTAATATTGAAGTAATTTGTGACACGGTGATGGACATTTAGACCAAGAATTAACAAGATTTAATGAATGACTATATAAAAAGGAATAAGAGAGAAAGAAGACAAATAGACCATATGTTTTTCTTTCTAATTTTTATATTAAAGTCTTTTCAAATGGCTGGGTGTGGAGGATCACGCCCATAATCCCAGCACTTTGGGAGCCCGAGGCAGGCAGATCACCTGAGGTCAAGACCAGCCTTGCCAACATAGTGAAACCCCATCTCTACTAAAATACAAAAATTAGCTGGGTGTGGTGGCAAATGCTTGTAGTCCCGGCTACTCAGGAGGCTAAGGCAGGAGAATCGCTTGAATCCGGGAGGCGGAGGTTGCAATGAGCAGAGATCATGCCATTGTACTACAGCCTGGGCGACAGAGTGAGACTCTATAAAAACAAAACAAAACAAACAAACAAACAAAAACAAAAAACGTTTCAAACTTATAGAAAAGAAACAGAATTAGTATAGAGAGTTCTCATGCAACCATACTGACCATTTTAATAAATATTTGAAGTATTTAGTTCATTATTCTCTCATCTGTTTTATTAACTTTTTGAGAATAGATATGAGTATCATAATTGCAACAGATTTGAAGTGGACTTTAAAAAGAGAATGTTATTCCTCCTAAGAAGAAAAATAATAAATAGTTTTTAAAAAGTTAAGAAAAGCAGAGAGTTAGAATATAAGCTATTTTGGTGAATATACGTCTTAGTCAGAAAACACAATACAGCATTTAATTTGAAATTAACCCTACACACCACAATATTTCAGCTAAATTTTTGGCCAAAAACCTGGTGAGATATTTCTCTTTGCTTCTTTCTGAGTGCTGTAACAACTAAATATTTTTCTAAGTACGTTAATGAAAGATTCCTAACTTCAAGAGACAAATTGCTTTGTCCACACCATTTCTCTCTCTCTCTCTTTTTTTTTTTTTTTGAGACGGAGTCTCGCTCTGTTGCCCAGGCTGGAGTGCAGTGGCCGGATCTCAGCTCACTGCAAGCTCCGCCTCCTGGGTTCACGCCATTCTCCTGTCTCAGCCTCCTGAGTACCTGGGACAAGAGGCACCCACCACCTCGCCCGGCTATTTTTTTGTATTTTTTAGTAGAGACAGGGTTTCACCGTGTTAGCCAGGATGGTCTTGATCTCCTGACATCGTGGTCCGCCCGTCTCGGCCTTCCAAAGTGCTGGGATTACAGGCTTGAGCCACCGCGCCCTGCCTATTTTTTTGATAAGAGACAGAAATTTGTTAAGATGTTCAAATGGGTAAAATTTCTGTGTGTGCAAAAGTGAAAAATTAAAATACCCACACCACATTGTATACCTAGCTCTTTATTAACATCAACTATTCTTTAGTCACTATGATCCTGGATAGCTTCCTCCTTTATCCTTCAAATACAGCGAGCGAAGTATCTTGCATAATAATGGCACCTGAGCTGATGAACTTGGCTAAGCCTAGTCCATGGGTGGCCATTCAAGGTCAGATGTTAAACTATAGTTCATGGGCTATATCTGGCCTGTTGCCTGCTGTTGTAGGGTGGGTCTAGAAAACTAGGAATAGTTTTTACATTTTTAAAAACATTTACAATATTAAATTAGTAAATAATATTTTGTGACATAAAAAACATATATCCGTAAATAAGGGTTTTTTTTTTTTTTTTTTTTTTTAAACGGAGTCTCACTCTTGTCACCCAGGCTGGAGTGCAGTGGCACCATCTCTGCTCACTGCAACCTCTGCCTCCCGGGTTCAAGTGATTCTCCTGCCTCAGCCTCCCGAGTAGCCGGAATTACAGGCATCTGCCACCACGCCCGGCTAATTTTTGTAGTTTTAGTAGGTATGAGGTTTCACCACGTTGACCAGGCTGGTCTCGAACTCCTGACCTCAGGTGATCTACGCGCCTTAGCCTCTCAAAGTGTTGGGTGTAAGGGATAATTGGAAGGACAGCTGAGAAAGGAATGAGGCCAGTAGACCTAAGTTCAGGCAAGCTGACTTATTGTCAGTCCTGCCTGGCTACCTCCTGACGAAAGCAGAGGAGGCAGCCCCGCTTACAGACTACAGCAGGGCTTTATAGGGAGAGGAACTGGGTCAGGGTCAAGGAGCTGAGTCGGGTGTGCAGGAGGGCTGAGTCGGGGGTGCAGGCGTCTTGACGGCATCCTAGAGATGTTTTTGCCGGCTTTATTATGCGAGGTGAGCAGACATGTTAACTGCATCCTGTAACTACAGCCTATACAGTTACTTGGAGGGGTCAGTGAAGGGGAATTTGTCTTTAGCCCTGGGGGAGCTCTGCGGAGGTCACAAAGGACTGCACTGTAAGACCTATGGGAAGGGAGGGAGAACAGTCTGACTGGGGTGACCCTAACACTGAGATTACAGACATGAGCCACCGCACCCAGCCTGTAAATAAGGTTTTATTGGAACACACCATTCCATTTACTTATATACCACCTTTGGCTTCATTGAACTATGATGGTAGAGTTGAGTAGTTGTGACACAAAAAAGGTTTGTCTCACAAAGTCTAAAATATTTGCATCTGGCGTTTTGCAGAAAAACGTGTTGACATCTGCTCAAGGAATGCAAGGTGACCTGTTCTCTTCATTTTGTTTTGTTTTGTTTTTGTTTTTGTTTTTGTTTTTTGAGACGGAGTCTTGCTCTGTCCCCCAGGCTGGTGTGTGGGCTGCAGTGGCGTGATCTTGGCTCACCACAACCTCCACCTCCCTGGTTCAAGCAATTCTCCTGCCTCAGCCTCCTGAGTAGCTGGGACTACAGGCTCATGCCACCATACCCGGCAAATTTCTTTGTATTTTTAGTAGAGATAGGGTTTCACTGTGTTGCCTGGGCTGATTTTGAACTCCTGAGCTCAGACAATCCGCCTGCCTCAGCCTCCCAAAATGCTAGGATTACAGGCTTGAGTCATCCGCACCAGGCTGACCTGTCCTCTTTTTTAGCTGTGAAACAATGGACAGTGATCATGGTGCTCAAAGACAAGTGTTTGTTGTAGTTTGTAATGCTGGAGGGCCACTTCCCTCTTGTCTTTTGGTAAAGTATTGCAGGTTGCACAAATTAGAAAATGTGGAAATGAACTGCTCCCCATGACATTTCTTCCTCTCCCTTGGGAATTGAATGGCCTAAGTATTTTTCTACAATTCCCTTCCAGTGATATTTTTTCAAGTCTACATTTTTCCTAGAGGAACAAAAAAATGTTCAGCTGGAAAATGGCCAAAGCATCTTAGCTGAAAGGCTGGGTTCCCCAAGGGTCACATGGCCTATTTCGCCCTTCAAGTTTTCATTCATTGGGAACAGATGAGTGCAAACCTCATAGTAGTTCTCAACCTTCCTGGGGGCATTTGGAAATGTTTAGAGGAGCTTTAAAAATTTTTCTTAAAAACATGGGAACCAGCTATCAGAATTTTAATAGGTGAATACCAGATGTATGAAATATCATGCAATGTATATTACAGTGAACAATAATCCTTTTAAAACATTCAAGGGTACACACATTGAGAAATACTGTTTTAGAGGATAAAAAACAAAACAAAACAAAACCCAAATCAAAATAAAAACTTTTATTGTCCCCCATCTTTTAAGACAATCACAAAGGACTAGGTGCCCATCTGACTCATCAACAACATGCCACAAGTAAAATAACACCCAGATAATGACAAGTGTCCAAACATCCCAGCCACATGCAATTTTACTGCTGCCTTTGGGGAACGAGTTTTAAATTCTTTACTATTTTTTCCCCACAGGTAAATTTAATTTAGAACCATATTCACAGCCGGGCACGGTGGATCATGCCTGTTATCCCAGCACTTTGGGAGGCCGAGGGGAGTGGCTTACCTGAGGTCAGGAGTTTGACACAAGCCTGCTCAACATGGTGAAACCTCATCTCTACTAAAAATATGAAAATGAGTCAGGTGTGGTCGCGGGTGCCTGTAGTCCCAGCTACCTGGGAGACTGAGGAAAAGAATCGCTTGAACCAGGAGGTGGAGGTTGCAGTGAGCTGGGATTGTGCCACTGCACTCCAGCCTGGGTGACAGAACCAGACTCCATCTCAAAACAACAACAACAACAACAAAACCCTATATTCTCTCTATCATGTGATATTTTTTAAAAGATTACAAGCAAAAATGTTTTCTTTCTTTTTTATTTGTTTATTTTCTGTTTGTTTGTTTTGTTTGAGATGGAATCTTGCCTTGCCACCCAGGCTCAAGTGCGGTGCTACAACCTCAGCTCAGGGCAACCTCCACCTCCTGGGTTCAAGCGATTTGCCTGCCTCAGCCTCCCCGCTAGCTAGAATTACAGATGTGCACCACCATGCCCATCTAATGTTTATATTTTTATTAGAGACAGGGTTTCACCATGTTAGGGAAGCTGGTCTCAAACTCCTGACCCTAAGTGATCCTCGTACCTCGGCCTCCTTTAAGTGCTGGAATTACAAGCATGAGCCACCACGCCCAGAGAAAAAATTGTTTTCTTTTAATTTGACCCATATTAAAATAATCTCCAAATGGCATCAAAATTAAAACCATGACCTTTAAGGTTTTATTTCTATTTCTATATATTTTCCGAGGTGGACCATTTTACTTCAGCCAATGGTTAGGAGGTACAGGAGCCTTGTAGATTTTGGCCCTCACAGAGGGAGACTGTTTGAGGGCTTAGTTAAATTGGTGCACCTAATTTTTTATGTTCAATATTAGAATTTACCAATAATTTCCCTCTCTTAACATAGTGGCCCAATATTAGACCTATTGACCTCTTGGATTAAAGCCAGGAATTTTAACAGTATATAGAATGAAAAGAATTTCCAGATATTAAAGATGAGTTGGTAAAACAAACCCACAATGGGTGAAGGTAGCCATAATTTTGATAAGTTGGTATGTTACGGTTTCACTCTGTAAAATATTACCTGAGAGCTAGAGATACAATGTAGGTCTTGAATCTCTAATTAATTCACCAACTACTACCAGTTTTTTTTTTTCTGTGTATTCATGTGACATATATTGTGACTCAATTTTAAATATACTTTTCACTTTCCTAAACTCGTAAAGGCAAATGTTATTATGTCTATGGTTATTTTTACCTAAAATAAAGCAGCAGTTCTTTGGGCAGATTATGAGAAAGCCAGACTGAGTAGAAAACAAACTCTTGATACATTTAATCATCTTAAGCCAGAGTGCAAAGGTTGTGATTAGATTCTCAGAGAGCCTGGCCCACCCATGGGGCAGAGTTGTCTATCTCTCAAGAAAACTTGTCAGGCTTCCACCATTCAATCCATTTCAGTGTTTGCCTCTACAATACAGCCTTATTAATGCTTGGAAGGCATCCAAGAAATTCAGGCAAACTTTATGCAGATATAAATTTCTGTTAGAGCATACTTTTACCCTGATGACTAGGGAGTGGCTCAGTGTCATCCACCTTCCTGTCATGGGAAGGTTTCATGTCTTTAGTCATAACAGGTAAATGCCAATCCCAATCATTTTGGTTTGGGTATCTCATGGGATCTCGAAGCACCATACCCACTTTAGTGCGCATTTCCTTCACAATCACTATCCTGTTTATGCACCCGTTTGCTTGCCTCCTGGGATTATACCATCTGCTTTGAGGGAACATACACATTTTTTATTGTAAATATTTTCCTAAGCTATAATATGTATTTTCATGCGTTATTACAATTCCGATTTTAGTTTGTTAGATATTTGTTATACACAGAAAATTGTCCTGTACAAACCTTGACATGAGGCCCTAATCATTAGAATACCAGTGGCCAAACCAATATCCGTATAAATAAGGATAATGACTGTTTATAGTGCTTGACCTCTGATACATGCCAAAAAATGTGTTTTTACACAGTAAGACTAGGTCCCTTAATTCCCTTTTGTAAAGACTCACTTGACACCAAGAAAGGAAGAATGGAAACAAAATACTGCCTTTGAATTAAAAGTTGAGGAACCATCTGCAAATCACTCAGCCACTCTAAAGGCTAAGGACATACCACCTACGAGATGAGCTTCCGGGATTCTCATAAGACTCTTATCTGTTGGTACAGATTTTTCTTTCCTGGAATATTTCTCTAGTCAAGCAGCCAAAGTCCTAACAAGAAATTTCTTGGTGTTGGTCTTTGTCTTAATCTACCCATAGCACTTCCATTAAAGGGGGTCTGGTATGTCCATTCCACCTTATGGCAACAAAATAACTTTCTTCAAGAAAGTCTGAGTAAGCGTCTAAGAACTGACATTTCAATGTAGCATTCTATTTGAAAGCTCAGAGACCAGTATCATCAATACTGCTCAGGGACCTGCCACAGGTTACAAGTAGTTATACTGGCAAGAAGAGAGATCTATAGGGTCACATTTGATCTTGGCAATAAATACCAAAAAAAATGTATGCATGAAACCTGTCTATGAGGCTCTCCTGGCACTGAGATTTTGGGGTTCCATGCAACTGTTTATGCACTTTGATTAATAGTTATGAAAACTCTATAATCTAATACCTAAATACATGATACGTAATCTTCAGAAACAAACCATGCTATTTTTTCCCTCCTTTCTATATTTGCCTCCGAAAAACAACTAAACTCCCAAAGAGTACTTTATGTAGAAGTCTCTGATTTTTCTCCTGTTGAACAATTCATTTGTTTTCAAGTATTAAATCAATAAGTGAGTTAATAGCCTCAGTTGCGTTTCTTTTCTAAATCTCTCTGATCATTATACCATCTAGGCAATGAATTATGTTAACATTAAATTATGTTAGACTATACTATACTAAGTTATAACATTTAGATTTTGCCATAATTAATAAAGTATTATTAATTAAGTATTCCTGTGGCAGAGAAAAGGAAAAAGACGAATTGCTATCTCTAAGAAGTAAAATTTCTATTGATGAATGAAATATACTATCCCAAAAATCATTATGGTCAGTGATGACATACCAACAAAGTGGGTTTTAATTAAGAGCTACCAATATTAAACAAACAAACAAAAAAAAGCACATTGAGTTTATAGAACTAGTACCACTTCATCTAGTTTTGTATTATACTCAGGGAATGTTCATGACTATTTATCTGTTTCACAAGCTATGATAATGAGTTAAAAGAAGAAGTTTTGGAACATGCTATTACTTAGTTCCTTCACTCTGCAATTATAGTCGTAACTTTGCTTGAATCTTGTTGCAAAGAAAAGAAAATAACAAATGACTTTTTGGAGCAGGGACCTCCTGAAATTTCAACATGCATTTCCCCTTATCAGTCTTTTTATGCTCTTGCTATTGAAGAAGGACCTTATCTTTTCCCCAAGATAAACACTACTCAGCTCTAAAGACACACATAAGGGAGTTAAAATTACTTCCAGAAATGTCTTTTTCTCCACTGTATTCAAGCTGTGGTGTAAGTACAATTCAGCTGCCTCCTGACTTTCGGTGAGCTGTAAGCGTCAGGCTACTATGATGGCCACCAGCACAGGATTCTTGTCCCTTTTGTCAGTTACCAAATAGGAGAAGAAAGAAAGTTGTGGTAGTGTGTAATCTGGTGTTCTCACCAGCAGTGACCATCTGCAGCCAATGGAAATGTGAGGAAAAGGAGGAGGCCTAGATTCCAAACCCCAAATCCCACAAGTGCTATAAACCTTCAAGAGAGGAATTCAACTGTTCTTGTCAAAGAAATATGGCAGAGTAAAAAAGATAAGGGAAGAAAAAAATAATTCCTAAGTTGTTTATTCCCTGCTAATTTTCTATTCTACACTGTTCAGTTTCCCTTAGCATTTGAGCTTATAGTATCTTTGAACTGTATTATGAAGGAAAGCTTAGGACTCGCTTCCCTCACGAACAAAGTGACTTTGGGTCATAATGCAATCACTGAATTTTTAAATTTGCCCTTTTATAACCATATTACTGACAGGTAAAGCCAGCTGGACTTCCTGGGTTGAGTGGGGACTTGGAGAACTTTTCTATCTAGCTAGAGGATTGAGGATTATAAACGCACCAATCAGCACTCTGTGTCTAGCTAAAGGATTGTGAATGCACCAATCAGCACTCTGTAAAAACGCACCAATCAGCACTCTGTGTCTAGCTAAAGGATTGTAAATGCGCCAATCTTCACTCTGTAAAATGGACCAATCAGTGCTCTGTAAAATGGGCCAATCAGCATTCTGTAAAATGGACCAATCAGCAGGAAGTGGGCGGGGCCAAATAAGGGAAAAAAGCTGCCCCCTCCCAGTCTTTCTTGGCAATCCTCTCAGGTCCCCCTCCAGGCTGTGGAGGGTTTGCTATTTCCTCTTCACAGTATGTCTTTCTGCTGTTCACTCTTGGGGTCGGCACCATCTTTAAGAGCTGTAACACTGGCTGTGAAGGTCCGAGGCTTAATTCTTGAAGTCATTGAGACCATGAACCCACTGGAAGGAAGAAACTCCGGACACACCGTCTTTAAGAGCTGTAACACTCACTGCAAAGGTCTGCGACTTCATTCTTGAAGTCAGTGTGACCAAGAACCCACTGGAAGGAAACAAATTCTGGACATACTACATTTTCATTGTCATATTGTATTACACTCCAGCTAATATACATATACACACACACAAAAAGCAATCAAAATATCAAGAGATTTAGAGATCAGCATTATCACTTGCTTCTATATTCTATTATATAATATTCAAATATCACCATAGAAATTTTAGCCCTCTTCTTGAGTTATGAATTACCTCTTCATACACCAAAATATATCTGGTAATTTTGAAGAAGCAAATGAAATTTTTTTTTTTCTAGAACTGGGTTTCTTCAAAGTGAGAAGATTATTTGCATTATTATATACCCTATGCTGGAAGAGATCTGATTGATGATGATATCGAATCTCAGTTTCATGCTTTCAGGGAGTCTTAATTTATAGATACTACTCTACTGTTGGAATTGGCATTGAAAAATAAGTTTGCCTATTTCTGTTGGGCTCTTTCAGAAATTTCTTAGAAACAGTTACTGAAATGGAGTTAAGACTCCAAAAATTTTAAGAGGGGGAAAAAAAGCCTGAGAAAGATGCAAAAAGAAGTATGATTGGGTAGAGGTTACTCTCAGACTGCAGTGCATGCTTGAACAAATCATTCCAAATGAAGGAGGAGGCCCAGAGAATGACTGCTCGCTAGAGGAGTCCCAAATAGGGTAGAAATGATTGGTTTGTTTTTTATCCACTGCCTTGCTCATTTATGGGTTACAGTTCGTCACAAGAAGAGCACAGCCTTAGCTTACAATCCAAATTGGACTCTGAATTAACAGTTAACTGCATTTCTTGCAAGAGAGCATCAAGTTTTCTTCTGAAAGGAGGTTTGAGCTGAGCATTTACATATCTGAGAGTAAACTTGTAACAAGGAGACTTGTGAAAAGAATTACAGCCCCATCTTTGCATTTGGTCTTGGGACCGCAAATAATACTCATCATTTTCTCTCCCACTATTCATTCTAAATTATTCTCTCCTTAGCTACCACTTCTTCGAGTCCCTTTAGTTTGCCTGATAGTTTGATCTAAACCCTTATTTCGGAGGTATCTGAATAATTGATAACCTTTCTACAGAATTAGTTATTGCAGGTGTTCATTTACAGTCACAGTTGGCAAGGATATGCCAATAGATACAAGAGATTTTTGCCTGAATTTAACATATGCTCCTCTGTGCCACCTCTGAGTAAATGCAGAGAGTTACCTTTGCCTAACCAGGGGCAACTACCTCTGTTAAGATGAATACTCCTCTTACTGCCTATTGGTCTGGGGACATAAGAAGCCCAAAGTTTCTAGCCAGCAGCCATAGCTTTTAAGTCTAAGAAACCTGGATTTGTCCAAGGCAAAAGGTGCACACTCTCTGAGGATCAGAGTTACAGGGACAGGAAGTACAAGTCCCTTAGAGAGTCAATAGAAGCAATAAGTTGGACAACTTTGGCCCCCACCCTCAGTTTCCCCAAAACACATTTTCTTTCTGTAGGAGACAAAATGCCCTTTGATGCAATGCTCTCTAATTGTATGTGAAAATACACTATGCCCTGGAGGATGGCAACCATTATTTACATGCTATTTCCTCCAAGATGACACTTCAGTGTGTCTTTGGAACATGCCACTCTAATACTCTATTATTCTAATACTTCTAGACAGAAGCTGCTGGTGGTGGGGGTATGTGATATGACCAATGGATCCCATGGTCATAGGACCATCCAGCATCTTCTACACTGCTGAACTGATTTCCTGTTTAAATGTTATGCTTGAGAATCAGATTTGTAAGACTCGTCAAGGGGTGCTAGCTGAAGCTCTATGGGTAGCAAAGGCAAAATTATCGCTGAAATTGTGGTCTATTCCTGTGAGAACAAATTGAGATGGTTTCCATCATAGCCAGTTCATCTCTTCGAGTAATAACATCTAACTGGGGCTCTTGGTCTATGTTGCTGACAGGTTGCACTTTCAAAAGCAGAAGTAGCTAGATCTGTAAGGGCAAGTAGTCCACGTTGTTGGAATAATGCATAACTTCATTATCTGAAACCATGATGCCACAAAATTCTTAATAATTTTCTCTTGGAACTTGTGTTTTGTAACTGAAGTCCGATGAGACAATGAAACGTACAAGTAAGCATAGGAGATACGCACAGTATCTGAGTCCACCACAATTTCTCAATAGTGCATTTACATATAGCGTTCATGATGAGTCATGAAAACAAACTTTTGCAGATTGATAATGTGTAGGATTTTAAGGAGACTCAAAGCAGTGAGTACAAGGAAAGCACGTTATGTCTGCTGCTCAGTAAGCACTGGTGTTGATGGTTCTGAATCATCGTATTCAAGCCAGAATTTGCTTTGCTAGCAGAATAGCAATGACATCATGGATTGTGTTGTTCAAAACATATGTTGAAGTATTAACTTCCAGTACCTGAGACTATTAACTAATTTAGAGGTAAGGTTAGAATCCTGACCTCCAGAACTATGAGACAATATGTTGCTGCTGTTTAAGCCACTTAGTTTATAGTACTTTATTACATCAACCCTAGGAAACTAATTCAGATGATGTAAGAAACATGAAAGCACAAGGAACACTATTACATGTTTTCTTTCCTTTATTACCTCCCTGTATTACTTCTGCATAATTGTCAACCCTCTAATGCTGGAAATGGCCACACAGGCAGGAAAAGAAAAACAAAGTAACCCATAGTTTCTTTTCCTTTATTTCTTTCCTGTTTTGCTGTAAAAAGCAGAATGTTGATATAATGCACAAATATCAAAAAGGGAAATAAAGAGTTAAGTCAGATTGGATAGCACGTCCAGTGTTCTAGCAAGAACAAAATAAATATGCAAGTATGAAAAATAAGTTGTTTATTAATTGCATTCTGCTTTTTATTATCCATCTCTGGGATATTGATGCAACTTAGATATAGCCATCAGATTCCACTTTTTTTTATTTATTATTTTATGCATGCATCTTAGATGCTTGAGTCATCACACCAGTTAATGCAACCTCCTACATTGACACATTTTTCCAGGAAGACGAGGCATATTTATTTTTCCATTTGGATCTTCACCTTATGCTGGAGGGTGGGTCCACTCTCCTAATGACCCAAGATGAGCCCCTAATGCTCTAGTAGTTAGGAAGTGATCTCATCTAACTACTTCCTCTTCTGGACCATTCCCAGCATCGATATGGTGGTTGGGTTCTGAGACAGATTTAGGAAGGCAGAAAGGATTATTTGGGTTATAATCTCAAAGAAAAGAAAAGGGTCAAAGCTTGACTGGGCAGGGCAGCCATCAAATTAGAAACAGATCTGACAAAGTCTTTTCCCTGAGAAAAGAATATATTGGCTAAGAAGCTGAAGTAGACCCTGAGGCAGCTAATCATTGTGTTTAAAGCTGGGTAGCAAGTCTTTCCCAAAAAAGTATTTAAGCCAAAAAGCTCTGTATTTTCCACATTACCTAATTTTTCTATCAATATTTCAAAAGGAAATTTGTAAGTATTGTTATATTGCAGTAATAAACAGAAGTTTACCTTTTTGAGAAAAGTTCCCATCCACCTTAGCAGTTCTTACTTAAAAAAAAATGTAGTCTCAATTCCTCAATTCTTCTTGCTAGCAGAGAAGAGACAAACTAAATAGGTCAATAAATCTTTAAGTCTTTGAAGGAGCATCGTGTCTTGGAATAAAAAAAACACACTATAATTTTAATGAGAATATATTCTCATTAAAAAGCTATCTTAGATCTAAATTGGTGTTTTCATCAAATGCTAGGAGAAGTGTGGTAGCTGTTATCAGAATTACACTGAGATTCCATATTTTTTGCGTAATGAGTGTGGAGTATATAAACACAATATATTTTTGCTAAATTAATTAGGATTGCGGAAAGACATTGTGGAACAAGTAAAATATTGTCAGAACTCAATGCAATACAAAATTAATTTCTCCTTTTTTTCATAACTCTCTAAGCTAATTAACTCCTTGTCCACCAAGGACAGGAAGTCCTCTAGTCCAACTTCCTTTCATCTATTAGAATTAGATCTACACAATGTTGGAGGTTGGGCCCAGTCAGAGGTGATTGGATCATGGAGGTGAATTTTCCTTTTAGTGTTGTTCTCGTGATAGTGACTTGTCATGAGATCTGGTTGTGTAAAAATGTGTAGCACCTCCCACTCCTCTCTCTTTCTCTTGCTCCTGCCATGTAAGACATGCTTGCTACCCCTTCACCTTCTGCCATGATTGTAAGTTTCCTGAAGGCTTCCAAGTCATGCTTCCTGTAGAGCCTGTGGAATTGTGAGTCAGTTAAACCTCTTTTCTTTATAAATTGCCCAGTGTCAGGTATTTCTTTATAGCAGTGCAAGAATAGACTAATACTCTGAAGGGCAGGATTTATACATGATTGCAAAATTGAAATAGTTATTAGTTACTTCATTGTCTATCAGTATAGAAGTGTGCTAGAACACTGAGGAAAATTTACATTTCTCATTACCATAGAAATCATGGAAATACATGGCTGAATTGTAATATTTATTATGGTATACCATGAGATGTCATGCAGTAAGTGTTATTAAGCAAAATAGAATATCATACATGCAATTTGTTAATTTGTTAAGGACACATTAAGTTTAAAATATAATAGCGTATTTAATAGCCCTGAACAATATTATTGAGATTTTCAACTTATATGATCCTTTAAACAATATACTGTCTGTATTAGCTTCATTTTACCTTTCGGGTACCATTGGTCTTTCCCTAAAGAGAGTACAATGGGTAAAACCCAGACTATGATTCATCTTTCTACAAGAACCTGTCCCATGCATTTTGCAGCTTTTCTTGTAAAGTAGATTGATCATCTGGTGGTACTGGGTTTTCAGCCTTACATGGATGTGGTGGAGGCCAAATTATGTGTGCCTTCTTTACACTGGGCAGGTGCTCTCCAATGGACTTATTTGTCAGCATTGTTTCTTACAAACAGCTGGTAAGAATTCCTTGTAATGTTGAGCTTGTACTTTCTGAACATTATTTTTGTTATTATTATTATTATTATTTTGATACGGAGTTTCTCTCTTGTTGCCTAGCCTGGAGTGCAGTGGCACGATCTTGGCACACCGCAACCTCTGCCTCTCAGGTTAAAGTGATTCTCCTGCCTCAGCCTCCTGAGTAACTGGGACTACACGCATGTGCCACCAAGCCCGGCTAATTTTGCATTTTTAGTAGAGAGGGGGTTTCTCCATGTTGGTCAGGCTGGTCTCGAACTCCCAACCTCAGGTGATCTGCCCACCTCGGCCTCCCAAAGGGCTAGGATTACAGGTGTGAGCCACGACGCCCGGCCTGAACATTATTTTAATAGCTATAGAACTATAAGCAATGGATGTACCATGATTTATTTCATAAATCCTTTTAGACAGACTTTAGTATTGATCGGATTTATGTTTTTTCTGTTGTAGAGTTGCATCAAACAACTCTGGACAAAATATTCACCCAGTTTACCTAAACATTTCTTACGATGAACTCTCAAACTTGAGGTAGAATTGCTGGATCAGAATAGATTTAGAGATTTTAGATACACTTTGGTCTTTTGATCATCATTAAGCCCATGAAAGCATATTGTATTTTTCATTTGCACTATGTTAAGCAAACACTGACCACTGCATATGTAAAAACCAATTTTAAAATAGAATTGGTCAAAATGTAGTAGTTTTTTATTGTAGAAAAAATATAAAGAAAAATTTAAAGAAAAAATAAATGTACATATGTTTGAGAATTTTATAAATGAGGAAAAAGATTTAAAAACTTGTCCTGTCGAATATGTGGACCTATTACTAAAAATAGCATCTCAAAACATTGTTAGCATCTCCTAGTCCTGTCTGTTTCTTATTACTCACCATCCGTAACCTTGTCCTTACAGAGTTTTTCACAGTAATGGCAGGCCTACGTTTACAGATCTCAGCCTGACATCCTCAATAGAACATTTCCAACCCTCTTCACAG